>NC_044035.1:191575212-191916124 GCF_901765095.1 Microcaecilia unicolor
GCCTTGTGCGTAAGTCTTGCTTACCCGGCTTCTATGCAGTAATCTTTCAGCCTTTGAGGCAAACGTGGAGATGGGTGTGTCGTTTCTTTGGGCTCTCATCGACTTCTTCCCCTCTATTGCCGCTGCAGGGCAATCCGGAGTTCCCACCTGGCTCGTCCTCGGCCCAATTTGTGGCCTGGGCGGCGAGAGGGGCTCATTATCTCCACCAGTTGTATACGGAGGACGGATCTTTAAAATCGCTGGAGGCTTGGCGGGTGGAGTTTGGGGCTGTAGCGGGGGATTTTTTTTGCATGGTTTCAGTTGAGGCAGTACACTGGGTCGCTTCCGGCTGTTTCTTTGACCCCAGGGGTGTGGGAGAAGCTGCTCAATATATTTGCTCTGGAGGTGCAACTGGCAGTCCCCCTTAAATATTTTCACCTGTGTCTGAGGGAGCAATTGGGGGAGGTGGATTATGCAAAGCTGGCAGAGCAGTGGAATAGGGAGCTGTCAATTGGCCTTCGGGGCCCTGAAGACATACATCTTGAATATTCCTAGGATAACCGAGAATGTGACGCTGAGGGAAACTCTTTACAAGTTTTTTATTTATTTATTGCATTTGTATCCCACATTTTCCCACCTTTTTGCGGGCTCAAAGTGGCTTACAATACATTATGAATGATGGAAATTACATTTTGTTACAATTCGGTTATGGATTACATTGTGAAGAGTTATACGAGACAAATCAAAGTATCATTAAGGAATATATCAATGGAAAAGAACATTGAAACATTGGAAGGAAAACAACGAGAAACTAGAGGGTCTGAAGACAATATATAGCATATAAAAACAAATAACCTATGGTATACATTTTCTGTGATTAAAGGTATGAGTGTGGTGCGATTTCAGGATTGAGAATTCATAGGTGGATGTGTTGATGTATAACGGAGCAGTGAGTGTGGATTTTATATGTTTTGGTTCTTTCCGTAGATTTTATCAAAAAGATGTGTTTTCAGTAATTTGCGGAAGTTGGTTTGTTCGTAAATCGTTTTCAGGTTGCGCGGAAGTGTATTCCAGTACTGCGTGCTCATGTAGGAAAAGGTTGACGCGTGTAGCGCCTTGTATTTCAGGCCCTTGCAGTTAGGGAAGTGTAGGTTGAGGAAGGTTCGTGATGATCTTTTGGCGTTTCTAGGTGGTAAGTCAATTAACTCAGACATGTAGGCTGGGGCTTCGCCGTGAATAATTTTGTGGACTAATGTGCATACTTTAAAAGTAATGCGTTCCTTAAGTGGGAGCCAGTGTAACTTCTCTCGTAAGGGTTTTACACTTTCATATTTTGGTTTTCCAAAGATGAGTCTGGCTGCTGTATTCTGGGCTGTCTGAAGTTTCCTCAGGATTTGCTCTTTGCAGCCTGCGTACAGCGAGTTGCAGTAATCCAGATGACTGAGTACGAGGGATTGCACTAGGCTGCGAAAAACGGATCTTGGGAAGAATGATCTTAATCTTTTCAGTTTCCACATGCAGTAGAACATCTTTTTGGTTGTGTTGTTTGCATGGGTTTCGAGCGTTAGGTGGCGATCGATAGTAACTCCAAGGATTTTTAACGTTTCTGAGATTGGGAGGTTTAGTTTTGGTGTATTTATAGCGGCAAATTCCTTCGTGTTGTATTGGGAAGTGAGTATCAGGCATTGAGTCTTTTCTGCATTTAGTTTCAGACGAAATGCGTCTGCCCAGGTGTTCATGATGTGTAGGCTTTGGTTAATTTCGTTGAAGATTTCCTTGATGTCTTGTTTGAAAGGGATGTATATTGTTACATCATCGGCGTATATATGTGGGTTGAGGTTATGGTTTGATAGGATTTTTGCCAAGGGGATCATCATTAGGTTGAAGATGGTTGGTGAGAGAGGTGATCCTTGCGGTACTCCACATTCAGGTGTCCATGCGGCAGACGTGGTTGAATTTGATGTGACTTGGTATGAACGCTTGGTTAGGAACCCTTTGAACCAGTTTACGACATTTCCTCCAATGCCAAAGTATTCAAAGTATGTGTAATAGGACTCCGTGGTCAACCATATCGAAGGCACTCGACATGTCAAATTGTAGGAGGAGTATATTGTTACCGGTTGCAATCATTTGTTTAAATTTAGTCATGAGGGTAATTAATACTGTTTCTGTGCTGTGATTTGATCGGAATCCTGATTGGGCATCATGCAATATAATGAGTTTATAACGAGAATGTATATTTCGCCACATAGGGCTATGAAGGCGACTATGCGAGAAGATGATATTTGTGCCAAGTGTGGTCACTCCCCAGCAGACCTTGGCCATATGTTCTGGCTTTGCCCGTTTGTCTTCCAGTTCTGGAGGCGGGTGTGTGGCCATGTATCGGCTCTCTGGGGAGTTACCTGGTCACCCAATGCTTTGCTATTATTTGATCAATTTAAACTCTCTGTACGGGGGGTAAACGGTTTAAAGCCCTTTTTGAAGCGGGCAGTTCTAATGGGGGAAAAAGTAATTCTTCAGCACTGGGTAGGAGTAGAGCTGCCCACTTTTCAGCAGTGGCAGTCCAGGATGATACATTTGTGTGTGTTGGAACGTAGAGGGGTGGAAGATCTTGCATCGAAGAAAGGGGATGCGTACTGTCAGAGGTGGTCACCATTTTGGGACTCTTTGACCCCAGTAGCACGCAGTAGAATATTAAATTCCTAAAGTGTCTATCATGGAGTTAAAAGGGGGGGGGGAGGGGGTGGGTACGGAAGTAGAGGGAGGAGGGCAGCGTTAAGTTGGCTTTATGCGAATGGGGTTGGTATTCTGTGTGTTATTAGATAATCGGCATGGTTTATACGTTTTGGAGCATTCCATTGTGTTCACAGTGGAGTGGCAATGTAGAGAGGATCTGCCGGTGTTATTGTAATTACCAGTACCTACGTGCATGACAGAGGTGTTGGTTTTCACGCCAGGGGCCATAAGAGTCCAGGCCTCTGGTGCTATATTTTGTCGCTATGCAGGTTGACTTCTGTATTATGTATATACGCTTTTTGTTGTTGCTGTGTGCTATGTATATATTTGAAAACCCTCAATAAACAGGTTTAAACATAAAAGGGAAAAGGACGGTGATAGGAGTGTAGTACAGTCCGCTTCACCAGGATGAGCAGGTAGACGCAGAAATGATAAAAGAAATCAGAGACGCAAACATATGGGCAATGTGATAATAATGGGTGACTTCAATTATCCAAATATAGACTGGGTAAATGTAACATCGAGACAGGCTAGAGAGGTACAATTCCTTGATGAAATCAAGGACAGCTTTATGGAGCAGCTGGTGCAGGAGCCGACGAGAGAAGGAAAAATTCTATACTTGGTCCTTAGTGGAGCGCATGATCTAGTGAGGGACGTTATGGTACTGGGGCCGCTTGATAACAGTGATCATAATATGATCAGTTTTAATATCAACCTTGAAGTAACTATACACGGGAAGTCAAATACGTTAGCGTTTAACTTTAAAAAAGGAGACTATGATAAAATGAGAAGAACGGTGGAAAAAACTTAGGGGGACAACTGAGAGGGTAAAAACTGTACAACGCTGTACAAAAATACCATCCTGGAGGCCCAGGCCCAGTGGTGTGCTGGAGCCGGCTCGCTCCGGCTCGCAAGAGCCGCTTGTTAAATTTTGACAGCTCTTGCGAGCCGGTTGTTGTTCGGGGCGAGCCAGCTCCATTGCAGGAGGTAAGCATGGCAGGAGGGCACCATGCTTACCTCCCCTCCCGCTCCCAAACATTCTCAGCGATTGTCCTTCGCCCCCACCGCCCCCTCCTGCTCCCATCCATCTTTTTAAAATACATCCTCGCCGTTGAAGTGCTGCATTAAAGTCCTGCTGCGTCTCTAGCTTTCCCTCCCTGTTTGCTGCAGTTCACGTGAACTTCGTGCCCTTAGTCCCGCCTTCTGACGTATGGCATCATACGTCAGAAGGCGGGACTAAGGGCACGAAGTTCACGCAAACTGCAGGAAACAGGGAGGGAAAGCTAGAGGCAGCAGGACTTTAACGCAGCACTTCAATGGTGAGGAGGTATTTAAAAAAGATGGATGGGAGCGGGAGGGGATGGTGGGGGCAAAGGACAATTGCTGAGCATGTTTGGGAGCGGGAGGGGAGGGCAGGGGAGGGAGGAGAATCGCTGGACATGAGATGAGAGCGGGAGGGCAGGGGAGGGAGGAAAATTGTTGGACATGGATGGGAGCGGGAGGGGAGGGCAGGGGAGGGAGGAGAATCGCTGGACATGGATGGGAGCGGGAGGGGAGGGCAGGGGAGGGAGGAGAATCGCTGGACATGGATGGGAGCGGGAGGGGAGGACAGGGGAGGGAGGAGAATCGCTGGACATGGATGGGAGCAGGAGGGAAGGGCAGGGGATGGAGGAGAATCGCTGGACATGAGATGGGAGGGGAGGGCAGGGGAGGGAGGAAAATCATTGGACATGGATGGGAGGGGAGGGCAGGGGAGGGAGGAGAATCGCTGGGCATGGATGGGTAGAGGGGGGCAGGGGAGAGAATACAATTGCTGGGCATGGATGGATAGAGGGGGGAGAGGAGAGAAGACAATTGCTGGGCATGGATGGTGTTTTTAACCTACCCCTCTGTAGACCCCCGCAGGACCCTTCCACCCGGAGGTGTACAGAGGGCTTGTTCTTTCAAGATTTTGTTAACCGCCTCCCTGAATTCCAATGACACCCCTTCCCATGGGTATCGGCGCTGGGGAGGCATCAGAAGGCGCAGTTCAAATCTAATTCCCATGACCACAGCTTTCTGTCTATTTGGATCTAAGTGAATCTTTGGCCATTTGTGTTCCCACATAAAATATATAAAAAGTCTATAAAACTGTTTCAGTGAGAAATCTTACTTGTGTGTGTGTGTGTTAGTTTGCAAAACAGATGGAAGATAGAGAATAAATTGAAGCAAGGACAGAAACAGTGTAGTTAAAGAAATAGTCTTTTTATTCTTACCAAATCAGGCTTTAATCAGGTACATTCAGCGGACAGATTCTGGGTTTAACCGGCCAGAGCCCTGCTCCCTCAGATGCGTTGGGGAAAAATGTTCCAACGAGGGCTCGGATGCACCCTGCTTTTATACAATTTGGTCACCATACAAGTCTATGGAGAGGGACTTGTTTTTTCTAATCTTGCTTCATACCGGAATCTTGCTTAACCGCAGATCAGGTGCCCACCTCTCCTTTCCGTTTTGCTATTGCAAATTATTGTGTAATTTCCTTTTTTGTCAACTCCTCCTCATATGAAGATATCCCAATATGCACAAATCAGTCTCATATCATCTTGTAATCTGGGTGCCATCCTATAAGGACAGACTCCATCTTATGAACCAAACTTTTTACCATTTCTGCCATTAATTCCTACATCAAGTGTTTCACTCAATTTTAAAGTTGTACCAGGTTTCCTTAAGACTCACCAAGCAGTCTTGCTCTTGCAGGTTCTCTGCTATAAGGCCATCAGCTGCTTATCAGGCCTAGTCAGTGCTTTTCAGCTGGTTTGAGCTGTGTAGCTTGGCTCACCACCATTCCAGTGGATAGGTCTCAAGCTAGAACACATATTAACATTCCCCTCTTCACCCTATCTCATAGGGTGACACTAGGGTTAACTGGGGAGTCTAATTGAAAACCGGTACGGTCAAATCGGTTTAAACTTTGGTCACACCGTCTCAGGGAGGCTCTGCTTCAATAATTTCAATCCTTCTTGGGACTTACCCATATCTGCGATTAAGTAACATACTATGATTACAACAATAATATTTTCCAACCTATTAATATACAGGTTTAATCTTACTCTTGCATATATGTGTATATATATTGCTACCAATCATTATCTCTTTGGTTAAATACTGATTATATCTTGAGTATACATTTGCATGAATTACATAGTCATATTGCTTATTGATTACATCATTTTATCAAGCTTTACGTTATTATGTTGCATCCCTGTGTGCTATTACCTGATTATACCGTTGCAGACATTTCTACATTGTCTCTAGCATTTGCATAACGATTGGTCCATCTCATAGGGAGATAGTCCAATGTGTTATCTCCTGTGGTGTTCGGAAGGAGATTTTCGTACAGGACATATTGTCCCGTGGTTGTCTTCTTTGTTATGGCGGTTTCAATTAAGCGTTCTACTAAGCCTCTAGCACAAGGGATTATGCAGCATCCTACTAATACAAAAATTGCAACCACTATGATTATGGTGGTGGCTGCAGAAATGATAAATGTCTTCCATTTACCAAAGGCTTTATCCATCCAACCAGTCCAAGATGTGTCAACACCAGAGTTCTCCGCCAGTTCCTGTGACAGCGAGGTAAGGCCTTTCAAAGCTCTGGTAATTGATCCATCTGGAGCTGTATTGTTGGGGATAAAAGTGCAACACTGTGTACCTATTTTGTGGCACACCCCGCCATCTGCCGCCAGAATCTGGTCAAGCACTAATCGATTTTCTAACGTCATCCTGCTAGTGGCGTCTAACTGCGCTGCAATTCCTTGAACCGCATCTCTAGTATAGTTTACAAATCTCTGCTGGTTGTAATATATATAGTTGATCCAGTCTACGTTCTTGTTAATAGTAGCCCACCAAAAGAAGGCGGATTCGAACCCTGCAGCTATCTGGTTTCTGGCTTTGAACTCATCAGGGACCCCTCTTGGAACTCCAATTGCATCTATATAGACCCAATCATCAAAGGATCCAGGCATTGCATGTCTCTTCACTCGTGAGGAAGAGCTGCTATGAGAAATCAAGGATGCTATAATGATTGGAATTACCAATTTGACTAGGGCACATCTACCTGTCCAACTTCTGTGAAGTGTATGGTGGATGGTGTGTGTTCCACAATACCACCATACATCTGCTCTAGCCTGTGAAAAGTCGGTAAGGTTCAGACTTCGCATGCCCCCTTTTTCTAGAGTAGTATTACAATTTGTCAAATTTCCCAGAAACCGTGTATTTTTGATTCCATATCGTTCCACACATGTATGATATCTAGTAGCAGGGTCTGGAATCCTGAATGCAGGTGGTACCCTCATCCGAGGGGGTAAGTAGGGGTGATGTTTGTCAAGATGTTGACAAGACTGATTAATTTCAGCTGTTACCTGTAGTAGTTCTAACATACACCAAAAACCATCTGGATCGTTGTAAAGATCTAGAGGGAAGGGGACTACTGTTGGTTCTGCCCTTGCATGGGCACAGAAATAACAGTTAGAAACATTCAAACTCTTGGTAGTATAATGGGCCCATTCGAGCCACAGATTAGTATCCCCAAACCCTGTTTCTAGTGCCATTAAATCTTTGGAATCATTGATTTTTACAATCTGATAGGGAATCGTCACCTCTGGGATCCTGGTTGGCATTAAGGGATTCTTATCTGGTTGGGGCGGGGGAATAATCTGAAATTTGCCAATAGGATCTCTGCCTGTGGTATCAATTCCTAAGGAATAGGTTCTGTACGTTACAGCTGTTACTCCTTCTGAAAGTAATAGCAACCTGATTACACTTGGTCATTTGACAACCGCCGACCACTCGTATTTTCATAATAGAAATACTCTTTTTGAGATCTGGAATTTCACTACCTGAATAGGGAACTCATGTACCTGTGTACCACCATACTTGTGCCCAACTTCCGCATGAGGAAAAGGGACACAGGTATATCTCTGAAGCTGACAGATATTGCTGCACAGGATGTTCACCACACATAGTGTAAGCACACACATCAAGGGTTATTGTAGTCGTGTCCTTAGTAGTGGGTAATGTTATTTGGTAGGTGGGTATTAGTTTCTGCAGAAAACTTTCTAAAGTCTGCGTTCCTTGTACAATGGGCATGGTGGCCACACTCAACAGGAGGACTAGGCACAACATGTTGGTAGTTTTCATGATTATGAACTGTGTCGGGACTGTACGAAGGGCAATTGACAGCTAAGGATTAAGGTGAGTAACAGAATTAGCCCTAAGGTTTTAGCAAGAACTGCAATTACAACAATCACTATTCCAAAATATACCAGAGCTTGGTATATCATTAGGGATCACTTGTGTAAGGGGGGTAAATTCTAATAGCTCCTTTTTCTGTGGGATTGGGTACTTCAAAAAGGCTAAATACTTCCAAAGGTCCCAATCCAACCTCTCTAATGAATAGAAAAGGTGTCCAATCGGTGTTAAGTACGGCGTATGTGATTAACCAAAAATCCACTACTTCACCACTTTCTGGTCTCACTAGGAGCACTTCAGTCTGCTCCACTTGTACTCCCAAGCTTCCTCCAAACAATGCTCGGGTATGAGTAACAATTCGACTGGGGCCCAATGTCCAACTTTCAAGCAAGGGTTCACACAATATCTGATATCGAGTAAGGGGATCCCAATTGGGATCATCTTCTGGGGCAGGGTCCCAATGGGGATATCCCAACCCTCGAGGATCAAAAAGGTAATGTGGAGACTCAAGGATTACTGGAACTCCTAAATCGAAAGGTGACAGCGGCGGGGATTCAGGGGAAGGAACGGTTTGTGGCGGTGAAGGCTGGTTATTTAGTCTTCTGTGGGACATATATCGATATGTCACGGGTGTAACCGGACAGCGGCAAATGAACCTCTGCCGTCTGGTGAAATGCAGTATTTCTCAAGAAGTCTGTTCCCGACTTTCCTAATGAAAAGCCAAGGCAACCAATCCGTACAATAGAGCTTATAAGTGACAATCCAAAAGATAACTTCTTCACCTGTCTGAGGTCTAATGAATGGGAGAATATCTCGAGCAACTTTTACTGTCACTGCGTTGTGAAGTATTGAGGCAAGATGTTGTACAATTCTGGCGGGGCCAGGACCTGGGGCGTGTAATAAGGGCTCACACAACAAATGATATCTGTAATTGGGGTCCCAATAACTACAATCGTCGGGCGCAGGATCCCAATAACCAGGCAGACTATGCAGGGGGTCAGTCTGGCTCATATGGGGGCTTTGCAACAATTAATAGGGGTGTTGGACTAAGTGGGAAACCTTCTGAAATGCGGCAATGCTATCTGGGAGGGCGTGTAGCTGGGACTTTGGTATGTGGGGTATGGGGAGTGGTTAAGGTAGTATTCGTGGGAGGAGGAACGTCACTATCAGACACCCGAGGATAAGGAGGAGGTGTGGATCGCAATTCAGGCAAGGTAATATTATCCTCAACAGTAGTTGTAAAAATGGGGATAATATTGTCCGAGCTACTGTAATTATTGGGAACACTTGTAGGATGCAAAATAGGAGAATCAGTAAGGACAGGAAGAGTCGCAGAATTCCCAATTGGCGTTGTAAGATTGCCAGTTGAAAGGTCTGTTGCGGCAGGTGTATCTGCCAAGGGGGTGGTATAACTGGTGGCAATGGAGCTAGTCCCTTTGATTGGGTGGGGGGGGGGGGGGGGGGTACTTCCGAATAGGCGTGTTAATGTGGTATTCTGTTGGGGCGTTGTGTAGGCTGCTGGAGTAGTTGCAAGTACAGAAGTAGTTGCAAGTACTGTGGCGTTTCCAACGGGCAAGGTAAAATTGCCAGAGGGAGAGGCACTGAGTGTGAACCAATGATCAGCAAGGTTTCTGTTAGCAGCGGAGGTAAACAGTGCAATGAAAAACAACACCAATCCTATACACAGTAGGATAAAACACAAGAGTCCAACTGCGAACAATCGAGCTGATGGGAAGCAGAAGAAGAGGGTGTACTGGTGTACCACCGCTACTTCTGCTGAAGCAACACTTGCGGTGGTGCTTCCTTCGTCAGTGTCCTCAGGAGCAGTATCTTCAAGGTCGGTGTCGTAAAAATCGTTGGACGACCACTGTGTGAGGGTGTCGGAGAACTGCTCAGAGTTACACTTATCAACAGGGTAAAGTTCAATTTTACGTGGGTCTGGTTCCTTGAGGTAGTCTATGGCAGCAAGGTTCTCTGCAGTTGGTTCCCTACGGAGGGCAACACCAAGTGGAGAGGCTGGGGGAGGTGGTAATGGAATTGGAACTTTCTGTAAAGGAATAGTCTCTTCTGGAGCGGACTGTGGCTGAACTTGCTGTGGCATTTATCTGGCTTGATTTGGGAAATACAAATGTAGAATGTCGAGCAGCTCGGTGATGTTGCGGTACAAATCCTGCAGTGTAGAAAAGTCTGCAGACTCAGGTTCACCCAAATCCAAATCTCCAGCTAAGTTGCGGATTCAGATGAGACGGATACGGAGATCAACGTAGGGAAGTGGGAATTCTGGAACACTGGAGGGTGGAGGAGAGGATGGCCACTCGAAGGCAGGTTCAAGTAACGGTGGTAGCTCTGGTGGTGACTCAGGTGACTCAGCAATCGTTTGGATGCTGATATCGGTGAGATCAATCAGCGGCGACTCAGGAGATGGTTGGTCTTGTGTAATTAAGTGATTAAGTCTTTTGTCTAGTTGATCAAAGTGATTAAAAAGTGATGTTGGGTGCGGTGTCGGTGGTCTTGGGCTCAGTGGCGGTGGAGATGGGGTCCGTGGTGGGGCAGGTGTCTCCAGTGGCTGCTGAGCTGAAAACATCAAGGAGGCCTGACTTGATATGCGGATAGGCTCGTATATCTTTCAGATGGACCCAGGATGTGTGATCCTCGAGCTTGGCAGCTGTAGCTGACAGAGCTTCAATCTTGAAGGGGCCAATATAGATGGGATCTCGCCAGGTCTTGTGCGTATAATAACGCCGGTGCACTAGATCGCCCACTTTAAAAGGGGGGGATCTATTGGCATCACAATCCCCTCTTCTGTCCGAAATAGCCTGCGGAATTGAGGACAGAGAACTTACTATGGTTTGTAAGATATCCCAATATACTGAGTATTGATCCGGCACTTGAGTGTCTGGATTGCCAGGTAGAAGTCGCATAGGGCGACCGGTACATAATTGGAATGGCGTCAGCTTAAGGGAAGCGGATGGAGTGGCACGAAGAGATAAAAGTGCCAGTGGGAGGGCATCAAGCCAATTTTTGATCCCATTTGCCATAAGCTGACGCAATTTGGTCTTCAGCAATCCATTGTATCTCTCCACCAAACCATTACTGGTGGGTTTATAGACACAGACAGTTCTGTGAGTGATACCGAGTGCTGGAAGGAGGTTTTGTAGGAGTTCATTCACGAAGTGTGTACCATTATCCGTGGTAATTTTGCCAGGGATACCAAACCGTGGGATAATTTCATTGCAAAGTGATTGCGCCATAACTTGTGCGGTTTCTCTAGAGCAAGGGAAAGCTTCCACCCACTTAAAGAAAGCATCCACGCAGACAAGCAGATACCGTTTACCACGAACAGGTGTCTGCATATCTGTGAAATCAATATACCAATGTTGGCCGGGCCCTTGGACAACGGGCAAATGACCCGAAGGGATAACAGGTCCCCGTTTGGGTGTATACAAGAAACATTTGTAACAATTGTGAACTACAGTGTGACACATAGGCATCAATTGGGGAGCCCATAATTTGGAAGACAGTTGATCGTACAGTGTATTAGCATTCAAATGTAAAGGATAATGGAGGGCATGCAAAAGAAGAGACAAAACATGCTGTGAAACACATAATTGACCATTGGGATGGGTCCAAATACCATTAGGATTAAGGAAACATCCCGCTTGCTTCCACAAGGTGAGTTCTGCTTGTGTGAGAGAGGAGGTGAGAGTGCTAGAGAAGTCTGAAATCAGGGATTCTGATAAAACAGGGGGCGTAATAGGAGAAGACTGCTCGTTCAAAGGAGGTTCTGGCACAGGAGATAAGAGGGGAGTAATGACGGGAGGAACATGAAAAAGGGGAGTGGTACTGGGGGAAGAGGAATCAGATTGGGTGGAATCCGATGGAGTAGAAGGAGGCGTGTCAAAGGGAGGCACTGAGGACGCAATGACAGGAAGTATTGTATCGACAGCGGTTCCGGAAGCAACGATAGAGGTGGAAGTGACCTCACGAGCCAACTCATCAGCAGCATGGTTGCCATTAATGGCGAATGAAAAGACCGTCTCCTGATGCGCTTTAATCCAGGAGATACTGGTGCGGAGACCTTTTTTATGGCGCTTCTCCAGTGCATCAAAAAGTGCAGTCCACAAAGGTAAATGACTTAAAGGTTGCCCAGTAGAGGAAATCATACCCCTCTGGTTCCATTTACGAACATGAGAGTGCAGGGAAGCAAAAACGTAGTCCGAGTCAGTTACGATGCTCAAATCTGAGTGTAGTGCTTTAAACAGCAGAACGTATAATACAGCGGCAAGTTCTGCAGTTTGTGCTGTGAATGCCTCTGGTAATCTGAATTGTACAGGGTCCAGAATGTATTCTTCTGGTGTGTAGCGGAGGGCGGCAAAACCTGCTACCCCGTTTTGCTGAGAACCATCTGTAAACCAAACCTCGCCATTCTGCAAGATTTCAGAATGTATATGGAGGGATTTGGGTACAGATAATTGGGTAGTGCAGTTATGGGGGAAGATAGCATTCTGCGCTGTCTCTGTTACGGTGAGCAGTGGATCCAGACGTTGAAGGTCAGTTAAAGTTAATGGGTGTATGGAGTGCACTACACTAAACAAAAGTACTTGATACTTTTGTAACCGACAAACAGTCATGTGACTAATCTGTTTGTCCAATAGATATTTAACATCATGGGACGTGTGGAGGATCACCGGAAGGTGAGGAATGTAGCTGTATAGTTTTGTAACAGCAGTACTGGCGGCAACAAGGCCTTTCTCACAAGTAGCGAATGCTCTTTCAACAGGTGAAAAAGTACCTGAAAGGTAACCGCATGCAAGGTCATCATGTTCTTGAGTAATCAGGCAGGACCAAGTATCCTCAGTATGCACAACCCAAAGGTGCACATCCTGAGAAACATCAATGGTTGCCAATGGTGAGGAAAGCATAACATCCTTCACAAGGGCCATAAGATTAGTGGTTTCCTGAGTTGTAAAATGTAAGGGCTCATGTTTAACTTTCTGTTTGCCTTGTAGTTTCATGTAAAATGGTTGAGTACGAGCCGAATAATTGGGTATCCAGAGGCGACAAAAATTTAGCATGCCAAGGACACCTCTGAGATCGGAAACGGTAGTTGGCATTGCGCAGAGATGAAACATGTTGAAGAGTATCGGGACCTAAGCCTTTCTGACTGGGGCCAATGTGATGGCCCAGGAAGGTAACATGTGTCTGAGCAACTTTTAATTTCTTCCTGTTAACTTTGTAGCCTTTTGTAGCAAGAAAGCCAAGAAAGTCACAGGTGACTTGAACACATGTGTCAAAGTCAGGGCATGTGATGAGCATGTCATCCACATACTGGACAATGGAAGTATGTGGTGGGAGCACATACCTGTCATGTTTAAATTCATGTATGTGTCCTGCTAAAGTTTGGGAAAAGATGGTAGGACTATCGGTGAACCCCTGGGGAAGACGGGTCCATTGATATGTCGTGTTATTGAACTGGAACGCCGTTAGCGGGCGGCTTATAGGATCAAGGGTGATGGAGAAGAAGGCGTTGGACAAATCAATAGTGGAATGATATGTCTGCAAGGAGATGCTATTGAGGAGTGTAGTCGGGTTTTCCACATTTGGGAATGCGGGATAAGTGAGGTCATTTAGCGCTCGTAAGTCCTGTACTATACGGAAGGCGCCAGGTTCTTTCTTTGGAACAGGGAATAGTGGTGTATTGTATGGTGAATTACACTTCTCAATAATACCTTGCTGTAATAAGGAATCAATTTGTTCCTGAGCTCCAGCAATAACTTCAGGCTTCAGTGGGTATTGTGCGATTTTAGGGCCTTTGCAGCCAGGTAGGAGCTGAATACGATGGGGAGGACCAGTAACTTCACCATAGGGTTTCTCAGGTGTGGCCCAAAGAAAACCAGGTAGGTCATTCAGTGCAACCTCTATTTGTTTCTCAACCATAGAGGTGACAGCCATCATAAGTGAAGTGCTTTCATTAGGGGAAGGATCAAAATGAATTTCAAAGTGAAACAATGTCAACAGATCTCTTCCGAGTAAATTGACGGGGCATAGCGGAGCTTACAAGAAGGGGGCCGAAAGTTGGAGATCGGCATACTTAATGGGCAGGGGCTCAAGCAGAGGTGTGTCCGTTGGGACCCCATCAAAACCAGTTGTGGTAATGTTGTCTGGAGAAACCTTAAGAAGTTTCTGCAGCCTGTACGGAACGTGGGCCAGCACAGAGCGAGAAGCGCCTGTGTCAATTAAAAAGGGGACAGGGACGTCACAGATAAGTAGAGTGATCATAGGGTCCTGTAGACCAGCTGTGGTGCGGACTACGCCTAGTCACTGTGGACGGCGTTGATCTGGGTTCCATAAAGGGAAAGACTGCCGTTCTGGAGGATGTTGGCGGACTTGATTTCTAGGTATGTTTTGTGATGGTTGTGAACATTCACATGCGTAATGACCTTATTGCTGACAACGATAGCACTGGACATCTGGATAGCGATCAGGACTAGGCCGGGAACGATAGTCTCTGGGTCGTCTATTTGCATCAGGAGGGCCCCCAGGGTGACCTCTCTGAGGTTGAGAGCGGCGACCTCGTTCTTCAGGGTATTCGGTTCTACGATCTGGGCGGTAGGGCCGCGGGCCCTGATTTCGGGGGTAATTGTCGTACCGTTGGTCGGCATACATGACTATAACAGGGGGGGAGGTCTCGGGGGTATGGGGGTCAGTGTCAGAGCTCTTAGAAGCTCTTTTCTCTTTGAGATCTTCAGTCTGCAATACGTCCAAGTTAGTGCGTATTGTCTGACGATTTTGGACTTCATCTTGCTTGCTTTTAATAAGCCGTCTGCAATGATGTAAGATATGTTCCCGGATTTTAGGCCATTTTTCTAGTTGGAGACCCACTGTGTTCTCCAATTTATTCCTGATCTCTAAAGGTAAGGTTCCCTTGAGTAAATGGTAGAACACTGGAAGAGCATTATCAGAGTCAAATTTTTCCTCTGTCTCTTCTTTAAAGAGATCCTGAAGACTGAGTAAGTAAGCCTCAATAGGCTCAGAGCCCACTTCCCACCTTTGGGAGGTGATAACAGAGAAATCCTTGAGGGCCGGAAAAATGGTCCGGATCTCCTGAAACACTTTGGTTTGAATCTCTGTCAAAGGGTTACCGTCATACTGGGTATCGGTCACAAATTTGGCATAACCCGATTGGGTGAATATATCGGTAACGCTAGCGTGTGGGGTTCTGCCCAATAACGCTTTCATGTCACCAACTGACAGCGCGGTACCTAATGTGATGTCTTGTAATTTCTTCAGCCATCGGTTGCCACCCATAGCAATATCTGGGAGTTGTAGTATGAGGCTATTTAGTTCAACAGCCGAAAGTGGGGTGTACTCAGTATGAGGGACACCACCCGACATTCTATTCAGGAGAGGAAAGAGCTTAACATCCGCAGGAGTGATAGGCCCTACAACGGCTGCTGGCGGGAACTGATTCTCATACTTCTTCCAAACCTGTAAGCCTTGGATTAAGTATAATGTAGTCTCCTGATCCCAATGGGGATCAGGGTGGTCATAAATGAGATCCCGTACTAACAAGAGCTTGTCTGAACGTAAGGATCCGTCACGTGGATAAAGGGCGGACTGGGGCTGCAGAGCCTCAGACCATCCTGCAAGATCATCAATCCATGGCTGAACATAATGCCAGGAATTCTCATGTAATGCCACGTATTGGGCAGGAGTGTTAGGTGGATTAGATAGAGTACGCACTGTGCTAGTATTAGGGACAGGGAGTCCCGTAGGGTTATGGAGCCTGCCAATGACTGCAAGGCACCGGTCGGTACCCTCAGCAGTAAGATAACTTCTAGGGTGACGTTGTCTGGTGTTATGGGCAATAGAGTCAGGTTGTTGGGGTAATTCAGGTTTTCTTGCATCGGATGCAACTGTGTCTGGAGTATCGGGACACGGGTGAGTAGAAAGGGACCTACGTAAGGAACGAAGCCCTTCTGAAACAAAAACCAGGTCATCACCCATACTGGCCAATGTGTGGCCATATTGAGGGAAAGGACGTGCCCCCGAAGGAACTGATGTATCAAGGGGGAGAGCCTTGGGTAGAGCAAGGCGAGGTGAATCCTCTGCAAAGGAAGGGACCGCTTCACAATCCACAAGAGAGGAAAAATCGAGCGTCGGAGGGGGCTCATTTCGGATTTCTTCCTTGCTAGGTTTGGTTGGAAGTAACAGGGGACGTTGGAGAAGAGCTTCCAACTCCTCTACTGACTGGGGAGGTCTAACCTTTGGTCGCGCACCTAACGTGTCCCAGTTAGGGGGAGTAGAGCATTCAGGCGCAAGAGTAGGCATAGAAGGATTAACAGGAACCGAGGGTAACTTAACATAACCCTGATCATATAGTTCCTGACAAATTGCGCGTGCCTGTGTAGCAGGGCTGTATGGAACAAAGCCCATTTGACGCAACTGGGATAGAGTAGGGCAAGGTAAGGATGCAGGAGGCAAGGGACCAGTTTGGACTGAGGAGTCCAAAAGTGGTGGTGGGGGTGATGTCTGAGTAGCATTCCACATATATGGGGTGGTGGACGTTTGAGTGGTCATGTGTGAGGCCAGACCTGACCTGAACTCCGGGCAGGTGGCGGTCTGGGCAGCCGCATCAGTGAGACTGTTAGATGGGCGGTGGATGTTGGCCGGAACCGGCGGGTTCAGGACACAAGGATACTGTTCAATAATGGGAGGAGGTATCTCAATCTCGTTACCATATACAGTACGATAGACATGAGGTGGCTGTGGGACCACTGTCTGGGTAGGTGATTGTACTGTGGAAGCAGTTGTAATAGTAGGCGTTTGAAGAATAGTCGGGGCCACAGGTATTGTTGATGGGGTTTTGGCGGACGGCTCAGGTTGTGTCGACCCCTGAGACGGGGGCAGAACACTTGTTACTGCAGGGGAGTCGGCATTTAAAGGTGTATGATTTTTTTGGGATGAAAGAGGAGATATATCTACAGTGCCAGAGATAAGCACGGTTGTAGGAGGGTCAAATATCATAGGAGCAAGAGATCCTGTCGGTAGCGGGGAGGCCACCGTTTGCGATCCCTGGGATGAGGAGGTCACCGTCTGAGACCCCTGGGAAATTTGTAACTGGGAATCTGTGACAGGTTTATCACAATATCCTGGGGGTATTGGGGTATATCCCACAGCACATGGTAGCAGCTTGGCAGGACTAGCAGCAGTGGCCGCATCATAGGGTGGTGGGGCAGTAGGTATCACTGCCTCTTGACAGGGGCCCTGGTCACAATCGGCATTAGCCAGAGCTTTATCATGCTCGTTTCGCGAAATAAGTATGAACTTGTTAATGGCCGCTAAATGTTTATCACTAGATTTTCCTGTTTTACGGGATTCGTTGTAACAGACCAAGGCTTGCAGCTTGCCCTGATCAAACGATCCCCTTGATGGCCATTCCAGTGCTTGGTCTTTGGCAGACCAAGAGGTACTCCATGTTTGACATAAACGGGTAAGTTCTTTTCTATCTGCGGGGAAAAAGTTGAGAACTCTTTCCAGGGGACTAGGGGATGAGGAAGAGGACATAGTGGAATCAGAAAGAAGGGGAAAACAATCCACATAGGAAAATGTGTGCAATGTATAGTGGTGTTTAAAGGCAAAACCCTCAGGCGATTGAGTCAAATCTCAAGCTGGATCCTAGCTCAGAGATTTATAACAGAGGCACCTGTAATAAAGTTGTAGGGGAGAAAACGTGCAAGAGAAAAATTATCAAAACAAGAAAACATGCATCATGCACCCACAAGTTGATACTCACGTGTCTTCAAGAGCGTTCCAGTGGCGGAACCTAAAACATAAATTACTAATTGGCGGAAAGCTCAACGCTTTTGCCGCAGGTTAGATTAACAGATATATGAAAGTCACAAAGCTGAAAGGTGTATTTAAGAGGTGCGTGCGAGAGTACGTGATATCAGCTATAATATATATATACTACTCTACCCCAAATTAATTAATACTACTCCCCAGAGTGTGCTTCTAAAGACAGGAGTAAGCCCCGCTTATCTGTCTGCCAATAACTTTCCCGGTTATTAGCCATGGGCTCCAACCCATGATAGAGCCCCCAAAAAGGGACATTGCAAACACTCCCAAAAAGAACCCAAAAAACCCGCGAATAAGGTCTTTGGAGTCGAGGAGCAGCGGTCCAATGGGTTTCCGCTGATTAGCTACAACATAACCACCCCAATGGACCTGCAGTGGTCTACAAACCATCTGCAGTGGTCTACAAACCCTCAGCGCTACAACGCAGTAAAAAAAAATTTTATAGGTTAGGATGTCCCTCGTATACAACTAACCATTTCTAAAATTTTAAATGCCCGAGTCAAACTGTACACAATCGCAACCAAAGTCTTAGACGTCTCTTTATTGCCCCAGCGGTCATCTGTTCAAGTAACTCCTACGTGGGCAATAATGCCGAATCATGGAAGGCAGGCCACTCCGAAAATGGAATGGAAATTCTGCTTAAAATTTAACAATTGAGATACCGTCATCCATCGAAAGGTCAGTGACCCTCAGATGGGTGTAAGCCCTAGGCATCGATATCAAAGCCAATGATTATAGCGTAACACTGGTATATAAGAAAACTATAAAAGTATAGCATATCCCATGGGAAAAGCCCCTGAAACCTACTTCAGCGGTGATGAAAATAAAAAGAGGATAAATAAATTAAAAAAAAAAAATATATACATATATTTTCAAGCAAAACAAAACACACGTAAGCTCATCGGGGAAGGTACAACCATAAAAGAGCCATTAGTTGGAACACATTAGCCAGAACAAAAGTGTGAAAAATTCCTCGTTCATTATTCAGTAGACAATGTATTGTCCACTTAACGAACCACAAGAAGGAAACTGAAAAGCATGAGGACAGAGCAGCGACAATGAGAAAGCCTGCAATGCAAGGACAAATAGTATAAATAACCGTAGTAAAACAGGAAAGCAATTTTAATTAAAAATAAAGTAGGACAAAAAGTTGTGCAGCAACGGTCACAAATCAAATTACAAAACTTGAGCACTGCAATGCAAGCATAAAAGTCTGAAAGAAAAGTGGCATACACTAAAAGGGGAAATAGGTGGGACATATGAATAGATAGACAAGCCTTGCGGGCCAATGAGCAAACAGCTTAGCATGTCCCCTGTATCGGAGAAAGAAAGAATGAAGAGAAAGTCTAATACAAAGAGATAAAACTGGCTGTAGGATAGTGTTCGGGAGTTTGTAATATCCTACTGTAGAAACAAAGCGTATATTAGGAAAGCAACAATTCTGTGCTGCAATCAAAAAAAAAAAAAAAAAAAAAATTGAAAGTGAAAGACATTCAAGCATGGCTGCTTGTGGGGAAGTGCACATACAACGAACCCAGAAGACCAATAAATGAATCATCAAAAGATAAGTAATTTTACAAATTTGGTATCTACTAAATATGAATATCAGAATGCATGCAGAGAAAAAGTACCAGGAAATCCGGTTAAGCTTGCACGAAGCTGAACTTATAGTAGAACTGATAATGCCATGCACAACTTATCTATTAAGCGTGAACACAGTGCCGCAGCACAAAAAAACAAAACAAAATAAAACACCAGCTTCCCACGGCGGAGCTAATGCGTGATTTAAAGGCAAACTCATATCCACTAAAGTGAAGTTTGAGAAGCAGAACCTAATATAAATTATGCATACCACTAGCAGGCAAAGGGTTTCACAGGAAGTGAATGCATATCAATCATGCCAAACACAAACACTCCAGCAAGCAAAAGTCCCCTTATCTTTCAGGGTCGGAGATAATAAAAAAAAAAACCTCAATAGCAAGGGCAAAAGGATAAATAAATCAAAAGTTGAAAAGAGGGGGGCTTCAAAAATATCTATAATTACTTCTGAATCCTGCAACCAAAAAATAAAACTTGTCGAGCTCCATTATAATTTATTAATGCAAATACCCCTTCAAGGTAAAACATGTACAGCTCAGAAATGAAAAACAACAACAAACTTATCTCAATCCGAAAACTACACAACACGGCCAAGTATCAAATGTAAGTGTCATTATAACAATAAATTGCTTATAATAATGTCCCAATGATTATCCAATTATTTTATTACACAATAAAAACGTAGAGAAGATACAGTAGAGAAAAAGGGAAAGTATGCAAGAAGTAAAAAGGTCTGAGGAGGAGGGTAGAGAGGTGTAGTGTGGAGTGACACCCGCGGTCACGCCCCGGGCAACGCCCATGGTGGGAGGGTAGGTAAGAAAATAAAAAGTCTTAACAAACCGAAAGATCTTGACAGTCAGTCAAAAGTAAAGGCATAAAGCATTTACATAGCAAAATAAAGACACAGGCTTTTAATACTTAAAATACCACGCAACTGGCAACGGACCTTTCACAGGGAATAATTGTAGATAGAAGTCAGAGAAATAACTGACAGGAAAGAGAACGATGCCTTACTGACAGATAGCATGTGTATTACAACATACAAATTAAATAAGCATTATCAGACAGATAAGAGGGAGGTTCAGATGTAACGGAGTTGCGGATAGAGCAGGGAACTCAGACCGGAGAATAAGGGAGGTGCCGCTGTAGTCAAATACTGAGTACAGGGCAGAACGTTATAAGAGAAAAGTGCCAGAGAAAGGATGTAATGATAGATGCCCAAGTTTAAGGTTAACAGAAACGAGAGAGAGAGAGAGAGAGAGAGAGAGAGAGAAAAAGCAAGGGGGGGGGGGGGGGGGGGGGGGAGGAAGTGGCCAACGCCCAAAGAGCCTGGCACTTACAGGGAGGACAAAAAAGGGAAGTTAAGTAGCTACGCACTTGTAAATTAAGAAGGTAAAGATGCAGAGAAAACAAATGGGACTATAATAGCCCAAAAGCAATAGGAAAACAGTGGCGTGTACACTTACAGCCACCAGTTACATAGGAAAGAAGGAGAGTGACACTGAGCAGGAGAGGATACTGAAAAGGGCATAGAACTGCAAAACAGTGCAGGGTAGAGAAAAAAAAAAAACAGCCGTACATAGGAAACAGGCATTTCCTTTATCTATGGCTTTGTAAGGCAAAGGAAGGCAGAAACGAAGGGTGCCGGGCGCCGTGAACCAAAGCTGTCAGCCCACAGTGAGAGCAAGTAATCCCACTGTAACACCAGATTCAGGCAGATAAGGACTAAAATCAGTTAAAAGAGCAAACAGAGGTATATCAGAGGAAGAATACATACAAAAGGATGGCAGTAAAGAAGGAGAGGGAATAAAGGACACGCCCTAAACATCTGTATATGAGATGTAAAGGTTGTGGCGCACTAACAAAAGGAAAAAGCAGAAGTGTATAGGCAGGAACGAGCAGAGACCGAGGTGGGGGCAAGCCTGTCAGTTGTGAAGCATAGTTCTGAAAACACACAAACCAGAATGATTTTAACGGGGAGATAGAAAATTTCAGGGGAGTACCGTGACCGGAGCAGGACCACAAGATCAACAGGCAGGGAGGGAACATAACAGGGAATACACAGAATATGCAAGGGAGACTGAAGGGACTACGGAAAACCCTCCTAACGGACAGTCTGTACAGAAACAGAAAAGAGGGCAGATGGTGCAATCTGTGAGCGCCATGCTGCACAGATGCGCACCCAGAATAAGACAGATAAGTAGTAAGATAGACCCTATCGCATAAGCAACAGATCGGGTCAGGTAGTACAAGAACCCTAAATCAGGGCACACGATATACGGAAGGACAGACAGGATTCCCTGACCGTGATAGAAAAGTATAACGGAAGAGAAAGTAGCAGCGGCTTAACCACAGGAGAGAGTGAAATCATAGAGGGGGAAAGCAGAAAGGTTTGATAAGGGACACGGCGGGAGAATGAATTCTGGATCGCAGTGTACCAACGATCAACAGAATAACACGGGACAAAACCCTGTCTGGATCTTACTTAACCCAAGATCAACAGACAGAAAGACATGGGAAAGACATAACAGAAAGAAAGCACTGCGCACCCCAAATACAGGTGCATTTAGGGGAGGGCAAAGAGTTAAGAAAGACAGAGGGGAGGCATCAAAGAAACCTTACAGGAAAGAAAAAACAGGGGATGACTGTGGGGCAAGTAGGAGAGCGCAAATAACACCTCCAGGACACAGGTAGAAACAGCAAATGGAAGTGTAAAGGAGAACAGTGAAAAGGATAGGGATGGGGTCAGAAAGCCATCCGAAGAAGACAGAACATCAGTAGTGAGCCAGAAATAAAGAGCAGAATACATACAAAGAACAAGACAACAGGAATACAAAAGAGGAGAGATAAAGACAGGGAGTAGGGTGTGAAGGAGAAAACGCACAACCTCTAAGGACCGTTAAGCAAGAAGCTAGCATTAAGACCGATCCCAAGAATTGAACGTGATATAAACGCACAGCACACCCGAGATCGCAGTCTCCTGGTCCCGTAGTAATGCAGCAATCATCCAGCAATCACCCAACAATCACACACTTGCGCACATCAGGCAAATCAAAAATGGACAGAGTAGAAGAAAGAAAATGAAATGAGAATACACTGAACAGAATATTAGAAGACAGAAAAGAGCGCACAAACGGCAAGAAACTCAGACCAAGAGGTCGGATAGAAGGGGGACAAAGAGTGAAGGGAAAAAAGATGAAACAAAGAAGGTAGAATGGACAGAGGGGAAGTGGATGGCAGTACTTGGATGCTAAAAGCGCAAACTCCCCTCTGCGTCCAAGAGAGAAAACACGGAGGCAGAGTACAAGAAAGCGTGGAAAGGGGAATAGAGAGAGCAGTGGACGGGATTCACCACTGTTTTTAACCTACCCCTCTGTAGACCCCTGCAGGACCCTTCCACCCGGAGGTGTACAGAGGGCTTGTTCTTTCAAGATTTTGTTAACCGCCTCCCTGAATTCCAATGACACCCCTTCCCATGGGTATCGGCGCTGGGGAGGCATCAGAAGGCGCAGTTCAAATCTAATTCCCATGACCACAGCTTTCTGTCTATTTGGATCTAAGTGAATCTTTGGCCATTTGTGTTCCCACATAAAATATATAAAAAGTCTATAAAACTGTTTCAGTGAGAAATCTTACTTGTGTGTGTTAGTTTGCAAAACAGATGGAAGATAGAGAATAAATTGAAGCAAGGACAGAAACAGTGTAGTTAAAGAAATAGTCTTTTTATTCTTACCAAATCAGGCTTTAATCAGGTACATTCAGCGGACAGATTCTGGGTTTAACCGGCCAGAGCCCTGCTCCCTCAGATGCGTTGGGGAAAAATGTTCCAACGAGGGCTCGGACGCACCCTGCTTTTATACAATTTGGTCACCATACAAGTCTATGGAGAGGGACTTGTTTTTTCTAATCTTGCTTCATACCGGAATCTTGCTTAACCGCAGATCAGGTGCCCACCTCTCCTTTCCGTTTTGCTATTGCAAATTATTGTGTAATTTCCTTTTTTGTCAACTCCTCCTCATATGAAGATATCCCAATATGCACAAATCAGTCTCATATCATCTTGTAATCTGGGTGCCATCCTATAAGGACAGACTCCATCTTATGAACCAAACTTTTTACCATTTCTGCCATTAATTCCTACATCTTAAGTGTTTCACTCAATTTTAAAGTTGTACCAGGTTTCCTTAAGACTCACCAAGCAGTCCTGCTCTTGCAGGTTCTCTGCTATAAGGCCATCAGCTGCTTATCAGGCCTAGTCAGTGCTTTTCAGCGGGTTTGAGCTGTGTAGCTTGGCTCACCACCATTCCAGTGGATAGGTCTCAAGCTAGAACACATATTAACAATGGGTAGGGGGGCAGGGGAGAGAAGAGAATTGCTGGGTATGGATGGATAGAGGGGGACAGGGGAGAGAGGAGAGTTTCAGGACATGGATGGAGGGGAGGGAAGGGAGAGAGAAGAAATGCTGGACATGGAGGGAAGATAGAGGAAGGAGATTAGATGAGGGAAAAGGAAGTGAGGAGAGAAACTGCACATGGATGGAGAAAATAGGCAGAAGCTGGATCCACTGTACAGTCAAGGCTGCGGAGGACCAGAAAAGAAGAAGAAAGGAGGAAAGAAAAGAAATAAATGGAAAGGAAGCCCTGGAAACGGAGTCAAGGGAACAGATAGAGAGCAGCAGAATCAGATACTGGGCCAGCATGATCAGAGAAACAAAGTCACCAGACAACAAAGGTAGAAAAAATAATTTTATTTTCATTATAGTGTTTGGAATATGTCCACTTTGAGAATCAGGTGCTGAACGTTAAAAGTTTATATTTATTTACTTATTTATGGCATTTTATCCCATATTAAACATGAATTAGATTGGAACCTGGGATCATTTAATTTTTTTTTCCTGGAGAGAGTAATGCATTGCCACCCCCCCCCCCCCCCCCGGCTATAGCCAGCTCTGCAATTTTGGGGGGCGCAGAGGTGGATGGGGGGGCGCAGTGGTGGATGGGGGGGCAGAGAGGTGGATGGGGGGCGCAGTGGTGGATGGGGGGCGCCAAGGTGGACCGGGGAGAGAGCCTGTTGTTAAAAATTTACCAGCACACCACTGCCCAGGCCAAACATATTCCACTAATTAGAAAAGAAAGACGGAACTCCAAAAGACAGCCGGCCTGGTTGAAAAGTGAGGTGAAGGAAGCTATTAGGACTAAAAGAAATGCCTTCAGAAAAATGAAAGAAGGAACCGTCTGAAAATAAAAAGAAGCAGCACAAGGAGTGTCAAAGCAACTGCAAGGCGCAGATAAAGAAGGCCAAGAGAGATTACGAAAAAAAGATAGCATTAGAGGCAAAAAAACATAGTAAATATTTTTTTCGGTATATTAAAAGCAGGAAGCCGGCAAAAGAATCGGTTGGGCCGCTGGATGACCGAGGGGTAAAAGGGGCGATCAAGAAAGACAAAGATGTAGCGGAGAGATTGAACGAATTCTTTGCTTCGGTCTTCACAGAAGAAGATTTGGGTGGGAGACCGGTGTCGGAAATGATATTTCAAGCAGACGAGTCGGAGAAACTTACTGACTTCACGGTAAACCTGGAGGACGTAATGGGGCAGTTCAGCAAACTGAAGAGTAGCAAAACTCCTGGACCGGATGGTATTCATCCTAGAGTACTGATAGAACTGAAAAATGAGCTTGCGGAGCTATTGCTAGTGATATGCAACTTATCCTTAAAATCGAGCGTGGTACCGGAAGATTGGAGGGTGGCCAGTGTAACGCCCTTTTTTAAAAAAGGTTCCAGGGGAGATCTGGAAAATTATAGACCGGTGAGTCTGACGTCGGTGCCATGGAAAATGGTAGAAGCTATTATTAAAAACAAAATTACAGAGCACATCCGAGGACATGGATTACTGAGACCGAGTCAGCACGGCTTTTGTGTGGGGAAATCTTGCCTTACCAATTTAGTTCAGTTCTTTGAAGGAGTAAACAAACGTGGACAAAGGGGAGCCAATTGATATTGTATATCTGGATTTTCAAAAGGCGTTTGACAAGGTACCTCATGAAAGGCTACAGAGGAAATTGGAGGGTCATGGGATAGAAGGAAAAGTCCTATTGTGGATTAAAATCTGGTTGAAGGATAGGAAACAGAGAGTAGGGTTAAATGGGCAGTATTCACAATGGAGAAGGGTAGTTAGTGGGGTTCCTCAGGGGTCTGTGCTAGGACCGCTGCTTTTTAATATATTTATAAATGATTTAGAGATGGGAGTAACTAGCAAGGTAATTAAATTTGCTGATGACACAAAGTTATTCAAAGTCGTTAACTCGAGACAGGATTGTGAAAAATTACAGAAGGACCTTACGAGACTGGGAGACTGGGCGGCTAAATGGCAGATGACGTTTTATGTGAGCAAGTTCAAGGTGATGCATGTGGGAAAAAAGAACTCGAATTATAGCTACGTCATGCAAGGTTCCACGTTAGGAGTTACGGACCAAGAAAGGGATCTGGGTGTCGTCGTCGATAATACACTGAAACCTTCTGCTCAGTGTGCTGCTGCTGCGGCTCGGAAAGCGAATAGAATGTTGGGTATTATTAGGAAAGGTATGGAAAACAGGTGTGAGGATGTTATAATGCCGTTATATCGCTCCATGGTGCGACCGCACCTTGAGTATTGTGTTCAATTCTGGTCGCCGCATCTCAAGAAAGATATAGTGGAATTGGAAAAGGTGCAGCCAAGGGCAACTAAAATGATAGCGGGGCTGGGACGACTTTTCTATGAAGAAAGACTAAGGAGGCTAGGGCTTTTCAGCTGGAGAAGAGACGGCTGAGGGGAGACATGACAGAGGTATATAAAATAATGAGTGGAGTGGAACAGGTGGATGTGAAGCGTCTGTTCACGCTTTCCAAAAATACTAGGACTAGGGGCATGTGATGAAATTACAGTGTAGTAAATTTAAAACAAATCGGAGAAAAGTTTTCTACACCCAACGCGTAATTAAACTCTGGAATTCGTTGCCGGAGAACGTGGTGAAGGCGGTTAGCTTGGCAGAGTTTAAAAAGGGGTTAGACGGTTTCCTAAAGGACAAGTCCATAAATCGCTACTAAATGGACTTGGGAAAAATCCACAATTCCAGGAGTAACATGTATAGATTGTTTGTACGTTTGGGAAGCTTGCCAGGTGCCCTTGGCCTGGATTGGCCGCTGTCATGGACAGGATGCTGGGCTCGATGGACCCTTGGTCTTTTCCCAGTGTGGCATTACTTATGTACTTATATACTTCAAACACTTTCATTTCACATTGTTTTCTACTGTTATTCTTGCTTGTGCAATCAACCTTTCTTTTCTGTGGCCACAGTGGCAGAATGAGGATAAAGAGAGCAATCATGCCTCCAGAGATGTAGGATCCTGATGGCCCAATGTCCTTGGGCGGACTCATTCCAGTTAAAACTGAACGCGGAAAAAACTCAATGTCTAGTTCTCGCTTCCCAATACAACACAAACAACTACCCTACCATAACCACACCTTACTGCACACTCCCTGTCTCAGAAAATCTGAAAATTCTTGGAGTCACTATTGATCGAAACCTCACACTTGATACCCACGTGAAGAACACAACGAAAAAAATGTTCTACTCGATGTGGAAACAAAAGAATAAAACCTTTTTTCCCAAGAAATATCTTCCGCACCCTAGTACAGTCACTAGTGATAAGTCACCTGGACTACTGCAACGCTCTGTACGCAGGTTGTAAAGAAAATACCATCAAAAAACTCCAAACAGCCCAGAATACCGCAGCCCGACTCATCTTTGGAAAAACCAAATACGAAAGTGCGAAGCCCTTAAGAGAGAAACTGCACTGGCTCCCGCTCAAGGAACGAATTGAGTTCAAGATCTGCATGACCGTACACAAAATCATTCACGCAGATGCCCCACTTTGCATGCTAAACTTAGTGGACTTACCGCCCAGAAACGCCAGAAGATCAGCCCGCAAATTCCTCCATTTGAACTTCCCCAGCTGTAAAGGAATTAAATACAAACAAGCATACGCTACTACCTTTGCGTACAAAAGCACACAGATATGGAACACACTTCCCATGGCCCTGAAAACCATGGACAACTTAACTAGTTTTTGCAAATCTTTGAAGACACCTCTTCAACAAGGCCTACAAAAGACATCCTTTATGAATCAAATCACTCCTTAAATCACTCCAGTGCTTTAAAACACCTCTCACACGACCTTACCTAACACCTTTCCATCTAAATCCTCATTTGCCCTCAACTTATTATCGACTGTATCTAAGATTATGTAATGACTATATCAAATTAACACCCTGTAAGCCACATTGAGCCTGCAAATAGGTGGGATAATGTGGGGTACAAATGCAATAAATAAATAAATAGAGATGATTAGGTTGGTCTGTATATGGGATTTGTCTGCTCCTCTATATCGAGTGGTAAAAAAAACAACTTATATTTAAAAAACAACTTACAATAATAAAAAAGAGTGGTAAAAAACAATGGATAAATCTCAAATGAGCAGACTTTATGGGTCAATTGGTTTTTATCTGCTGTCATATACTACGTTACTAAAACTGAGTGCCCCTTTTATTAAACCACACTAGCGATTCCTCTGCAGCAAATGCAACAGTTTGAATGGGCTGCATTGCCTTTGCTGAGCCAGGAATCACTAGCAAAGTTTAGCAACAAAGGGGCCCTGAGTATGTCACACACTAAGACCATAATAGAATATTAAAGAGACTGGCTGAAGGCATACTGAGCACCATAATGCATCATTATCAAGACCAGCTACACTGAGCCCTGTAATTTACTTTAATTTAATACAGACGTGTATAATCCATTTTATCAGAACAATTCAAAGCAGATTACAATTAAAGCAGCCATCTAGTTGCATGTTGGGTAAAATACTTATTTATTTATTTATTTGTTGCATTTGTATCCCACATTTCCCCACCTCTTTGCAGGCTCAATGTGGCTTACAATACATCATGAGTAATGGACATATGTCAGAAAATGGGCATTTAGTGTTACAACAGGATTTTGATAATGATAAAATATGGTATTAGTATAACAAACAGTTATTGTAAGACAGTTCAGAATATATGTGGTGGAGTTCTGTATATTCACATTGGTTGGTTTTTGTGGTATGCCGAGTTAAAGAGATGGGTCTTCAGTAGTTTGTGGAAGTCCGTTAGTTCGTGGATCGTTTTTAGTTTGCGCGGCAATGCGTTCCATAGCTGTGTGCTCAAGTAGGTAAAGTTTGACGCGTGCATTAGTTTGTATTTTAGACCTTTGCAGTTAGGGAAGTGCAAGTTAAGGAATGTGCGGGATGATCTTTTGTCTTGTATATATCACTAAAACAAAATCATAAAACAATTCAAAATACACACAAAGAGGGGCATAATCGAATGGCGCCGGCCATCTCCAAGGACGGCACCACAAAGGGGAGGAGCCAACCGTATTTTCGAAGTGAGATGGCCGGCCATCTTTCGTTTCGATAATACGGTGGGACCCGGCCAAATCAGGGTTGGCCAAAGTATAGGAAAACGGCCGGCCTCAGATATTCCATTATCGTAGTTGAACACGGCTAAATCAGATGCGCCCAAAGTATAGGAAAAATATGGCAGTTATGTGAGAAACGCGTTACTGTACTTTTTACTTCTCAATGTTCCTTATATTTTCCCCCTACCTGGATGTCCACAACTACATGCACTGTACTTGCGGAACATGCAGCTATGGGAAATATAACGAACATACTCATTTTATTGTGTATATATGAAGTTCACACACTTGATAATGATCCATGTAAGGAAAACTCCCATATAAGGAAAACTCCGCACATAGGCCCCACACGCATTACAGCAGAGTCCATGGACGGCCATGCGTCACAGCCAGCCATGCGTCACAGCCGGCCATGTGTGGAGCCATTATTCATGTCAAGGCGTGCACGTACTGACCTCTCCATATATGGAATGGTGAACCATATATGGAACCATGCGTGTAAGGACGGCCATCATGCATGGCCGTCCATATAAGGCGATGCATGCTTTCCAATGGCTATTCACTGGGAAAATGGCTGTCCGGAGAGAACCTAATTTCACCATAGCAAAAAATCTGCTACTGGTGTACCTGTGCGTAAGGCACAGGGGAATTCTATTTCCCCACCACCACCACCTGCCCCCCAGGAGTCTCTCCATCCAAGCCTGGAGTGAGATAAGGGACAGGTTAGAGAGGTAAGTGTTTGCTTCCCCCCCCCCCCCCCCCCTCCTGGCCTATCAGGGACCCCTTCTGTAGCTACACATATAAGAGCTCCCTCAGCAGTGTAAGCACAAACTGGAGTCTGCATTCAAGGGTAAGCAGTGATATGTGCACATGCACATTCATTAATAGAATCTATGTACTAGAAAGCAAAAACACAAACAGTACTCTCTGTCCTAGCGTCCACCTCAATGACATCATCTGTAGCTATGTAATGTGTCTCCCATTCCCCCCCCCCCCCAATCAGTGTTGTGAGTCTCTTCTATTTGATTTCCAAATGACTTTGTGTGCTGAAAGCAAGAAGGGTCATCCCTTGACTCCTGGTGTACAAACATTTCTTGCAGAAGATTTGGCATTTGGAGGGACCTCGAGTCCCTCTGGCGGAGGTTCCGCCGAATCAGGAGCAACAACCCTGACATGATCAGGGCAGCGAGACGGTGCATCAGGGCTCAACATAAGTATTATAAACAGGGCACCTGTACTCATTTGTAAATGTATGTATTTAATAATGCAAATGTCCTGTCCAATATCAGTTTCCATGTGGCTAATAGGCAATTAGTACGTCATAACACCTCTGTCCCAGATCAAGGCCTGAGGTTGCAGCTACCCTCCCGTGAGTGTGGCTGCAACTTCCAACTAACCTCCTCTGAGATGAATGAGATGACACGCCTCACTTCTGTATCCCCCTTTCTGGGGTGGATACTGTTTCATGATATTCCTGCCTGAGGTCCTACTCTTACTGGATGTCATTGCCTCATATTAAAGTTATGTGCTTCCCCCCCCCCCCCCCAAAAAAAAAAAAAATAACACAAACCCAAAATGGTCATCCAACCATAGTCACAAATCATAATTCAAACATGCTGCTGACCAACGAGTGTGGTCAGACCAGCATCCAGGGTTTCCAGTCATGTCATCTCATGCATCTCACACCCCATGGCTATAGCCCAGGGTTCACCACACCTTTCCCCATTCCCCCGCCTCAGGCCAGCCAGCTTCTGCACTATGCAAGCCATGTTGGATGTGCTTATCTCAAAGACAATCCTTTTACAAACACAGGGTGCCAGCAGCAGCAGGAGGAGGCGGCCGAGGAGGCCCAGGAGGAGGCGGAGGAGGAGGCCGTGGAGGAGGAGGCCCCACCACCTCCAGCCCTCGCAGCACCATTCCCAGCACCATCCCCTTCCCCAGCCCCAGCATTGTGCCTCCTGCAGCAACTGGTTGATGGGCAAAACCTGTTGCTGCAGGAAGTGTCAACAATGAGGCAGGAGATAGGGACAATGTGGCAGGCTAATGAGCAGCACCTTAGGGCAGTGAGGCTGCTCCTGGTGCTGCTCATTAGCCTGCTGTACATGGCCATTCAGGGAGAAGGACGTGGCCGGCACTAAAGGACATTTGTGGGGGGGGGGGGGGGGGGGGAATTGTACATAGTTATATTTTTTATGTTGTGCAATAGAAGTTTAATATTTTTAATATAACAGGGTGTGTGTCTCTACTTTGTGCACTACATATTATCAAATGCTGGGGTTGATGTGAGAGGAGGCAGCAATATGGATTGCATGACAGGTGAACTGTGACAGAGAAACTTTGGGACATATGTGTGATGTGTGGTCATACAGAAGGCCACCTGTTCCTTCCAAACTGCATGGCTGTATGGTAAGGGGGGGGGGGGGGAGGCTGGGTGGGCGTTTCTGTGGAGGAACACAAATGCCCATCCAGGCTCTTCCCCCCCTTACCATAGAGCTCCACAGCACAGAGTTGTGTAAATAATAGGTATGTTGTCTAGCACTAGTGATCTGCCAAGTAGAAACTTGGAGATAACCATATGTAGCGCCTAGATGATGTTTGCTCTCTGATCACCAGACACACTTACCCACAACCAAACCACATTGGTGGGGGCCACAATGAGCTACAAACAGCTGGGTCATCTTTTCACATTGAGCACTGGTATATAGTGGTGAGGAGAAAAAGGAAAACAATGGTAAAAGCATTAGATGGATGTTTACTTCATCACAATTGCAATATAATACAACAGGTACAGAAGGGCACAGGTTAGGGGACATAAATATACGTTTTTGTATTTATTTTGATTTTGCTCACAGCTTTTTCAGTAGTAGCTCAAGGTGAGTTACATTCAGGTACTCTGGATATTACTTGGTCCCAGGAGGGCTCTAAGTTTGCACCTGAGGCAATGGAGGGTTAAGTGACTTGCTTAAGATCACAAGGAGCAGCAGTGGGATTTGCACTGGCAACCTCTGGATTGTATGACCTATAACCACTAGGCCACTCCAGCCACCAGGCTGTAGCCACCTGCAGATAATTTAGATTAGGAACTGAAACCAGAAACCCTCTCCCTCACCATGACTTAAGGGCTCAGTACCTGTGGCCACCTTGAAAATAGTTTGCAGGCTAGAATTTAGAAATGTTGTTCTTTAACTATGGAGGATTGTAGGACTGTGTTGAATAATGTGGAAAAGACATTCAGTGCATATGCGCCCCCCCCCCCCCCCACCCACAACAACCTTGAGAATGGGTGGGCACTTCATAAAAGGGGACTGGGGTTCACCACATAAAGGAGGATGGAACCTAGCGGGGAGATACACGAGGTAGAAAGCGGGGAAAAAACTACCTGCTGTGGATACCCGTGAACCTGGTGAAAATAGAGGTAAGATTTGAATGCAAAGAACAGAGACAGAATGGGGAGCCCTTGACCATGAGGGATGCACACATCCATTCTCAGGGCCTCTTCCCCTCCGGCAACCACAGGCAGCGTCAACCGAATGTGTCCAATAGAGAACAAGACATCTGTACAATGAATTGGGTAGAAACAATCATGGCTCTCAGAGTCCAGTGTATTACAGTCCACTGCTCTCTCTTGCATTCCTCTTGACCAGCTGTCCTGCAAGATGCGTTTGTTTAGCACCTACATAGCAGAAAGGGAAGAGGTGGCTGAGAGGTATGAGCTTACCTTGAACTTGTGGTGCAAGAATCTGTTGGCTCCAAGGGACCAGAGGCTGCCTGCTTCAACAAATGAGAGAGAGAATGGGGGGCAGTGAGGGAGCACATGAACTCCTGGAGGGTAGAGAATGTAGATTTTGTCACATGTAGAAAATGCAGAGTATATGCTAAGCTATCAGCTAACACCCAGTCTAAAACCAAACCCACACACCAGTTATCTTTCAAGAATTGCCAAAAAAGTCCCCCCCCCCCCAAAGAAAAAAAAACCCAAAACCACAAACAAACAAGTGTACACAAGCATACAGTGGAAAAAACAAGGTTTACTATCTATAACTGGAGCTAAAAAGCTTTCAAATACTACCCCATAATGTAAAGAAATACCTCTGAAGTGCAAGCACAGAGTAAGCTGTTTTAAAGAGGTGCCAATAAAGCAAGTGCAAGCTTCCAAATGGGAAGAGCAGCTGCGGACGTTTATCATCATCACCCTTAATTGAAGTGAGGACACCCAAAACAGAGCAGCTGGGGCCACCCGTATTTTCCAACTTATAATCAAAATTAAGCCGGCCATCTTTCGTTTCGATAATACGGTCAGGGCCGGCCAAATCTCAGCATTTTGGCCGGCTTTAGATATGGCCGGCATTGATTTCTGCCGATAATGGAAACTAATGCCGGCGATCTCAAACCCGGCCAAATCCAAGGTATTTGGTCGTGGGAGGAACCAGCATTTGTTGTGCACTGGTCCCCCTGACATGCCAGGACACCAACCTTGGGTGCTGAGCCCCCCCCAAAACCCACTGCTCACAACTCTACACCATTACCATAGCCCTTATAGGTGAAGGGGGCACCTAGATGTGGGTACAGTGGGTTTTGGGGGGGGAGGGGGGTTGGAGGGCTCCCATTTACCAGCACAAGTGTAACAGGTAGGGGGGATGGGCCTGGGTCTGCCTGCCTGACGTGCACTGCACCCACTAAAACTGCTCCAGGGACCTGCATACTGCTACGATGGACCTGAGTATGACATTTGAGGCTGGCATAGAGGCTGGGCAAAAAAGTTTTTAAAGTTGTTTTTTTGAGGGTGGAAGGGGGTTAGTGACCACTAGGGGAGTAAGGGGAGGTCATCCGGTCAGTTGGGGCCCCTTTTTGAAGCTTGGTCGTGAAAAAAAAGGGACCAAGTAAAGCCAGGGAAATGCTTGTCAAGCCTGGCTTTTTTTTTCCATTATCAGGCGAAGCCAGCCATCTCGTGAGCATGCCCCCGTCCCACCCCCGTCCCACCTTCACTACACTACTGACACTCCCCCTTGATATTTTGCCGGAAAGCAGTTGAACCCGGCCAAAATTGGCTTTCGATTATACCGATTTGGTCGGGTTCAGGAGATCGCCGGCCATCTCCTGATTTGTGTCGGAAGATGGCCGGCGATCACTTTCAAAAATGAGCTGGAAAGATATTTTGGAAACAGTCAAGTTTTAAAAATATGTCAAAAATCTTTAAGGTTACAATGATCTCACATTAGGTGGCAAAGAGGGGCATAATCGAACGGGGCGCCCAAGTTTTCCTGAGGGCGTCCTCGCAGGATGTCCTCGGGAAGGGGTGGGAAAACCCGTATTATTGAAACAAGATGGACGTCCATCTTTCGTTTCGATAATACGGTGGAGGACGCCCAAATCTTAACATTTAGGTCGACCTTAGAGATGGTCATCCCCGGTTTTCAGTGATAATGGAAACCGAGGACGCCCATCTCAGAAATGACCAAATCCAAGCCATTTGGTCGTGGGAGGAGCCAGCATTTGTAGTGCACTGGTCCCCCTCACATGCCAGGACACCAACCGGGCACCCTAGGGGGCACTGCAGTGGACTTCACAAATTGCTTCCAGGTGCATAGCTCCCTTACCTTGGGTGCTAAGCCCCCCAAAACCCACTACCCACAACTGTACAACACTACCATAGCCCTAAGGGGTGAAGGGGGGCACCTATATGTGGGTACAGTGGGTTTCTGGTGGGTTTTGATGGGCTCACATTTACCACCACAAGTGTAACAGGTAGGGGGGGATAGGCCTGGGTCCACCTGCCTGAAGTGCACTGCAGTACCCACTTAAACTGCTCCAGGGACCTGCATACTGCTGTCATGGAGCTGGGTATGACATTTGAGGCTGGCAAAAAATATTTGTAACATTCTTTTTTAGGTGGGAGGGGGTTAGTGACCACTGGGGGAGTAAGGGGAGGTCATCCCTGATTCCCTCCGGTGGTCATCTGGTCAGTTCAGGCACCTTTTTGAGGCTTGGTCGCAAGAAAAAATGGACCTAGTAAAGTCGGCCAAGTGCTCGTCAGGGACGCCCTTCTTTTTTCCATTATCGGCAGAGGACGCCCATGTGTTAAGCACGCCTCAGTCCCACCTTCGCTATGCTTCCGACACGCCCCTTGGAACTTTGGTCGTCCCCACAACGGAAAGTAGTTGAGGGCACCCAAAATCGGCTTTCGATTATGCCGATTTGGGCGACCCTGGGAGAAGGACGCCCATCTCCCAATTTGTGTCGAAAGATGGGCGCCCTTCTTGTTCAAAAATAAGCCTGAAAGGGTTCCAACCTCCTGAATCCCTTCTCAAAATTATCATATTTCTCATTTCTCTTAATTGGAATGACTTAGCCATTTGGTAAATTCAATCAAACAGAGCATAAAGAGACAAAAAGGACTAGATTCTATTTTTCACGCCTAAAAAATACAGAGACAGTTGAATGAAGAGGTTCCCCCCCCCCCCCCCCCCCCCCCCAGGGTCTGCACAGTCAAAGTAAGCCTAGGTGTATTCTATAAAGTATTCAGTTTTGGTGCTGATTTTTTTAGGGTTCCCATATGGCTCCAGAAAAAGGAGGACGGATTGAGCCAGCCGGGTTTTACTTCCATTGAAAGCAATGGAAGTAAAACCCGGCTGGCTCAATTACTTCCATTGAAAGCAATGGAAGTAAAACCCGGCTGGCTCAATCCGTCCTCCTTTTTCTGGAGCCATATGGTAACCCTAGATTTTTTAGGTGTACTCTTAAAAAGAAGGCTTCCGGGGCAGTGCAAAGGCAGCGTGGATACATCGCTAATGCTGCCGGGATCCCAGGTAGATTACTGCAGTGCTGGAGGGAGGGAGGAAGAGAGAGGTAGACGGAATTGCGCAATCCTGGACCTCGCGGGCAGGTGCCTTTGCACTGCCTCGGAAGCCTTCTCTTATAGAGAAGGCATCCGGGGCAGTGCGAAGGCAGCGTGGATACATGCTGCGTGCCTGGATCCCAGGTAGATTACTGTCTGCAGGCAGTGCCAGAGGGAGGAAGAGAGGGGTAGACGGAATCGCGCGATCCTGGACCTCGAGGGCGGGCAGGCGGGGTGCAACTTGATCTGGGAGAAGGGCACAGCAGAGGGATGGGTGGTGAGCACAGTGAGGGAAGGAGCTGGAGATGGATGGGACTAGGAGGGGTGGTGAGCAGAGGGAAGGAGCAGGAGATGGATGGGACTAGGAGGGGTGGTGAGCAGAGGGTGGATGGGACTGGGAGAAATGGGGCACAGCAGAGGGAAGGAACAGATGGATGGGAGGGCAGGGCCCAGGGAGAGAGGAAAAATTGCTGGACATGGAGGGAAGGGCAGGGGAGAGAGGATAATTGCTGGGTATGGATGAATGGAGGGGGGCAGGGGAGAGAAGAGAATTGCTGGGTATATGGATGGATGGAGGGGAGAGGAGAGTTGCTGGACATGGGTGGATGGAGGGGAGGGAAGAGGAGAGAGGAAGGTTGCTGGACTTGGATGGAGGGAAGGGCAGGAGACAGGAGGGTTGCTGGACATGGATGAAGGAGAGTGAAGGGAGAGAGAAGAAATGCTGGATATGGATGGAGGGGATGGAAGAGAGGAGAAAAACTGCACATGGATGAAGAAAATAGGCAGAAGCTGGATCCACTGGACAGTCAAGTCTGCGGAGGACCCAGCTTTTACTTACGGATATAGAGCAAGAAATGAAGAAGAAAGGCGGAAAGTAAAGAAATAAATGGAAAGGAAGCCCTGGAAACAGAGTTAAGAGGACAGATAGCAGCAGAATCAGATGCTGGGCTAGCATGATCAGAAAAACAAAGTCACCAGACAACAAAGGTAGAAAAGAATCATTTTATTTTCATTATACTGTTTGGAATATGTCCACTTTGAGAATCAGGTGCTCAATGTTAAAAGTTTATATTTATTTACTTATTTATGGCATTTTATCCCACATTAAACATGAATTAGATTGGAACCTGGGATCATTTAATGTTTTTTTTTCCTGGAGAGAGTAATGCATTGCCTCCTCCCCCCCCAGGCTCTCTCCACGGCTATAGCCAGTTCTGCAATTTTGAAGGGAGGTGGGGGAGCAGAGGTGGACCGGGGAGAGAGCCTGTTGTTAAACATTTACCAGCACACCACTGTTTAGTGCCTACCCATCCAACCTGTTGGCCCACCCAAAAACTGATTTCTGGCTACGCCACTGCTACTTAGGGTGGGAACAGGCCACACCACGAGCCAATGCTTGAGCTCCAAAAACAGCGTCCTGCTTCGCTGCAACATCCAGCCTGTAATGCCGGGCAAAAGAGAGCTGAGAAGCCCAAGTAGCCGCACTACAGATCTCTTGAAGAGAGAGTGCACCCGTTTCGGCCCACGAGGAGGAAATGGCTCTCGTGGAATGCGCCTTAAACGCTTCAGGCGGAGACCGACCTGAAAGCAGATACACAGCAAAAATTACTTCCTTGAGCCAACGGGCTATAGTGGCCTTAGACGCCGGGCCTCCACGCTGAGGACCTGACAACAAGACAAAAAGGTGATCAGAAGTCCTGAAGTGATTTGACATCTGTAGATACTACAACAGCGCCCTATGGACATCCAGAAGATGTAACTGCCCAAAGGAGTCCGGGAACTCTTCCCTAGAAAAGGAAGGAAGAAAAATGGGCTGGTTCAGGTGAAACGCTGAAACCACCTTAGGCAAGAAGGAAGGCACTGCACGTACCGTTACTCCGGACTCCGAAAATTGCAGAAAAGGGTCCCGACAGGACAGCGCCTGCAGCTCAGTCATGCGTCTAGCCGATGTCATGGCCACCAAAAAGACTGTCTTGAGAGTCACATCCTTCGAAGCTCGCTTAAGCGGTTCGAAGGGCGAACACTGAAGAGCCTTCAACACCAGCCCCAGGTTCCAGGCCGGACAGGGCAACCAGACAGGAGGACGGAGCCTAAGCAACCCTCTGAGAAATCGGGCAATGTCCGGATGAGCAGCAAGGGACAAGCCAGTGACTTTCCCTCGATAGCATGATAATGCTGCCACTTGCACCTGCAGTGCAAGCCAGGCATTTTTGTAAGCCCTCCTGCAAAAAGTCCAGCACTGTCGAGACTGTAGCCCGCGTGGGTGTGATCGCCTTTGAAACACCCCACGCCTCAAACTTGCGCCAGATCCGAGCATAAGCTGCGGAGGTGGACCGCTTGCGGGCCTGCAAGAGAGTGGAGATGACCTTGTTAGAGTAGCCCTTGTCTCTCAGTTGCGCCCTCTCAAGAGCCAGGCCGTAAGACCAAATCGGCAGGGATCCTCCATAGACACCGGACCCTGAACCAACAGGTTCGGCGCCAGGGGCAAATGCACCAGAGCATCCACCAACATCCGGCGGAGATCCGCATTCCACGGATGCCTTGGCCAATCTGGAGCGATGAGAATCACCAGACCTTGGTGCTGTCGAATCCGCAGTAGGACTTGCCCTATCAGGGGCCAAGGAGGGAACACATACAGGAGCTCCGAGGGCCAGGGTTGAGCCAGAGCATCCAACCCCGCCGAGTGAAGATCTCTCCTTCTGCTGAAAAAGCGAGTTACTTTGGCGTTTGCACTTGACGCCATTAGATCCATTCCGGGAGTCCCCCATTTGGCACAAATCTGAAGAAAAACTTCTTTTGCCAGTTCCCATTCCGCCGGGTTGATTTGATGCCTGCTGAGAAAATCGGCTTGCACGTTGCTCTGACCTGCTATGTGAGCTGCTGACAGAAGCTGTAGACGGAGCTCGGCCCAGTGGCAAATCTGAGCGGCCTCCGTGGCCAGGGCCCTGCACTGAGTGCCGCCCTGCCGATTTATGTATGCCACCGCTGTCGTGTTGTCTGACAGAACCTGGACAGCAAGCCCCTTCAGAGTCTTTTGAAAGGCCGTAAGAGCCTGGAATATTGCTCTCAGTTCCAAGTGATTGATGGACCACCCTGCTTCCATGGGTGTCCACAGACCCTGAGCATAGCTTCCTTGGCAATGCGCTCCCCAGCCTAGAAGGCTGGCATCTGTTATCACCAGGCACCAGGAAGGAAGTGCCAGAGGCATTCTTTGGCGCAGCATCCTGTCGGAGAGCCACCACTCCAAACTGAGCCGGGCTGCAGGGAGCAACGTTAGTCTGCGTTGGTATTCCTGGGACATTGGAGACCATTGTTGAAGCAGGGCAATCTGCAGAGGCCTCATATGCGCTTTCACCCAAGGCACCACCTCCAAGGTGGCCATCATTGACCCCAGCAGCTGGACAAAGTCCCAAGCTCGCGGGCGAGGCATCCGCAGGAGCAGGTGGACATGATTCTGAAGCTTGCACCGCCTTTGGTTGGAGAGAAAGACAAACCCCGATCCCGTGTCAAACCGGACCCCCAAATACTTGAGAGACTGAGAGGGGGTCAGGTGACTTTTGGGTATATTGACCACCCAGTCTAGCGCCTGCAGGACCGTCACCACTCTGGTTGTGGCAAGACGACTCTCGGTTGTCTAGTCCACTCTGATGAGCCAGTCGTCGAGATAAGGGTGAACTCTGATACCCTCTCGCCTGAGACAGGCAGCTATGACCACCATTACCTTGGAAAAGGTACGGGGAGCTGTGGCTAGGCCGAAAGGCAAGGCCTGAAACTGGAAATGCTTTCCCAAAACTGCAAAGCAGAGGAACCGCTGGTGTGGAGGCCAGATAGGAATGTGCAAATAAGCTTCTTTTAGGTCCAGAGACGTGAGAAACTCTCCTGGCTGCACCGCCGCAATGACGGAGCGCAGGGTTTCCATGCAAAAATGTCGTACTCTGAGAGCCTCGTTTACTCTTCGTAGGTCGAGGATTGGCCTGAAAGACCTGCCTTTTCGAGGCACAACAAAATTAATGAAATAGCGGGGGGTCACGTGATGGATTGAGAGAGGAAGACACATTCTCTGGTCTCTCCGGGTCTAACCCCCCCTTAACGCCTTAACATAACGGCGAAATTTAACGGAACAACCCCAAACTGAATTTGCTACCTTTTGGGAGGATATGGGCTCTTTTGTAACCAAAGAAACCAGGATAATGCCAGGCAGAATGGCAAAAAAAGAAGCTGACAAACAACAAGGGCCGAATGATTTAAAGATGGCGGCGAGCCTGCAGGAAACCAACTCCCCGTTCACTTCGGCGCAACTATCACAGCTGGCAGAGGCGGTGAAAACTGCATTAGAACCTCAGTTACAAAAACTCTCTGACCAACTTACCGGAGTGGAAACGCTTCTGGGGGAAACGACCCGACGAACGGGAGAGCTGGAGGTAAGAGTGTCTGAGCTCAAGGACACCACGATGGCCAGAACGCCGATGATTAAAGACTTACAGCAGGAACTGAGTGCCCTCAACCAGCACGTCGATGATCTTGAAAATAGATCCAGGAGGTCTAACCTCCGAATAATTGGAATACCAGAGACGATTCCCGATCGATCTTTGCTCACACAGTTAGAGCGCTGGTTAAAGGCAGAGTTTGCGCTCTCGGACAGCACTGGGCCATTGTGCCTGGAAAGAGCACATCGTGGGGGGGGAGAAAGAACCCTACGGGATCTAGACCGAGAGCAGTGCTAATAAAAATACATAATTTCATCCACAAAGAAGAGATCCTGAGAGGGGCACATATGAAATGTGCGTTGCTTATGGGCCACCAATCGCTGGCAAATGTGGCTAAAAGCTTTCCTTCTCTCCTGCACCACCATTGAATAATCTTGGAATACTTTGATATGCGCTCCATCAAATATCAGTGTGTCCATTTGATGGAGCACATATCAAAGTATTCCAAGATTATTCAATGGTGGTGCAGGAGAGAAGGAAAGCTTTTAGCCACATTTGCCAGCGATTGGTGGCCCATAAGCAACGCTTTATTTTGTTATACCCAGCGCTTCTGAAAGTACAAGTTGAAGGGGTGTGGAAATCCTTTTCAACACCGTCAGAAGTGAGTGCCGCTTTAAAATACAAGAATGTGAAAAGCCCAGAACATGCCTGACGGATCCTATAATACACTCAATGTGTAGAACATTTACTCAGGAGCTCAAGCTTCACAATTTGGAGGACTGAGATATTAAATCTGATTGTGGCTTCATAAAACACAATGGATAATACACAGATGGATCTAAGACATGGAGGTGACATTGTTAATGTTATAAGTTGGGTTTTCTTGTGAGTGTTAACCGGGTACTGGGGTCCAGAATTAGTTGTTGGGGGGGAGGGTGGAGACCCACCATTATTAGACCCTTACTCTACTAACCGGAGTCCGGGAAGAGAGTGTGGGGCTAACATTAAGGGAATGGGAATGGGAAAGGGTAGGGGGGGATGGGAAGAGGGTACGGGAAGGGGTAGGGGAGGAGGTCCGGAATAAGGAACAGAGGGGAAAGTTCCAGAGGGTCAGGTTATCTCAGTTGTGGAACAATGCTGGAGAGAATTCAAGACAGAGTGTCTTAACAGTTGCTATTACTAGTGCCAGATTACAGCCACTAATAGAAAGATATGAGGTACCTTGCTGGGGAGTCACGGTGAGTTGGGCACCGTGGGCCCTGGGGGATAAAGGTCTCTGCAATATTACTTTAAGACTCCTTAAATGGTAAAAGATAACTTAATAAGATTTTTGACATGTTGGAGGTATCTCTACCCCAATTAAAAGGGCCAAGATTCTCGCTACCTTAAATAGGCACAAAGCAGATGTGATATGCTTACATGAAACTCGCTTAACCCCAGAGGAACACCAAAAGTTGAAACGTAATTGGATGGGAGAAGTGTATGCGGCTTTGGCAGTAGGAAGGAAGAGAGGAGTGGCCATCTTGACCAGGAAGAGTCTGGTGGCCAAGATGCAATTAGTAGAAAGTGACCCTCAGGGGCGGTTTGTAATAATACACCTATGGTTACATCATAAAGAATATTTAGTAGTAGGAGTGTGTGGCCCGAATCTGTACGATAGGACATTTTATGATAAAATTATACAGTCCTGCCTCCTATACAAGTCATTGCCGGTAATAATCTTAGGAGACTTTAACTTGGTAGCAGACCCACTAGTAGACTGTTCAGCGCCAAGGTGAGCAATTCGAGGGGGCCAAAGTAGAAGAGCTCTAAACCAGTTTATGCAATCACTACATACAGTAGATGTGTGGAGGACCCTAAACCCGGAAGGGAGGGAGTATACATACCGGACCAGAGCACATGGCACGTTCTCCAGGATAGACTATATATTAGTGGACAAGAAGATTTTTTCGCAAGTGAGAACTACAGAGATTGGCCCCAAAGAAATAACAGATCATGCGATGGTATGGGCAGATTTGAAGGTAACATAACATAGTAACATAGTAGATGACGGCAGAAAAAGACCTACACGGTCCATCCAGTCTGCCCAACAAGATAACTCATATGTGCTAATTTTTGTGTATACCCTACTTTGATTTGTACCTGTGTTCTTCAGGGCACAGACCGTATAAGTCTGCCCAGCACTATCCCTGCCTCCCAACCACCAGCCCCGCCTCCCACCACCGGCTCTGGCACAGACCGTATGAGTCTGCCCAGCACTATCCCCGCCTCCCAACCACCAGTCCCGCTTCCCGATCTTGACTAAGCTCCTGAGGATCCATTCCTTCTGCACAGGATTCCCTTATGCTTATCCCACGCATGTTTGAATTCTGTTACCGTTTTCATTTCTACCACCTCCCGCGGGAAAGCATTCCAAGCATCCACTACTCTCTCCGTGAAAAAATACTTCCTAACATTTTTCTTGAGTCTGCCCCCCTTCAATCTCATTTCATGTCCTCTCGTTCTACCACCTTCCCATCTCTGGAAAAGGTTCGTTTGCGGATTAATACCTTTCAAATATTTGAACGTCTGTATCATATCACCCCTGCTTCTCCTTTCCTCCAGAGTATACATGTTTAGTTCAGCAAGTCTCTCCTCAAACGTCTTGTAATGCAAATCCCATACCATTCTCGTAGCTTTTCTTTGCACCACTTCAATTCTTTTTACATCCTTAACAAGATACGGCCTCCAAAACTGAACACAATACTCCAGGTGAGGCCTCACCAACGACTTATACAGGGGCATCAACACCCCCTTTCTTCTGCTGGTCACACCTCTCTCTATACAGCCTAACAACCTTCTAGCTACGGCCACCGCCTTGTCACACTGTTTCGTCGCCTTCAAATCCTCAGATACTATCACCCCAAGATCCCTCTCCCCGTCCGTAGCTATCAGACTCTCCCCGCTTAACACATACGTCTCCTGTGGATTTCTATTCCCTAAGTGCATCACTTTGCATTTCTTCGCATTGAATTTTAATTGCCAAACCTTAGCCCATTCTTCTAGTTTCCTCAGATCCTTTTTCATGTTTTCCACTCCCTCCTGGGTGTCCACTCTATTACAGATCTTAGTATCATCCTGCAAATAGGCAAACTTTACCTTCTAACTCTTTGGCAATGTCACTCACAAATATATTGAACAGAATCGGCCCCAGCACCGATCCCTGAGGCACTCCACTACTCACCGTTCCCTCCTCCGAGCAAATTCCATTCACCACCATCCTCTGGCGTCTGTCCGTCAACCAGTTCCTAATCCAGTTCACCACTTCAGGTCCTATCTTCAGCCCATCCAGTTTATTTAAGAGCCTCCTGTGGGGAACTGTGTCAAAAGCTTTTGCTGAAATCTAAGTAGATTACGTCTATCGCTCGTCCCTGATTCAATTCTCCTGTCACCCAATCAAAAAACTCAATGAGATTCGTTTGGCACGATTTCCCTTTGGTAAAACCATGTTGTCTCGGATCTTGCAACTTATTGGCTTCCAGGAAATTCACTATCCTTTCCTTCAGCATCGCTTCCATTACTTTTCCAATAACCGAAGTGAGGCTTACCGGCCTGTAGTTTCCAGCTTCTTCCCTATCACCACTTTTGTGAAGAGGGACCACCTCCGCTGTTCTCCAATCCCTCGGAACCTCTCCCGTCTGCAAGGATATATTAAACAAATCTTTAAGAGGACCTGCCAAAATCTCTCTGAGCTCCCTCAATATCCTGGGGTGGATCCCGTCCGGTCCCATGGCTTTGTCCACCTTTAGCTTTTCAAGTTGTTGATACACACTTTCTTCCGTGAATGGTGCTCTATCCACTTCATTCTCATTTGTACTATTTCCAGTCCATCGCGGTCCCTCTCCGGGATTTTCTTCTGTGAAAACAGAACAAAAGTATCTATTTAGCAAATTTGCCTTTTCTTCATCATTATCCACATAGCGGTTCGCAGTATCTTTTAGTCTCACAATTCCCTTTTTGGTCATTCTCCTTTCACTAATATACCTGAACAGTGGCTTAGCTAGGGTAGTTGACACCTGGGGCCGGTCATTTTTTAACCCCCCCCCCCCCCCCCCCCCCCGAAATCCAGTACTAGGCATACCGAGAATACAAAACACTCAGGACCTGTAGAGCAATTCTACCATACCATAAGCAGTCATTTGTACGAGTCACACAAGGAAAAGGAAAGCATCTTAAACACTACAGTGAGCACTAGAACATCAATTCACCTATTGTAAAATGAAAACAGACAGATTAGTACAGATCGTCGATCCTGCACAGTCAATGCCAACCGAAAGCCATGTCTTTTTCACAAATACAGATACACCCTAATCCACTATAGAATAAGTAATCATAAACTTTCTATTTAGACAAAAATTAAACTGAACCCCCGATGCCAGACTCTGCATACAATGCAACACCACAGAAACAGAAAATGTCCTCTAGTACTGTGCAAAATATAAAGACAGCAGATGTAAATTTGAAAAAACTAACAAATACCAATCACCACTTTACAAATTAACAAATAGAAATAAAACAAATAATATCATTTTATTGGACTAATACATTTAGCTTTCAGAGGCCAAAACCTCCTTCCTCAGGTCAATTCTCCTTCTATCCAGCATCTGTCTTCGCTCTTTCTCTGCCATCCACTGTCTGCCCTCTCTCCCTTCCATCTACTTCTGCCCCTTCCATGCACCATCTGCCCCAGTCTGCCATCTCTCTCTTCCCCCTTCCATCAACATCTGCCCTCTATCTCTGCCCCTTCCATCCACCATTTGCCCCAGTCTGCCCTCTTTATCTCGCCCCTTCCACCCACCATCTGCTCTTTCTCTCTGCCCCTTCAATCCGTCTGCCCTCCCTCTACCATCCATCCAGGGTCTGCCCTCCCTCACGCTCCCCCCTTCTATCCCTTCTCTCTCTGCCCCCTCGTTCCAGCCCCCTTATTCCACCTGCCCCTAGTTCCAGCCCCAGCCCACATCTCCCACCTGCCCCCCTTTTCAGCCCCATTATCCCACCAGTCCCCAGCCCTTTTCTCCCATCAGTCCAGAGCTTCAGCCCCCAGCCACTTCTCCCTGTCCTCTTTTCAGCCCCTAGTTTCAACCCCAGCCCTTTTCTCTCACCAGTCCCGAGCTTCAGCCCCAGCCAGTTCTCCCTGTCCCCTTTAAAGCCCCTAGTCCCCACAGTTTCAGCCCACTTCATCCACCACATGCCTTGCATCCCCCCTTTTCAGCCCCAGACCCATTCTCCCACCTGCCCCAGGCATGGACCCATTTTCCCTCCTGCCCCCTTGTCAGACCCCAGTTCCAGCTTCAGACCCCTTCTCCCATCTGAGCACTCCCCTCCCCCCTCTGAGCACCCCCACCCTCCCCAATCCCCTTCTCCCCTCTCTGAGCACCCATCTGAGCTCCCCCACTCTCCCTAATCCCCTTTAAGCACCCCTCTGAGCTCCCCCACCCTTCCCCAATCCCCTTCTCCCCTCTCTGAGCTCCCCACCCTCCCTAATCCCCTTTAAGCACCCCTCTGAGCTCCCCCACCCTTCCCCAATCCCCTTCTCCCTTCTCTGAGCTCCCCCACCCTCCCTAATCCCCTTCTCCCCTCTCTGAGCTCCCCCACCCTCCCTAATCCCCTTTAAGCACCCCTCTGAGCTCCCCCACCCTTCTCCAATCCCCTTCTCCCCTCTCTGAGCTCCCCCACCCTCCCTAATCCCCTTTAAGCACCCCTCTGAGCTCCCCCACCCATCCCCAATCCTCTTCTCCCCTCTGAGTCCCCCCGACCCGACAGCTGAGATCCGTTCTCCTGTTGCTCCTACCCTGTCCTGTGTTAAAAAAAATGTTTTCGAAGCGCCGGAGTGTGGCAGGCAGCGCACCTCGCGTCTGCCCTGCTAGTAAAGAAGATCTCGTCAACGTCCTTCCCACACTGAGTCCCGCCCGCCCTCGCGGTAATAGGAAGTTGCCTCAGAGGGGGGCGGGACTTAATGTGGGAAGGACGATGACGTCAGCGAGATCTTCTTTACTAGCAGGGCAGACGCGAGGCGCGCTGCCTGCCACTCTCCGGCGCTTCGAAAAAAATTTTTTAAAGGCGGAGCAGCAGGAGCGGAGCACCCCCCCCCCCACCCGATGACACCCGGGGCGGACCGCCCCGCCCTTGCTACGCCACTGTACCTGAAGAAAGTTTTGTCACCCCTCCTTACATTTCTAGCCATTTGTTCTTCCACTTGTGCTTTCGCCAGTCGTATCTCTCTCTTGGCTTCTTTCAGTTTCATCTGCTATTCCTCCATGTGTTCCTTTTATTGAGCTTTTTCTGAATTTCTGGAACGCCAACTCTTTAGCCTTTATTTTCTCAACTACTTGCTTGGAGAACCATATCGGTTTCCTTTTTCTCCTGCTTTTATTTACTTTCCTTACATAAAGGTTCGTGGCCCTATTTATAGCTTCTTTCAGCCTGGACCACTGTCCTTCCACTTCTCGTACTTCCTCCCAGCCCATCATCTCCTTCCTCAGGTATTCCCTCATTTTACTAAAGTCAGCAGGCTTGAAATCCAGGACTTTGAGTTTTGAGTGGCTACTCTCCACTTTAGCTGTTATATCAAACCAAACCTTTTGATGGTCACTGCTGCCCAGATGGGCACCCACTCGGATATTTGACACGCTATCCCCATTTGTGAGCACCAGATCCAGTGTCGCTCCCTCCCTCGTGGGTCCCATCACCATTTGTCTGAGCAAAACAATTTGGAAAGCATCCACGATCCCTCTACTTCCTTCCAATTCTGCAGATGGAACCTTCCAATCTACATCCGGCAGATTGAAATCTCCCAGCAACAGCACCTCTCTCTTGCTTCCCAACTTTTGAATATCTGCGATCAGGTCTTTATCTAATTCCTCCAATTGTGTCGGAGGTCTGTAGACAACACCCATGTGGACAGAGGTTCTATCATCTCTTTTTAAGGTGATCCATATCGCTTCTTCCTTTCCCCAGGTCCCTGGCATTTCTGTCGCTGTGATATCATTCCTCACATACAGAGCTACTCCTCCACCTTTACGACCCTCTCTATCCTTCCTAAATAGATTATAGCCTGGTATGTTTGCATCCCATTTATGGGAACCATTGAGCCACGTCTACGTGATTGCAACAACATCCAAGTCTGCCTCCAACATTAGGGCCTGAAGGTCATGAACTTTATTGCTTAGACTGCGAGCATTTGTGGTCATTGCTTTCCATCTACATTTCCTGGTATGCGTTTCAACACTAGTGATTTGGGGGTTTCTTTTCTCATTGGGTACTTTTTGTTTCACTTTTATTGTTTTTTCTTTGGCTTCTGTTCTGTTTTCAAGAACATCACAGTGCTGTAATGGAGTAAAAGAATTTTGTAGGGGCAACACTTGTGAGGTCGGATGCTTTCTTGTCACATATCGAAGTCTGCCTGAGCCTACCGTGATCCATCTATTCTTAGATTTGAAGGTCCCAGGTAACGATCAAAGAATGAGGGGTTGGCGATTTCCATCCTATTTAGCAACAAGTAAAGAATTTCAGCAGTACATTCAAAGTAGATGGGCAGAGTATGCAGAATTTAACACAGAGTATAAGGATCGTCCTTCCATATTTTGGCAAGCGGCAAAGGCAGTCATACGAGGGGAGGTAATCACCTATACGGCCAGGAGAGAACGTAGAATCTCTGGAACCATTGAGGGGCATAATCGAATGCGAATGCCTATGTCCATGGGCATCTATGTCCGAAAACGGGTACGTGAAGAGGCGGGACAGACCGTATTTTCGAAAAAATGGACGTTTTTCAGCTGGGCGTTTGTTTTTTTTAGCGATAATGGAAACTAAAAACGCCCAGCTCAAAAACGTCCTAATCCGAGCCATTTGGTCATGGGAAGGGCCACGATTCATAGTACACTCGCCAGGACACCAACTGGGCACCCTAGAGGTCAGTGCGGTGGACTTCAGACAATGCTCCCACATGCATAGCTCCCTTACCACGGGTGCTGAGCACCCAACCCCCCTCCCCCAAAACCCACTACCCACAAATGTACAACACTACCATAGCTCTTAGGGGTGAAGGGGGCACCTACATGTGGGTACAGTGGGTTTTGGAGACCTCCCATTTACCAGCACAAGTGTTACAGATAGGGGGGATGGGCCTGGGTCCACCTGGCTGAAGTGCACTGCGGTACCCACTAAAAGTGCTCCAGGGACCTGCATAAATGCAGGTCTCTAGGACTTGTTGCTGCTATATAACATTGGCACACCAGTTCACACCTGAAGACTAATCTCTCCAAAAACGTCCTTTATTGGAATAAGCACGCTTACTCACACTTAACTGCAGATCAGAGGTTGTGCCCCACTAGCAAAGAGTCTCCCTGGTACTGAGATGAGCAGTAGGTCCGAGCTGGCAGAATGCTGTACAATGCCCTCTTTCAGCCACATTCAAGGTAAGAACTAAGTTCTGTAACGTGGCTAACACGTGAAAAGGATCTAAAAATGGCCACTACCTCATGGACTACCGGAAACAAAACAGGGCACACTCTGACCCAGTCAGCAGGGGGAAAAGCACCATGGGAGTAGAGCGTACCAACTACCAACATCGTGAGCATTTAACACAAGCTAGTGGAATCACGGAGCCCAATACCCTACACCCACCACAATGCATTGCTGATGTGACTCTGCAGTGCACATAACAGAAAAGGTGTCACACTCACCCGAGAGCCACATCAGAACCAGGGAAAGGCTGTCACAGGATAGAACACATTCTGCTTTCATGGAAGTGGGTACGGCATTTGAGGCTGGCATAGAGGCTGGAAAAAAAGTTTTTAAAGTGGGTTTTTTTTTGGTGGGAGGGGGTTAGTGACCACTGGGGGAGTCCGGGGAGGTCATCCCCGATTCCCTCCAGTGGTCATCTGGTCAGTTGGGGCACTTTTTTGGGACCTGTTCGTGGAAAAAAAAGGGTCCAAAAAAAGTGACCCAAAATCGCGGTAAAAACGCCTTTTTTTCGATTATCAGCTAAAGATGCCCATCTCTCCTCGGCCGATAACCATGCCCCAGTTCCGCCTTCACCACGCCTCCGACACGCCCCCATCAACTTTACCCATTTCCGCGACGGATTGCAGTTGGAAACGCCCAAAATCGGCTTTCGATTATACCGATTTGGGCGCCCACGGGAGAAAGACGCCCATCTCCCGATTTGGGTCGCAATATAGGCGTTTTTCTCTTTTGATTATAAGCAGGATTATCAACTTAGAAAAAAAAATTCCAAAAAGCTAAACGTAGATTTATTCACTCCCCTTGTAAATATCTTAAGAGGAAATGCTAACAGCACAAATAGCGTTAAATTCATTACTCCATGAAAGAGCAACTAGAGCATTAACGTTTAGGAAATATAAATTACAAAGATTCGGCAATAAAACTGGAACACTATTGGCCCGTATAGTTAAAAATCGGGGAGGTAGCCGTGTAGTCACAGCGGTAAAAGACCGTGGAGGGAAGCTCCAACATGAGAGGGAGAAGGTGGCCCAGGTATTCCAGGACTTCTTTAGTACCATGTATACTTCGAGACAGGCACTGAACGCGGCAAAGGTGCAAGAATATCTGCATCAGGCAGGTATCGCAAAATTAACCATTGAAGAAGTGAGGGCCCTAAATAAACCTATAAACAAATAGCGTTAAATTCATTATTCCATGAAAGAGCAACTACCACTGAGTATACAAGCATCCTTGAATGCCTAGACCCGAAACCTGGGGAATATCCAGCAGACAGATCATGGACCAACTTTGACTTGATTACAATGGACAAACTCACACACTGGCTCGGAAAATATGCCAAATCTCAATGCAAACTTGACATCTGCCCGATTAGCCTATTAAAAGCTGCCCCCAAACAATTCAAAAAAGACCTCATGAACCAAGTAAATTACAGACTCCTAAATGGTCTCTTCCCTACGGACAAAGGAAATATCCTTCTCACACCACTGCCAAAAGATGCCAAGAAAAGCACAATGGACCTAACAAACTACTGACCAGTCGCTTCCATCCCGCTCATAACAAAACTGATGGAGGGCATAGTGACGAAACAACTCACGGAATACCTAAGCAAACACTCAATTCTACATGAGTCTCAATCAGGATTTAGATCAAATCATAGTACTGAAACTGTACTTGTGTCTGCAATGAATTCATTCAAAAAAACAATTGCAACCGGTAAAAACATACTCGTACTACATTTTGACATGTCTAGTGCTTTCGACATGGTAGACCATGGAATATTACTACACCTATTAGAATATTTTGGAATCGGAGGCCCAGTTCTCAACTGGATCAAAGGCTTCCTCACCACCAGGTCCTACCAAGTAACAACGAACAATGACAGATCACCGTCCTGGACACCGGAATGTGGAGTTCCTCAGGGATCCCCCCTCTCACCAACAATTTTCAACCTGATGATGATACCACTAGCCAAACTACTAGCCAATCAGAACCTTAACCCCTACATATATGCGGACGATGTTACGATCCACATCCCGTTCAAAAGTAACCTAAATGAAATAACCAAAGAGATCAATCAGAGCCTTCAAATCATGCACTCTTGGGCGGATTCATTCAAGTTAAAACTGAACGCGGAAAAAACTCAATGTCTGGTTCTCACTTCCCAATACAACACAAGCAACTACCCTACCATAACCACACCTTACTGCACACTCCCCATCTCAGAAAATCTGAAAATTCTGGGAGTCACTATTGATCGAAACCTCATACTTGATACCCACGTGAAGAACACAACGAAAAAAATGTTCCACTCGATGTGGAAACTCAAAAGAATAAAACCTTTTTTCCCTAGATACATCTTCCGCACCCTAGTACAGTCACTAGTGATAAGTCACCTAGACTATTGCAACGCTCTGTACGTAGGATGCAAAGAACAGACCATTAAAAAACTCCAAACAGCCCAGAACACCGCAGCTCGTTTCATTTTTGGAAAAACCAAATACGAAAGCGCAAAGCATCTAAGAGAGAAACTGCACTGGCTCCCGCTCAAGGAACGAATTGAGTTCAAGATCTGCATGACCGTATACAAAATCATTCACGCAGAGGCCCCACTCTACATGCTGAACCTAATAGACTTACCACCCAGAAATGCCAGAAGATCATCCCGCAAGTTCCTCAATTTAAACTTCCCCAGCTGTAAAGGAATTAAATACAAACAGGCATACCTTTGCGTACAAAAGCACACAGTTATGGAACGCACTACCCATGACCCTGAAAACCACGGACAACTTAACCAGCTTTCACAAATCTTTGAAGACATTTCTCTTCAACAAGGCCTACAAAAATAATCCTTGATGAAACAAACTACTCCGTATACCACCCAAACACTTTAAAACACCTCTAACACGACCTTACCTAATACCTTCTAACTAATTCTTCTTCTATCTCCAGTTTATTACTGACTGTATCTAAGATTATGTAATGACTATACCATGTTAACACCCTGTAAGACACATTGAGCCTGCAAAAAGGTGGGATAATGTGGGGTACAAATGCAATAAATAAATAAATAAATATCAGGGAAAGAACTACAGGACTTAATTAAATCACTGCCTAACCACTCGGCTCCAGGGCCTGATGGCTATACAAGTGAATTTTATCAAATGCTAGGTCCCACTGCAATAGCCGCACTACAAGAGTACTATGAGGAGGCAGTGGAACTACAAAGATTTCCTGAATATACAAACAAAGCTCTGATAACCTTAATTTTAAAACTCGGGAGGCCAGAAACACAAGCAGACTCATATAGGCCAATCTCATTGATTAATGTTGAAACAAAAATTTTGGCCAAATTGATATCAAATAGGCTCCATCAGTATCTGCCTCGGTTAGTCGGCCCTGAACAGGTAGGATTTGTCCGAAATCGTCAATCAGTGGTAAATGTACATCGCTTATTACTCGCAATGGGCCACTGCCAGAAAGAGAAGACCAAAGCAGTACTATCAGCCTCAACGCAGAGAAAGCATTTGATAGCATAGATTGGGAATATTTATTTGAAGTGTTAAACTATCTGGGACTCCAGGGATGGGCCTACCAGGTGATTAGGACATTATATCATAGTCCGATGGCCACTGTGATAGTGAATGGAGAACGTACCCGGCAGTTTCCCATATTGCAAGGGACCAGGCAAGGATGCCCCCTTTCCCCAGCTCTGTTCCTACTGGCGATTGAACCACTACTGAGAACGTTGGCTCAAGAGGAGGGAATAGTGGGTGTAAGGGTCGGGGGAGAGAGAGTTAAAGTGTTGGCTTTTGCCAATGATTTACTGATTGTGACAACATGCCCTAGGTTCTTCAGTGAGAACATTACTTCAGAAAACTTCTCAGTTTGGGGAACTATCAGGATTTAAGATAAATCTACAGAAATCTTGTATTATGAACATATATCCCCCAGGACCTGTATCAGAGAAGGCTGATATGCACGTTAAAAGGAGTGATGGAAATTAAATACTTAGGAGTGCAAATCCCACAAGACCTATCTAAATTATGTGAGCGAAATATTCAAACCTTGTTAATAGAGACTACAACAAAACTGAATCTATGGCATTCACTGCCCATCTCGCTATTTGGGCGTATTGCAATGTGTAATATGATGATCATACCTTGTTGGCTATATGTCTTTCAAGTGCTACCACTATACCTCAACAATAAAGATGAAAAAAAGATGCCCTCAATAATTCGAAAATTTTTATGGAGGGGAAGAAGATCAAGGCTACCATTGGACATGGTGGGTACGCCAACGGAATATGGAGGCCTGGGCCTAATGAACATTAGATCAATATCAATAGCATGCTGTATGAGACATTTAAACGATTGGTTTTGGGGAACTAATGATTTTTCGGCAACTCAGCTTGAGTTAAATTTATTCAAGCCCCACCATTTTAGTAGCTCTCTCCATGGATTGAAGTGTCAGTCATCGTCGGCCCTAGAGGTTTCGCATATTTTACCCACCGCACAAAAAACTTGGAAATGGTTATGTAAATTACATCACTGCTCCTACAGAGTCACTCCCTTTTTGCCAATATGTGGTAATCCAGCTTTCCCGCCAGGTGACCTCGACAAATTTGCTAAATAGATACTTTTGTTCTGTTTTCACAGAAGAAAATCCTGGAGAAGGACCGCGATGGACTGGAAAAAGTACAAATGAGAATGAAGTGGATAGAGCACCATTCACGGAAGAGAGTGTGTATCAACAACTTGAAAAGCTAAAGGTGGACAAAGCCATGGGACCGGACGGGATCCACCCCAGGATATTGAGGGAGCTCAGAGAGATTTTGGCAGGTCCTCTTAAAGATTTGTTTAATATATCCTTGCAGACGGGAGAGGTTCTGAGGGATTGGAGAACGGCGGATGCGGTTCCTCTTCACAAAAGTGGTGATAGGGAAGAAGCTGGAAACTACAGGCCGGTAAGCCTCACTTCGGTTATTGGAAAAGTAATGGAAGTGATGCTGAAGGAAAGGATAGTGAATTTCCTGGAAGCCAATAAGTTGCAAGATCCGAGACAACATGATTTTACCAAAGGGAAATCGTGCTAAACGAATCTCATTGAGTTCTTTGATTGGGTGACAGGAGAATTGAATCAGGGACGAGCTATGGACGTAATCTACTTAGATTTCAGCAAAGCTTTTGACACGGTTCCCCACAGGAGGCTCTTAAATAAACTGTATGGGCTGAAGATAGGACCCGAAGTGGTGAATTGGATTAGGAACTGGTTGACGGACAGACGCAAGAGGGTGGTGGTGAATGGAATTCGCTCGGAGGAGCGAAAGGTGAGTAGTGGAGTGCCTCAGGGATCGGTGCTGGGGCCGATTCTGTTCAATATATTTGTGAGTGACATTGCCGAAGGGTTAGAAGGTAAAGTTTGCCTATTTGCGGATGATACTAAGATTTGCAACAGAGTGGACACCCGGGAGGGAGTGGAAAGCATGAAAAGGGATCTGAGGAAGCTAGGAGAATGGTCTAAGGTTTGGCAATTAAAATTCAATGCGAAGAAATGCAAAGTGATGCATTTAGGGAGTAGAAACCCACGAGAGACTTATGTGTTAGGCGGGGAGAGTCTGATAAGTACTGAGGGGGAGAAGGATCTTGGGGTGATAGTATCCGAGGATCTGAAGGCGACGAAACAGTGTGACAAGGCGGTGGCCATAGCGAGAAGGTTGCTAGGCTGTATAGAGAGAGGTGTGATCAGCAGAAGAAAGGAAGTATTGATGCCCCTGTACAAGTCGTTGGTGAGGCCCCACCTGGAGTATTGTGTTCAGCTTTGGAGGCCGTACCTTGCGAAGGATGTTAAAAAAATGGAAGCGGTGCAAAGAAAAGCTACGAGAATGGTATGGGATTTGCGGTCCAAGACGTATGAGCAGAGACTTGCTGACCTGAACATGTATACCCTGGAGGAAAGGAGGAACAGGGGTGATATGATACAGACGTTCAAATACTTGAAAGGTATTAATCCGCAAAAAAATCTTTTCCGGAGATGGGAAGGCGGTAGAACGAGAGGACATGAAATGAGATTGAAGGGGGGGCAGACTCAAAAAAGATGTCTGGAAGTATTTTTTCACGGAGAGGGTGGTGGATGCTTGGAATGCCCTCCCGCGGGAGGTGGTGGAGATGAAAACGGTAACGGAATTCAAACATGCGTGGGATATGCATAAAGGAATCCTTTGCAGTAGGAATGGATCCTCAGAAGCTTAGCCGAAATTGGGTGGCGGAGCTGGTGGGGGAAGAGAGGTTGGTGGTTGGGAGGCCAGGATAGTGGAGGGCAGACTTATACGGTCTGTGCCAGAGCCGGTGATGGGAGGCGGGACTGGTGGTTGGGAGGCGGGGATAGTGCTGGGCAGACTTATATGGTCTGTGCCCTGAAGAGCACAGGTACAAATCAAAGTAGGGTATACACAAAAAGTAGCACAAATGAGTTATCTTGTTGGGCAGACTGGATGGACCGTGCAGGTCTTTTTCTGCCGTCATCTACTATGTTACTATGTTACATTTGGCAAATGGAAAGCCCAAGGAGCAATATACTTACAGCATATAATTACTGAGGAAGGGAAACTGAGATCGTACTCAGAACTCCAAGATTTGAAGCTTTTTGGACAAAAAAATTATTTTCACTATTGGCAATTAACCCATTATGTGTCCAGCTTGCCATGGGAGGAACTAGCAGAGGATGCTCAGGAGGAACTGGCTTCTGCCCTCTCTTTGAATTCTCAACAAAAAGTGCCTTTATCGTTCCACCATAGGCATATTAAGGACACCAAATCTGAGTTGGACTATGCTAAATATGCTAAAGAATGGGGATGAGATCTAGCAATCCAGATTCCAACAAACGTGTTTCAAGAACATGCATTAGCATTAAGGTGGATGACTCCATGGACAGCATGTTGGGAACTACAATATAGGTTTGCATTAAGGCTCCATGTTCCCCCCCGTCGAGCATTCCACATGGGCTTGTGATTGGATGGGACGTGCCCAAAGTGTGGAGGGAGCGGGGCGACATTGGGGCATATGTTTTGGAGATGCCCGAGAGTCATGAAGTTCTGGACTAGTCTCCTTGCCCAAACGACAAGCCTATGGGATACAAAATGGAACCTATGGTAAGCCCGAACTCGGTACTCCACGGCCTCAAAGTTATGTGGCTTTTGTGAAGCGGGCAACCCTGATGGCAAACAAGTCTATTCTAATTGACTGGTTAGACACATGGAGCGATTATTCGTTAAGGAACGGCCACAACAAGAAGTTGAACGGTTCGTGGACAGATGGAACCCGTTCTTACGAACTAAGCCTTCTGGAACACGGAGTCAGTTGTTGAATATATAGACAAATGTTTTAAGAAGTTCATTGATTTGATATGTACCTAGATAGAAGGGAGGGAAGGGAAGGTAGGGATAGAGGGAAGGGAGGAGGCAATGTAGAAGGGGGGCAGAATAGGAAGATTAGGAAGAATATTGCATAACTGATGACATACAGCATTATTGGAGTCAAGTTTACATTGTTTGTATTGTTGTGTCATCAATAAAAAAGATTTAAACACAAATGGCATAGCGGCCGCAGCCGTGTTCGGCGGGAAGCACCGGCATCACCGCTCTGAGGTGCAGCAAGACTTGTAAGGTCTCCTCTACCGCTGCCTGTTTTACGGCAGTGCTGCATCGGGACTCCACAAACACGTCTCTCACTGGGGCACCGAATTCCAGTCGGTAACCTTCTCTGATCAGGCCCAGGACCCACTGATCTGAGGTAATCTTGGTCCACTCCTCTAGAAAGAGGGAAAGACGTCCTCCTATTGCAGGCAAGGAGGAGTGGACTGGCGTCCCATCATTGTGGAGGACGCCCCTGAACTCCTGGCCTTGAACCGGCCCCTGCGGAACGTTTGTCCGAGCGAAAGGAGTTCCTCTGCTGAAAACGGGCACGTTGAGAAAACCCAGCAGAGCGCCCCGAGCGATACCTTCGAGCTTCACAGAAGCAAGGTCTGGAAGAGGAGGGAAACACAGAGCCCTTGTAAGAAGGCCTCGGCCTATCCTCAGGTAACCTCTGGGGTTTATATTCCCCCAGGTCCTTCACAGTCTTCTCCAATTCCTCTCCAAATAACAGGAGGCCCCAAAGGGTAGCCTCACCAGCCTTTGCTTAGAAGCCATGTCAGCCGCCCAATGACGTAGCCAAAGAAGGCGGCAGGCGGACACCGCCACAGACATCTGTTTAGCCGAAGCTCTGACCAGATCATAAAGGGCGTCAGCCAAAAATGACAGGGCCGACTCTATCTGCAGGGCAATCTCAGAAAGGGGACCCGCACCATCGGCAGGCTGTTCCACCGTCTGCTGTAGCCAGGAAAGACATGCCCGGGCTGCATAGGAACTGCAAATAAGTACATAAGTACATAAGTAATGCCACACTGGGAAAAGACCAAGGATCCATCGAGCCCAGCATCCTGTCCACGACAGCGGCCAATCCAGGCCAAGGGCACCTGGTGAGCTTCCCAAACGTACAAACATTCTATACATGTTATTCCTGGAATTGTGGATTTTTCCTAAGTCCATTTAGTAGCGGTTTATGGACTTGTCCTTTAGGAAACCATCTAACCCCCTTTTAAACTCTGCCAAGCTAACCGCCTTCACCACGTTCTCCAGCAACGAATTCCAGAGTTTAATTACGCGTTGGGGGAAGAAAATTTTTCTCCGATTTGTTTTAAATTTACTACACTGTAGTTTCATCGCATGCCCCCTAGTCCTAGTACTTTTGGAAAGCGTGAACAGACGCTTCACATCCACCTGTTTCACTCCACTCAAGGCAAGGCCCGCAATTTCAAAGGACCGCTTCAGCGCGGACTCCAGCCGCCGATCCTACATGTCCTTCAAAGCGACCCCTCCCTCTACTGGGAGAGTGGTCTTTTTTGTCACCACTGTGACTAATGCATCCACTTTAGGCATCCCCAAAGGGGCCAAGTGCTCCTCATTCAGAGGGTAAAGCTGACCCATAGCCCTGGCCACTTTCAAAGGCCCATCGGGGTCAGACCACTGAGCTGAAATAAGCTCTTGGATGGAGTCATGCACAGGAAAGGCCCGAGTAGGCTTCTTAGTACTCGCCATCCTAAGATTAACAGAGGAGGCATCGCCTTCAGCAGGATCATCAATCCAGAGGGCCTGCAAGACGTCAGTAATGAGAGCTGGCAGCTCATTGCGGTGGAAAATCCGGACCGCATTGGGATCATCCAAATCCAGTGGCAAACAGGCACCCTCCTCTGGATCATCTGTCCCTGAGGGTCTGCTCGATCCCTCAGACTCTCCACAGCCCGACCACGGGGGAGAAAAAGGATATGCGCCACTTTCAGCTAGGGAGTGTGACATCATCAGGGAGGGCCTTGATAAGGAAGTGGTGTTGTTTCCTTCAGGGCCTTTGCAACAGTTGTGTTGGCTTTAGGTAGGGTGGTGCAGTGTGCACTTCTGACATTGTGTCTAGTTTCCCTGCTTGCTTTTGCTAAGGTCCAGGTTAGTGTTAGTGCAGTGTGCACTGGTGTCTATGTGTTTAGCTTTCCTGCTTTTCCCTTTGGTTCCCCTGCTTTTCCCTCTTGGTTTTGGAAGCATTGCTGTGTGTAGGGCTTTGGAAGCTCTGTTGCTGATAGAAGTACTTCAGGGTTTGGTGTTGTTAGGAACACTGCAGAGTTTGCTGTTAGAAGTACTTCTGGTGTTTGTGCTATTGGGAGCATTGCAGTCTTTGCTGTTGGTGTTTGGTGATTTAGAATCACTTTTGGCTTATGTGTTAGCTTCCCTTCTTTTTCCTTGTGGCTCCCCTGTCTTCCCTTTTAGTGCTAGGAGCTCTTCTGGTTGCTTGCCAGAGTAGTGCTTAGGAAGCACCTTGTTAGTTGTATCTAGCTTGCTAGAGCAGTGCTTAGGTAGCTGGTTAGTTCTGTGTTTAGCTTATTAGTGTAAAGCTCTGCTTGTAGCTTGGTGCTTAGTAGCACCTGTGTTAGCTTTGTGTTTAGTTCCCTGCTCTGTTAGTCTAGGGCTTAGGAAGTCCCTTTCTTGAGCAGGGATTAGGAGCTCCTGTTTAGTATAGGGCTTAGGAAGTCCTTTTGTCAGTTTACTGTTAGGAACACTCCTGCTGGTTTAGGGCTTGGGAGCACGTAGATCAGTTTAGGGTTAGGAGCACTTCTGTTTCCAGTCCTGGTCCCTAAGTCATCCGGTATCCAGTAAGTCCTGTCGGCTACTCGAACCCAGGAGCTCAACTCTTGGGGGGCTTAGTAGCTAAGTACAGGTGAAGCTGTTGGACCAGTCCAGTGTGCTCCAGTCCCGTGTTCCGGTCCTGTGTCCTCCAGTCCGGGGGACCAGTCCAGGGTGTTCCAGTCTGGTGTGCTCCAGTCCAGTGTGTTCCGGTCCGGTGTGTGTTCCAGTCCTGTGTCCTCCAGTCCGGGGGATTCCAGTCCATGTGTTCCGGTTCGCTGGGCAGTGCCTGCAGTCCCTGCCGGTGTGCTTACCCAGTGTTGGTTGGTGGGTTTTGCCTGCTGCTGTCGCTCCTCGGTAGCAGCCCAAGGGCTCACGTTTGCTCCCGGGCTCTGAACCTGAGAACCTGACAGATTGCAAAGGCCATGAGCCCGGCAAGAACCCCCGCCCAGCTGACCCAGCTGGGGTCCAGCTCCATCGTTGTTCTTGGTCCTTCTATGACTCTTCGTCAGTATCGGAATAAACTTTTGTCTCATCCTGTTTTGAAGAAGACCCCTGAAGCAGCAGCTGAGAGAAAACGTGTCCGGTGGCTTGGAATCGCTGAAAACCCAGTTTCAGATATGGACCCTTTCATCATGCTCTCAGAGTATCGCCGCAGCCTTGTCCTGAATCCAGCTTTGTGGGATACTCCGGAAGCTGTCGCTGAGAGAAGACGTCTTGGGAATTCCACGCTCTGGGCCCAGCAGGGGTCCAGTCCCGTTCAAGCAGTGCGCCCAGACAAGCCTCTGAATCCAGTCCGAGCAGCGCGTTCAGCCAAGCGTCAGAGTCCAGTCCGAGGGACGCTGCTGACCGAGCCTCCGATGCCAGTTCAAGTGGCGCTTCCATTCGAGTCTCCGAGTCCAGTCCGAGGGATGCTTTTGACTGAGTCTCCGATTCCAGTCCAAGCAGCGCTTCAAGCCAAGTCTCTGCATCCAGTTCAAGTGGCGCTGTCTACTGAGCCTCCTAGTACCAGTTTGGATCCCAGTTCCAACCCCATTTTTGATCTGGATCCGTTTCTGACACTCCAGGATTACCGGGTTGCACTTTTGTCTGATCCAGCCCTGAAGAATACTCCTGAAGCTGCAGCGGAAAGAAGGCGTGTCTCCTGGCTTGGGTTCGAAGAAAACCCAGTTTCTGCTATTGATCCCTCTACCAAGCTGTTCTTTTACCGCTTCCAACTCCTCTCGGAGCCAACCCTACGGGATACTCCGGAAGCCCAAGCTGAAAGAAGGTGGCTTCCTGATTTTTCCCGCCAAACTTCCGAGTCCAGCCTGAAGGGCTTTGTCTGCCAAGCTTCTGAGTCCACACTGAGTTCCAGCCCAGTGCCTGAGTCTGTTTTGAGTTCCAGCCCAGATGCTGAGTCCGGAGCGAGATGCAGCAGTGACAGCCGAGATGCTGAGTCCGGAGCGAGTTGCAGCAGTCCCAGGCAAGATACTGAGTCCGGGTCAAGTTGGAGTTCCAGTCCCAGGCAAGATGCTGAGTCTGGATCGAGTTGGAGTTCCAGGCAAGATGCTGAGTCTGGACCGAGTTGGTGTTCCAGTCAAGATGCTGAGTCTGGATCGAGTTGCAGTTCCAGTCAAGAGGCTGAGTCTGGATCGAGTTGCAGTCCAAGCCGGGATGCTGAGGCTACACCGAGTGATGAGACCATGATGAGTGCTGAGTCTACACCGAGTGCAGAGCCCAGCCGAGATAATGAGTCCACGATGGGTGCTGAGTCTGCACCGAGTGCAGAGCCCAGCCGAGATGATGAGTTCACGATGAGTGCTGAGTCTGCACCGAGTGCAGAGTTCAGCCGAGATGCCGAATCAGAATTGAGTTGCAGTTCCAGTCAAGATGCTGAGAGTTGTAGTTCCAGTCAAGATGCTGAGTCTGGATTGAGTTGTAGTTCCAGTCAAGATGCTGAGTCTGGATCGAGTTGCAGTTCCAGTCAAGATGCTGAGTCTGGATCTAGTTGTAGTTCCAGTCAAGATGCTGAGTCTGGAGTGAGTTGCAGCATTGGCAGTCAAGATGCTGAGTCTGGATCGAGTTGTAGTTCCAGTCAAGAGGCTGAGGCTGGATCGAGTTGTAGTTCCAGTCAAGATGCTGAGTCTGGAGTGAGTTGTAGTTCCAGTCAAGATGCTGAGTCTGGATCGAGTTGCAGTCCCAGCCGGGATGCTGAGTCTACACCGAGTGATGAGTCCATGATGAGTGCTGAGTCTGCACCGAGTGCAGAGGCCAGCCGAGATACTGAGTCCACGATGAGTGCTGAGTCTACACCGAGTGCAGAGCCCAGCCAAGATGACGAGTCCACGATGAGTGCTGAGTCTGCACCGAGTGCAGAGTTCAGCCGAGATGCCGAATCAGAATTGAGTTACAGTCCCAGGCAAGATGCTGAGTCCGGGTTAAGTTGGAGTTCCAGTCCCAGGCAAGATGCTGAGTCTGGGTCAAGTTGCAGTCCCGGCCAAGATGTTGAGTCCGGTGAGAGTTGGAGTTCCAGTTCCAGGCAAGATGCAGAGTCCGGGTCAAGTTACAGTCCCGGCCAAGATGCTGAGTCCGGTGAGAGTTGCGGTCCCAGCCAAGATGCTGAGTCCGGGTCAAGTTGGATTTCCAGTCCCAGGCAAGATGCTGAGTCTGGGTCAAGTTGGAGTTCCAGTCCCAGGCAAGATGCTGAGTCTGGGTCAAGTTGCAGTCCCGGTCAAGAGGCTGAGTCCGGGTCAAGTTGCAGTCCCGGTCAAGAGGCTGAGTCCGGGTCAAGTTGCAGTTCCGGCCAAGATGCTGAGTCCGGAGCAAGTCCCAGTGCCAGCCGAGATGCTGAGTCTACGTTGAGTACCGAGTCCAGCCAAGAGGCTGAGTCCGAATTGAGTGGCAGTTCCGGCCAAGAGGCTGAGGCCGGATCAGATTGCAGTCTCAGGCAAGATGCTGAGTCTACTCTGAGTTCCCACTTCAACCAAGACGTTGAACCCCTCCTGAGTTCCAGCTCCAGCCAAGAGGCAAGGTCCAGTCTGAAGTCCTGTTCGAGTTCCTGTCCGGCTTTAGATTCCAGGATGGGTGTGGGCTCTAGCCCAGTTCTGGCTGCTACAGTGGAGTGCCAGGAAGTCAAGGAAGTTGTGGATTCCTTCAAGAGATGGTTCCTGTTGAATAGGACTCCACTTGGTGCATCCAAGACTCTGATCCTGCCTAGCAGCCGTACTAAAGAGCCTCGTGGCGGCCAAAGCCACTCTGGTTTCCAAGTTCCAGATGTACTAGTTACTTCCTGCCCAGCCATCCAGATTTATGTTGTGAAACCCATTGGGAGATTTCATCACAGCTACCCATGGAGACCTAAATTGTCTTTTGAGACCTGGAGCTCCTGTGGGGACACGGGAGCCTTGAGGGGGAGGTGCTGTTATGATTGGGGTCTGAACCCCTCTCAAACTTACCTCTTTCCTGGGGGTCAGCTTCTTAGCTGGCTTCTGTTTCTTTTCTCTGTCCTTTCTGAGCTGGCTCTGTCTCTCTGTGCTGGCAGCTTCCAGCAGCATGGGGTTAATTGTTTTACTTTACTACAGCTGTGTGTTGCCTGAGTTGCTCTAACTCTCTTTGGGTGTACTGGCTTCAAGGGTTTCACGGTTTTGCATTGGTGTGGGTTGGGCCTCTCTGGGTCAGTGTGCTTTTGCCTAGGTCTAGGGAGTGTGACATCATCAGGGAGGGCCTTGATAAGGAAGTGGTGTTGTTTCCTTCAGGGCCTTTGCAACAGTTGTGTTGGCTTTAGGTAGGGTGGTGCAGTGTGCACTTCTGACATTGTGTCTAGTTTCCCTGCTTGCTTTTGCTAAGGTCCAGGTTAGTGTTAGTGCAGTGTGCACTGGTGTCTATGTGTTTAGCTTTCCTGCTTTTCCCTTTGGTTCCCCTGCTTTTCCCTCTTGGTTTTGGAAGCATTGCTGTGTGTAGGGCTTTGGAAGCTCTGTTGCTGATAGAAGTACTTCAGGGTTTGGTGTTGTTAGGAACACTGCAGAGTTTGCTGTTAGAAGTACTTCTGGTGTTTGTGCTATTGGGAGCATTGCAGTCTTTGCTGTTGGTGTTGGTGATTTAGAATCACTTTTGGCTTATGTGTTAGCTTCCCTTCTTTTTCCTTGTGGCTCCCCTGTCTTCCCTTTTAGTGCTAGGAGCTCTTCTGGTTGCTTGCCAGAGTAGTGCTTAGGAAGCACCTTGTTAGTTGTATCTAGCTTGCTAGAGCAGTGCTTAGGTAGCTGGTTAGTTCTGTGTTTAGCTTATTAGTGTAAAGCTCTGCTTGTAGCTTGGTGCTTAGTAGCACCTGTGTTAGCTTTGTGTTTAGTTCCCTGCTCTGTTAGTCTAGGGCTTAGGAAGTCCCTTTCTTGAGCAGGGAATAGGAGCTCCTGTTTAGTATAGGGCTTAGGAAGTCCTTTTGTCAGTTTACTGTTAGGAACACTCCTGCTGGTTTAGGGCTTGGGAGCACGTAGATCAGTTTAGGGTTAGGAGCACTTCTGTTTCCAGTCCTGGTCCCTAAGTCATCCGGTATCCAGTAAGTCCTGTCGGCTACTCGAACCAGGAGCTCAACTCTTGGGGGGCTTAGTAGCTAAGTACAGGTGAAGCTGTTGGACCAGTCCAGTGTGCTCCAGTCCCGTGTTCCGGTCCTGTGTCCTCCAGTCCGGGGGACCAGTCCAGGCAGACGGGGAATTTACCCATCTATGAGCGTGTTTCCAATGCTCGGGGGAGGAAATAACCTCTGAAGTCATCCCTGGGGCATCAACACCCGGAGGGAAGCCAGGAGGCAACACAGTGTCAGACACCTACGGCAGAGCTCTTTTCAGCATAAAAGCCTTATGCATTAAAAGCACAAACTCAGGGGAGAAAAACTCACCCTGACCCTCCGCCTCCGAATTAGGAGAAACGGATGTAGGAGCTCCTCTGGCAGCCTCTAAACGAGGCGTCCCCCTGCACTCAGACTCCTCCGCAACAGCCCCGCTGCTGATCTGCATTTACCACAACGGGAGCAGCGCTTAACTCCTTCAGCAGCCATTGTCCGTTTTTTCACAGGACAGGAATATAGCAATAAAATGGCGGCTTAGCGCCAAAACTTACCCCGATCGGAACGGTGTCCGCGGGACCTCCCCGGAGGAGCTGGGCACCACTCTCACCTCAGAAGACTGAGTGAATGAGCTCCGGTCAAGCTGCACAGAACCAGGATCACTGGAAAAAGCCTCAGAACAGCCACGCAGTAAAAGCGAGCTCTTTTTTTTTTTTTAACGCTGCGAGGAAAGTTGGAGGCAGGCAGCAACAGAGGGACTCCGGGAGGCGGGGGGAATGGGTAAGGCAGAGAAAGGGCGAATCTATATGCCTTTAAAGTGGGCACCACCAGCCACAACACCCCTGCTCAACTGGCAAAGCACAGGAGCCACCCCAGGCAGTCTGAAATCCAGGAGCTGATCAAGCTACGTCCACATCTCCTGGGAGATAGAGAAATACTGAAGGCAGTTGGGGCTAGCCATCCTAGAGGCACTATGGTCTTTCAGTGTTCTCTATCTCCACCTGCTGGTAGGCGGATACAACCCATCAGTTAATGGATACATCTGCTGCTGATGACAAGGAAATGACTAGATTTGCGTACACAACTTAAGTTGCGCTATACAGAATCCAGGGGAAAATGATTTACATACCCTGGGGCCAATCCATACAGACAGAATTATGAATATAAACAGTATTTAAATATAATCCTTGTCCTTGGAATCACTATAGATTGCAACCTATCTCTTGACTACCAAGCAGCAGACACTACAAAGAAAATGTTCCACTACTTTCCAAGAACTGTATTCCAAAACCTTGTCCAATCCATGTACTTGCCTATGCTGACTACTGCAATGGAATTTACGCAGGATGTAAGGAAGAAATCTTAAAGAAATTACAAAGAGCTTAAAATACATATTAGGAAAAAAAACAATTTCAAAGCGCTAGACCTCTTCTCAAAAAATTACACTGGCTACCTATCAAAGCACGCATAGCCTTCAAGATCTGTGCCCTGGTCTACAGAATAATCTTTGGCCTCTCGCCGAGCTATATGACCAGCCTAACAGACCTATCCATCCGCAACATAAACAGGGGCAAAGATCCTGCCTAACCCCTCCACTTCCCTAGATGTCAAGGCTTAAGATCCAAATCTACATATTTATTTGTTGCATTTGTATCCCACATTTTCCCACCTATTTGCAGGCGCAATGTGGCTTACATTATTCCGTAATGGCGATCGCCATTTCCGGAATGAGAAATACAAAGTGGTATTGCATTAAAGTTCATAAGTGACAGAGTAGATTAAGCAGTCAAGTACAGAGAATTCATATTCAGAATGAGAAATGAAGTGGTACAGCTTCCCACATGTCTGCACCAAATTCTAGAACACACTACCGAAAGGCTTAAAGTTCATGAACCTACTGTTTCAAAAACACCTGAAAGCCCACTTACTCGGAAAGTTCCTTTTTAATGACTCTACAGAGTAAAGCAGACCAAAAGAAACACCCCCAAAATCATGAAAATGGACAGAACTGAGCTAATCCTCTGTCACCTCAAACAGCTGTACTACACGTAATTAGACTGAAAAAAGTTAAATATAAACCATACTGTAACCGGATAACTATAATGGAATGGTATACCTCACTGATCCTTCATAAATGTAACCTTTCTACTTTTAGACAACTGTAAGCCATATTGAACTGACCATTAGGTTGGAAAATGTGGGGTACAAGTGCAGAAAATAAATAAATAAAATGACTTAGCTGCCATTTTGTATAGAATCTGAATTTTGCATATTTGTCTGTCTGGAATAAACTATAGTTTGAATAGCCTATTGGCTAGTGCAGTGGCCTGAGAACCAAGGGGTCCTTTTATTAAGCAGTGGTAGAGCTAACACACGCCAAAGTGACACTACCACCAAGATAGCGTGGGCACCCGATGCTATTTCCTGTGGTAGAAAATATTTTTCTATTTTCTACCGTGGAGGTGTTCCTAGCGGTAATCGGGTCAATGGGTGGCAGTAAAGGCTCAGGCAGTATATAGCCATACGCTACTTTTGATTTTAGTGCATGGCCATTTACTGTCCCATAAAAAAAGCCTTTTCTCCCAGCCATGGTAAGAACTGGCCCAGCACGCACCAAACTACTACAGGCCACTTTTTACCACAGCTTAGTAAAAGGACCCCAAGGGAACTGTGTTCAATTCCCACTGCAGCTCCTTGGGACTCTAGGCAAATCACTTATGTAAACCACTTTGATTGTAACCACAGAAAGGCGGTATATCAAATCCCATTCCCTTTCCCTTCTAAAAAGGGTTTGATCTGACAAATCATCCTCAAATTACATACGATTTTCTTCACTTCCATGCACACATGTGGTACCATACTTTTTAATATTCCAAAAGTCTTCAATACAGATCATAAGAAACGTAGATATAAAATTAAATAAAAAAGAGGATAAAGGTGATCCTTGCCACTTGACATTAGATTCTAACAGTTATACCCAGAATTAAAAAAACTGGTAAAGACCTGGCTCTGCCATCAAACCATTGCATTAGTTACTCCAGAATTCTATAAAAGTTACTAAAAATTGTGTGCACAAATTTGGGCAAAAATTAGCAAAAATAATTGATCAATTATCGGTGCTAATTGTCATTAATTAAAATAATGTGCATAAATTTACACGCCCTGACCCAGGTGTAAATTTTACATATGATCCAAACAGGGGGTGCGACCATGGGAGGGTCATGGGCGGATCCAAATTTTTTATAATTTGATATACTGCCTAACTGGAAAACCATCTCAGCAGTTTACATAGCTAAAATACTCAGAAGTACGTAGAAAGGAATGCTGTATTCTTGATAAGAAAAAGTATAGAGAGATGGAGACTGAAAGGAAATAGAGAGGAGCACTAAAAATCTGTATCATCCCTAATGGAGGGAGAGTAGAGTAGATAAAAGTGTCTGCATAGTTTGTCCTGGGAAAGGTTTGAAGATGAGCTTCAAGCTATTTTAAAAGCTGCTGGCAGTGGAACAGATGCTTTTAGGGGATCTTTTACAAAGGTGCGCTAGTGTTTTTAGCTCACGCTAAAAATTCTTGTTCGCTAAACATTAAAATGCCCATAGGAGTATAATGGGTGTCTTTGCGTTTAGCGCATGCTAATTTTTAGCGCACACTAAAAATGCTAGTGCGCCTTTGTAAATGGGGCCCTTAATGTTGAGGGCTTTGTAATAGGAGGAGCAATTGAAATCAAGAGGGTTTGTGAAACAGTAGTTCTGATATGGAAAGTGATATGCAAAACATGTGGTACATAAGATACTACAGTTTTAAGTTCCTATAATTCGCCACAGAACAGAGGTGTTTAAGACCAAGTGATACCTGTCAATGAGTTTCAGTTATAAAGGGGCCACGAATACTTGTGCAAGGGAGAAAGCTCAATCACTGCACATTTCATCAATTAGACTCCATCACACATTTGACCCCTGACTCAGGCGTTATGCGCTGAAAGACAGCCTGTGTCGGGTCATTTATGGAAGATTGATGTTCAAGTTATATGATTAAAGGAACTGTGTCCTCATTTTGAAGGCTGTTGGTGCTTTTTTTGCTGAAAAAAATAAAGCCAGCATTTATAGAGCTTTAGTAGACAGTTGTCATTACCAGATATTTATGCCTCATTCATGATGAGTTCCAAACAAAAATGAACCAAATCAGAAATTTACAACCTTAAAATACCACGTCTTTTCAGGCAGGTATTGCTCTGTCCATTCAGGGCATTCCTACAATTTATATGCACAGTTATAGAATAAAGGGGATATGCGCCTAATTTAGGTGTGGGGATTTACATCAGGGTTTCATTGATGTAGATGGTTATGCCTAAAAGTAGTCACAGTTCCTGGCACTAAGCACTATTCTATAAATGGCGCTATTTTTTTCGGCTCTGATTTTTTTAGATACCATTTATCGAATTCAGTCTGCATAAACCACTTGGCAGCAATTGTTATTGTGATCAACAGTATATTAAGACACTATAAATAAGTAAATGATAAAATAAATCCCTGAGGGATTCCCTGAGCTGTGTGACAAGCTGCAGAAAATTGTTTTGCCAGACCCTAGTCTTAAAAGAAAAGAAAACAAAAAAACCTTCAACCATATCAAAACATTACCTATGACACCAGCATCACTCAGTCAAGAGAGTAAAATATCATGATCCACTAGATCGAATGTTGCAGAGAGATCCAATTGTATAACAAAGACCTGTCTACCACCATCTATTAGTGTCCTCAATCAACCAATAAAGCAGCCAGAACTGTTTCTAAACAAAATCACAGAACCCCAACTGAGATGAATCAAGTAATTCAAAGCCTGCTACAGCTATCTCAGGTATCTTACCTGCGCTGGTGGCTGCCGTACGCTAATGCCAACACAGCCCATTCACTTTGAATGGGCTGTGTCTGCATTGCGTGGCGTAGTAAACAGGGGAGTTAGTCAATACCAGGAGAGATTCACTATTACTGGAAGAGAACTATTGAGGGGGAGATTTCAGAAGCTAAATTAAAGATATTTTTCATGGTGGACCATATACTTTTCCAAAAACCTCTGGTATATTTGCATTCATATGGCAAGACAAGGATCTAAAAGACAAAAACTCCTAGCAGTGTCTTTTAACCATTTTAAGAGAAACAAATGAAAAAAAAAACATTCCAGCAACAGAATACCACACAGCTGGAGAAATTTTAGGAATATGTTTATGTTTATTAAAACTTTCTTTACTGCTCTAGCTGACTTCTCTTCTTGCTCTGACCCTGATTAGGCCATAGGTGAGGAGATACCTCCCTTTATACTCTCCTGAATTTTGAGGAATTTTTTTTTTTTTAAATCAGCAAAATCCTCTGATGAAGTCCCTCACTCATGTTCCTACCCCCTAGGAGGATGAATAAAAATTGTAACCACCCTGAAAAGTTCTTTAGTGAGGTTTTGACTTCACACTACCAGTTTAGAGTAATACATTTCTCTTCCCTTATCATTTTGTATTCTCTGATCTGTGTTCACCATATCATTCTGGAGGCATCACTCAAAGACTCCTGTCACACTCTTTCCAGTTTTCAACACTCTTTGTTCGTATTCAATAGTCTAGATGTATACCACAGGGAAGTGACAGCTCAGGGAGTTTTCATAAGCTGATGAGGGGCCATCCTATCTAAAGAGTCCTGCACTGAATCATTCCAGTCTTCTAGTAACAAGATAGTCAAGTTATCTTTTGAAGGGCGCAAATTGTTAACCCCTCCCCCCCATACCAATAACAAGTCCTTCTTCTTGAAGATTGCTTAGGCCCTCCTAATTCAACTTTACAGAAATTGATTTGATCTCCCTCCCATCAGGTTAATAGATGATACCTGTAATTGCATTGAACTTATTCCCAACTACTTGAGAACAACCCATATTTACCAATTTTAAATTTAAATCCTCTAAGACATTAAGGCATGATAAAACCTCTGGATCCAATATGTTCTACAAATAGAAATTAAAATCCCCTACAATTACTATTGAGTGGAAGCAAGTTATATGTTATAGAAGCAACAATTGAACTCATCCACTATCAATGACCAACTCCCAGGGGGTTTGTAGATCACCAAAAGACTATTCATCCTAAAATGATGCAACCTCACCTTGAGTGAGAGACCCTGCAAACCAATATCCATTACTGAGTCAATCACCTCTACCTCCAAAACCTCATTAAAAATCGCCACAATCCCACCTCCCTTCTTATCTATTCTAGCTATAGAGTGAATGGAATACACCTGTGGACATATCATCTTTCATAAAGGACTATCACTTTCCTATATCACCCATTACATTTCCTCCTTCCTATTATAAAAGAAATCTGCCTATTAATTCATTATCAATCAATTAAAAATACCTTTCCTGGCTGCTAAAGCATAACATTATCTTCTCCTTCCTAGTTAATAAAACCTTCAATTATCTAAATCTCATCTATTCCTTTCTATCTACTGAGGCCTCAATTATTTGTTCGCTTATTGCCTTCCACAAATTACTGGGGTAGTGGAAACTCCAGCTTTGTCCAATTGCTTCTCTTAGAAATCCCCCAAAATAAAGCAATGAATCATTATCCAGACCAATTGCCAGGTACTCCGAGCCCCAAAATATAGGATTATCTAGACTAGTTGCAGGTACACCAAGCCCCATAATGCAGCGTTTTCAAAACTGGCTGCAGACACTGAGCCTGGAGATGTGTTGTTGCATAATTTGAAGAAGTGTTAAGTATAAATACTGTAGACCATGTGCTGGAGATTAATTCTCATTATAAAACCAAGCTATCTTGTAAACTTTAAATCTCTTAACATCAGTCCTTTCCTGTGTGTGTGTGTGTGTTTGTATTTTCAGATGAAAGGATGTCATACCTGCTGTCTCTGTTTCTGGGACTTGATTTTCTGTGTAATGTCCATGGCGCTGTATAGCAGTCAAGGTAAGGAAGACTGAGAATATACTGTGCACATCAGTGAGCAGCCAGGAGCCAACAAACAGAACACACTATTAGGCTGATGTTGTGTACGCTGAAGCTTAGCATATGGATTCCTGATGCACATGAAAAAAAATATTGAACCCAGTGCTGTAACCTAATCATATGCAAATAATTTACTTGCATAAATGTGTGCAAACATTGGAAAGCGTGCTGGTTACCATGGAAACATGCACATATGGGCATACATTAACAGCAGAATCAATATTTTGTGTACAAAAAATTTGTATCAGCACCTGGAGTTGTATGCACATATAAGCACATGCATGTGGGGATTGTTATTCTGTTCATGCATGAAGATTATTGATATGATATTTAACTTGATATGATATTTAACACAAATCGGGAGATAGCCGGCCATCTCCTGAACCCGGCCAAATCGGTATAATCGAAAGCCGATTTTGGCCGGCGCCAACTGCTTTCCGTCGCGGAGCCGGCCAAACTTCAAGGGGGTGTTTCGGCAGGGTACAGAAGGCAGGATGGGGGGCGTGGTTACAAGATGGCCGGCTTCGCCTGATAATGGAAAAAATATGGCCGGCTCTGATGAGCATTTTGCCGGCTTCACTTGGTCCATTTATTTTTATGACCAAGCCTCAAAAAAGTGCCCCAATTGACCAGATGACCACCGAAGGGAATCGGGGATCACCTCCCCTTACTCCCCCAGTGGTCACCAACCCTTTCCCACCCAAAAAAAAAATTTTTTTACACATTTTTTTACCAGCCTCTATACCAGCCTCAAATGTCATACCCAGCTCCCTGACAGCAGTATGCAGGTACCTGGAGCAGTTTTTTGTGGGTGTAGTGCACTTCAGGCAGGTGGACCCAGGCCCATCCCCCCCTATCTGTTACACTTGTGGTGGTAAATGGGAGCCCTCCAAACCCCCCCAAAACCCACTGTACCCACATGTAGGTGCCCCCCCTTCACAGGGCTATGGTAGTGGTCTAGAGTTGTGGGGAGTGGGTTTTGGGGAGATTTGGGGGGCTCAGCACCCAAGGGGAGGGAGCTATGCACCTGGGAGCAATTTTTATTTATTTTTTTAATTTTTAGAAGTGCCTCCTAGGGTGCCCGGTTGGTGTCCTGGCATGTGAGGGGGACCACTGCACTACAAATGCTGGCACCTCCCACGACCAAATACCTTGCATTTTGCCGGGTTTGAGACGGCCGGGCCCGGTTTCCATTATGGCTGAAAACCGAAGCCGGCCATCCCTAAACCCGGCGATCTCAACATTTGACCTAAATGTTGAGATTTAGCCGGCACCAACCGTATTATCGAAAGAAAAGATGGCTGGCCATCTTTTTCGAAAATACAGTTGTCTTCGCCCATTTACGGAGCCGGCCCCGGAGATGGCCGGCGTCGTTCTATTATGCCCCTCAATGACACTCCCACTGAACCTCGTCGTTGGCAAGGTGCTCACCTTAGCTCCTCTTCCTTCTGCCATTTTTTTTTAAGCGACCCCTCCCATTCAAGAAAACAAGAAAAAAATTGCTGGTCGTTCATTTAAGTTCACAAAAAAGAGAAGAAACAGGCATGAAATCCTCACTAATGCTAGCTCAGAAAATGAGCCAACTTTTTAGTCCTCCTCAGACCATGCATTAAAGCCCTGGCATTAGAAAATTGTACACAGGGCCTTCAGGTCTTCTGCACACTTCTTTGCATCTATGTTTAATAGTATTAAACTCCTTTCTATCTAGGGGGGGCCATAATAGTGTAGAAAACTGTGTGCAGAACAGATGCTAATCCCTGAGCGAAGGCTCTCACATTTTATTACATTAACCTCTCTGTACATATCTGTACAGAACATTGCGTGCTTAGGTCTCACAGGGGATCTCAGCTTACCACCTGATGCTCTCATGCACATCTGTATACAGCACAGAAGAAAAGTGGGAAATGGACCAATGACTCCAGGAGAATGGGAGATAGATTTAAAGAATCACTTTATTGAATGACTCGACACAGACAACTGTGTTTCGGCCAGGAGGCCTGCCTCAGGAGTCTGTCCACAGAAATTCAATCATTCGCTACGTCTGTCTTTCTCTCCACTGCATTTTTCTTCTCTCCCCAGACCCTTCCTACGTATTTTCTGCCCTGCGATTCTCCGATCGCCCCCTTTCTAGAGCTGCGGTGGGCTCTGCCCCCCGGTGGTTGAACTAGCACTGGGAGCCTGCCACTCCTGATACAGAACACATTATGGGGCAATTCTATAAGTGAGCACCTCCTTTTAGGTACCTCAATGCTTTGTGGTGAGAGTCTATCCTATAATGGCATCTGGGTGCCCTGATTCTATTATAGAATACTAGTACTAGCAAAACCCAACATCGGCACCTGTAATCTAGGTGCCCACAGTTACACCAGCCATAGATCTGATATAACCGGGGGGGGGGGGGGGGGGCACTTAAATGCATAAAAGGTGTGTATAACTTACAGTTGTCATGTCCCCTGCTTACACAAGGTATGGGCATCTGAGGATATGGCGGGCATCTTGGATTTGGGCATCTCCAGGATAGGGCAGCCATCTCAGAGGTGGGCGCCTTAGGATGGGGCCTCAGGAAAGAAGCCCATATTTGGGCTTGAGGGTGTCTCCGGTGGGGGCAGCCATCTTGAAGACAGCTGTGCATGTTTGGGCTTAATTCCTGTCCTATTTAAAGCCCTGCCTCCAGTCCTTCCACACTTCGGCTTCTATTCAGTTTCCTGGGTAGTTGCAGTGCTTCTGGTTTTGCAACTATTTGCTGCCTGGTATTGACCCCTGCCTGATTCTGGACTTGCTACTGTTTGCTGCCTGGTATTGACCTCTGCCTGATCCTGGACTTGCTACTGTTTGCTGCCAGGTATTGACCTCTTCCTGATCCTGGACTTGCTACTATTTGCTGCCTGGTATTGACTCCTGCCTGATTCTGGACTTGCTACTGTTTGCTGCCTGGTATTGATCTTTGCCTTTTCCTGGATCTGCTGCTGCTTGCTACCTGGCACGGACCACTGTTTGCTCCTGGTCCTGCTTTTGCCCATTGCTTGGCCATGCCCCGTGGACTTTGTTCTGGACTCCGTTCACTCTGCTGTTTGCTTCCTGCACCTGGGGGCTCAACCCCTGGGGAACGGAGGGGGGCACAGGGGGAACAGGGTTGGCCAACAGTCCGGTGAGGAATCCTCCTCCATTGAGCACAAGGGCTCACATCTCCACTGGGCGAGCCTGACAGAAAGCCGAAGCCATGAGCTCATCGGACAAGTCCGAGATTGCCGAGTTGGCCCGAATCGTACAACAGCAGCAAGGACAGCTGAACCAACTTTCCACGCACTGCAAAATGTTTGCTCCCAGATGCAGACGATACAGGCGGACCGCTAGGTGGCTCCTAGCCCCCTGGAGCTGGTGGGATCTCCCTTGGGACTCCGGCTGCCGGACCTACCACGCTTTGATGGCACACCTTCTGCCTGCCGAGGTTTTATCAACCAATGCAGAATGCTATTTGAAATGCAGCCCCGGGCCTTTCCATCTGATCAAGTCAAAATCACATATATGATGACTCTCTTGTCCGGACCAGCTCTGGCTTGGGCCACTCCTCTTTGGGAACAGAGAGATCCCCTGCTAACTAATTTCAACTAGTTCCTACGTCAATTCCGGATGGTGTTCGACATTCCCGAAAGACCATCCTCCACCGCTGGAGAGCTGTTGCGAGTACAGCAGGGTACAGACTCGGTGGGGGTATATGCTATTCGCTTCCGGACTCTTGCTGCGGAACTTGGCTGGAACCAAGAAGCCTTGACTGCCATATTCTGGCAGGGATTAAATAGCCGTATTAAAGATGAGTTAGCCAGATGAGAGGTACCTGCATCGTTGGATGCAGTGATCTCCCTATGTACCCGAGTGGATGTCCGATTTCAGGAAAGAGCCCGGGAACGGGCGAATCAGCGTCTAGACCACGTTCCACCTCGGGGTCACAGTCACGTCATTCTCCTCAGAGGGCACTGGGGCCAGCGGCGGAGAGTCCCGAAGAATCAATGGTAATGGGCCGATCCCGACTCTCCGAGAAGGAGCGAGCTTTGCGCTGAAAGAATCAACTCTGCTGCTACTGCGGAGGGACCGGCCATATGGTGGCTTAATCTCCTTGTAAGTTGGGAAACGGCCAGACCCAGGACCACTGAGGCGGGCGGCCCTGGGTCATGTATTCGCTAAGCCTGAACAAGTATCCCCATTACATGAAAGATTGGTTATTGTTCCATTGACCCTGCAATATCAGGATTTCACAGTGTCCATCTCGGCTTTGATAGATTCGGGAGCCAGAGGTAATTTCATCGCCGCCGGACTCCTGACGGAGTTAGGTAATCCTTGTGTGCCCTGTGGATCGCCCCTGCAGGCCTTGCCTCACCCTATCACGCAAATCACCAAACCTTTACAAATGAGGCTGGGGAGTGAGTCATGATGAGACGATCCAATTGTACGTGCTCCCTCAGGCTATTCACCCGGTAATCCTGGGCATGCCCTGGATACGCCAGACACATGCCTCAGATTAACTGGAAGACCGGCGATGTGGCTAGTTGGAGCCCTCGGTGTCAGGAGACCTGCCTTAAACTCAGGGTCTCATCTAGAGGGAGTGTGAAGGTAGCAACAGGAGGTATGAAGGCTTGCAGTTCTCAACTTCCTACTGAGTATCAGGCATTCCGGGACGTGTTTGATGCCCAGGAAGCGGATGTTCTTCCTCCTCATCGCCCTTTTGATTGTGTGATTGACTTTGTGCCTGGACAGATCCCTCCTCGGGGACGATTGTATACCCTGTCCCATGGGGAGTCTGATGCCATGCACCAGTACGTCCAGGAGAATTTGAAGAAAGGATTCATCCGTCCTTCCTCCTGGATTCTTTTTTGTGTCCAAGAAGGATGGCTCTTTACGTCCATGTATTGATTATCGGGGGTTAAATTCCATCATGATTAAAAACAGGTATCCTTTACCCCTTATTCCAGAGCTCTTTGATCGTCTCCAAGGGGCCACCATTTTCTCCAAGTTGGACCTGAGAGGTGCTTATAACTTAGTGCGTATCCAGCCAGGGGATGATTGGAAGATTACGTTTAACACCCATTAGGGGCACTTTGAATATGTAGTCATGCCTTTTGGCCTGTGTAACGCCCCAGCGGTCTTCCAGGACTTTGTCAACTCCATCTTACAAGATTTGTTATACTCCTCAGTAATTGTCTATCTGGATGATATCCTTGTTTTTTTCCAAATCACCCCAAGAACACGTAAAGCATGTGCGGGTGGTACTTCAAATGCTACAAGAGAATCACCTATTCACCAAACTTGAGAAGTGTGAATTCCATCAACAAAGTATCCCTTTTTTGGGATACATTATCTCAGCTACTGGGTTGTGGATGGACCCCAGGAAAGTCCGGGCTATTCAAGATTGGCCACGCCTGCAGGGCTTACGGGCGATACAAAGGTTCTTGGGCTTCGCCAACTACTATAGACAATTTATTCATCAATATTCAGTAGTGGCAGCTCCCCTTACCGCCTTGACGAAGAAGGGAGCCAATGTGAGGGATTGGACACCACAAGCTATTGAAGCCTTCGAAAGCTTAAAAAAGGCTTTCTTATCTGCCCCGGTTCTTCACAGTCCGGATACCTAGCGGCCATTCATTCTGGAGGTGGACGCTTCAGCCTTAGGAGCTGGGGCTATCTTATCACAGACTTCAGATATAGGGAAGAGGCACCCTTGTTTCTTTTTTTCTAAAAAATTTACCGCAGCGGAACAAAACTATATGGTCAGAGATCGAGAGCAACTGGCCCTTAAACTGGCCTTTGAGGCATGGCGATATCTCTTGGAGGGGGCAGTACATCCGATTTCGGTTATCACTGACCACAAGAACCTATTGTATCTGTAGGAGGCGAAGAGACTTAATCCCCGTCAGGCCATGGTCCTTGTTTTTCGCCCGCTTCAATTTTCGTCTCAGTTTTCGCCCTGCAGTTAAAAATGTACAGGCTGATGCCCTGTCTATAGCTTTTGACCTGCCAGAGGAGATTGAGGAGTGGAGTCCTATGTTGGATCTGACCTGCATCGCTGCTTCAGCACTACCTACCCAGATCCCTTCCAAGATTCTCGTATCCCCTCGGTTCAGGAGGAAAATACTTAGATGGGGACATGCTTACAGGATTGCGGGACACCAGGGCTACCATAAGACGTTACACCTTATTTCCCGGTTTTACCAATGGCCTCATATGGCCCAAGATGTCCTGCAGTTTGTCACCACTTGCCCTACGTATGCTCAATACAAGAACCCTCCCGGAAAGCCATGGGGGCTGCTCCAACCATTACCAGTCCCACAAGCGCCATGGCAAGAAGTCTCCATGGACTTTATAACGGAGCTACCGCCCTCTCAATGTTGTACGGTTATTTGGGTGGTGATTGACCGATTCTCACGTATGGCACACTTCATTCCCCTAAAGGGGCTTCCATCAGCAGCAGCTCAAGCCCAGCAGTTAATCCTCCATATTTTCCACCTCCACGGATTACCAATACGTATCATCAGTGACCAAGGGCCTCAGTTCACGTCCCGATTCTGGAGGGCTTTATGTACAAGCTTTGGTATCATGAACCACTTCTCATCGGCATACCATCCTGCAACCAATGGTACGGTGGAGCGGGTTAATCAGACGCTGAAACTGTATCTGCGGATGCATGTTAATATTCGGCAGGATGACTGGGCCTTGTTGTTACCATGGGCAGAATTCGCTTATAACAGTAGCCTTCACTCGGCCTCTCACACCTCTCCGTTCTTCGCAGCCTACGGATGGCACCCACGACTGCCTCTCCCCATGCCACAGGTGACCGGAGACGTTCCAACCGCTGCTCCACCTCAACTGCAAAGGACCTTAACAGTCCTCTGGAAAGTTTGGGATGAAGTACAGTCACACCTCCAACAAGCCACGGAGACATATCGACGATTTGCAGATCAGAAGAGGCACTCTGCACCACTACTCCGGCCAGGACAACAGGTATGGCTCAATACCAAATATCTCAAACTCAAACTGCCTTCTTTTAAGTTCGCTCCTAGATTCATTGGACCGTTTGCCATTACTGAGCGGATAACATAGTAACATAGTAGATGACGGCAGAAAAAGACCTGCACGGTCCATCCAGTCTGCCCAACAAGACAACTCATATGTGCTACTTTTTGTGTATACCCTACTTTGATTTGTACCTGTGCTTTTCAGGGCACAGACCGTATAAGTCTGCCCAGCACTATCCCCGCCTCCCAACCACCGGCTCTGGCATAGACCGTATAAGTCTGCCCAGCACTATCCCCGCCTCCCACCACCTGCTCTACGATTGCCTCCACACTTCAAGATACATAATGCGTTTCATGTATCTTTACTCAAGCCATTAGTATCCTCCAAGTGGCACCCCAAACCCAAAGTGGGGCCAATCCTGGAGGTCTCCTCAGAACCTGAGTATGAAGTACAAGAAATACTGGATTCAAAGTTTAAACGGGAACGACTGTACTATCTGTTGGCATGGAAGCACTATGGACCTGAGGATAACTCATGGGAACCAGCAAATCAGATTCATGCTCCCAGCTTGCTACGGGATTTCCATGATCGATACCCCTCTAAACCAGGCCCAGGGTGGAGGGGGAGGCATTAGGGGAAGATACTGTCATGTTCCCTGCTTACGCAAGGTACGGGCATCTGAGGATATGGCGGCCATCTTGGATTTGGTCATCTCCAGGATAGGGCGGCCATCTCAGAGGTGGGCGCCTTAGGATGGGGTGGCCCTCTTGGAGCTGGGCAGCCTCAGGAAGGAAGCCCATATTTGGGCTTGGCGTCTCCGGTGGGGGCAGCCATCTTGAAGACAGCTGTGCATGTTTGGGTTTAATTTCTGTCCTATTTAAAGCCCTGCCTCCAGTCCTTCCACGCTTCAGTTTCTATTGGTTTCCTGGGTAGTTGCAGTGCTTCTGGTTTTGCTACTATTTTCTGCCTTGTATTGACCCCTGCCTGATTCTGGACTTGCTACTGTTTGCTGCCTGGTATTGACCTCTTCCTGATCCTGGACTTATAAGTACATAAGTTATGCCATACTGGGAAAAGACCATGAATGGGATGTAAACATACCAGGCTATAACCTTTTTAGGAAGGATAGGGAGGGACGTAAAGGTGGAGGAGTAGCTCTGTATGTGAGAGATGATATCGCAGCAACTGAAATGACAGGGAAGTGGGGAAAGGAAGAAGCGATATGGATCACCTTAGAAAGAGAGGATAGAACCTTGGTCCACGTGGGTGTTGTCTATAGACCCCCGACACATTTGGAAGAACTAGATAAAGATCTGATCGCTGATATTCAAAAGTTGGGGAAGAAAAGAGAGGTGCTGTTGTTGGGAGATTTTAATCTGCCGGATGTAGATTGGAAGGTTCCGTCTGCAAAATCAGAAAGAAGTAGAGAGATTGTGGATGCTTTCCAAAGTGCTCAGCTCAGACAAATGGTGAACGAACCCACGAGGGAGGGAGCCACGTTGGATCTGGTGCTCACGAATGGGGATAGTGTGTCAAATGTCCGAGTGGCTGCACACCTGGGAAACAGTGACCATCAAACGGTTTGTTTTGATATAACGGCTCATGTGGATGGCAGCCACTCTAAACGCAAAGTCCTGGATTTCAAGCGAGCTGACTTTAACAAAATGGAAGAATACCTAAGGAAGGAGCTGAGGGGCTGGGAGGACATACGAGAAGTGGAAGGACAGTGGTCCAGGCTAAAAGAAGTAATAAACAGGGCCACAGACCTTTATGTAAGGAGGGTAAATAAAAGCAAGAGAAAAAGGAAACCGATATGGTTTTCAAAGCAAGTGGCTGAGAAAATAAAGGCTAAAGAGTTAGCGTTCCAGAAATACAAAAAATCTCAAGTAGAGGAACACGGGGAGGAATACCGGATGAAACTGAAAGAAGCCAAGAGAGAGGTACGTCTGGCGAAGGCGCAAGCGGAAGAACAAATGGCTAGAAATGTACGGAGGGGAGACAAAAACTTCTTCAGGTATATTAGTGAAAGGAGAAAGACTAAAAAGGGGATTGTAAGACTAAAAGATACAGCAAAACGCTATGTAGAAAATGATGAAGAAAAAGCCAATTTGCTAAATAGATACTTTTGTTCTGTTTTTACTGAAGAAAATCCTGGGGAAGGACCGAGAGGGACTGGCAATAGTACACCTGAAAATGAACTGGATAAAGCACCGTTCACGGAAGAGAGTGTATATGAACAACTTGGAAAGCTAAATGTGGACAAAGCCATGGGGCCGGACAGGATCCACCCCAGAATACTGAGGGAACTCAGAGAGGTTCTGGCGGGTCCTCTTAAAGATTTGTTTAATAAATCCTTGGAGACGGGAGAGGTTCCGAGGGATTGGAGAACGGCGGAGGTGGTCCCTCTTCACAAAAGTGGGGATAGGGAAGAAGCTGGAAACTACAGGCCGGTAAGCCTCACTTCGGTTATTGGAAAAGTAATGGAAGCCATGCTGAAGGAAAGGATAGTGAATTTCCTGGAAGCCAATAAGTTGCAAGATCCAAGACAACATGGTTTCACCAAAGGGAAGTCGTGCCAAACGAATCTCATTGAATTCTTTGACTGGGTGACGGGAGAATTAAATCAAGGACGGGCTATGGACGTCATCTACTTAGATTTCAGCAAGGCTTTTGACACGGTTCCCCACAGGAGGCTCTTGAATAAACTAGAAGGGCTGAAGATAGGACCCGAAGTGGTAAACTGGATTAGGAACTGGTTGACGGGCAGACGCCAGAGGGTGGTGGTAAATGGAGTTCGCTCGGAGGAGGGAAAGGTGAGTAGTGGAGTGCCTCAGGGATCGGTGCTGGGGCCCATTCTGTTCAATATATTTGTGAGTGACATTGCCGAAGAGTTACAAGGTAAAGTTTGCCTTTTTGCGGATGACACCAAGATTTGCAACAGAGTGGACACCCCGGAGGGAGTGGAAAACATGAAAAAAGATCTGAAGAAGCTGGAAAAATGGTCTAACGTTTGGCAATTAAAATTCAATGCGAAGAAATGCAAAGTGATGCACTTAGGGAGTAGAAATCCAAGGGAGGCGTATGTGTTAGGTGGGGAGAGCCTGATAGACACGGACGGGGAGAGGGATCTTGGGGTGATAGTATCTGAGGACCTGAAGGCGATGAAACAGTGCGACAAGGCGGTGGCCGTAGCGAGAAGGTTGCTAGGCTGTATAGAGAGAGGTGTGACCAGCAGAAAAAAGGAGGTTTTAATGCCCCTGTATAAGACGTTGGTGAGGCCCCACCTGGAGTATTGTGTTCAGTTTTGGAGGCCGTACCTTGCGAAGGATGTTAAAAAAATGGAAGCGGTGCAAAGAAAAGCTACGAGGATGGTATGGGAGTTGCGTTCCAAGACGTATGAAGAGAGGCTTGCTGACCTGAACATGTATACTCTGGAGGAAAGGAGGAACAGGGGTGATATGATACAGACGTTCAAATATTTGAAAGGTATTAATCCGCAAACGAATCTTTTCCGGAGATGGGAAGGCGGTAGAACGAGAGGACATGAAATGAGATTGAAGGGGGGCAGACTCAGGAAAGATGTCAGGAAGTATTTCTTCACGGAGAGGGTGGTGAACGCTTGGAATGCCCTCCCGCGGGAGGTGGTGGAGATGAAAACGGTAACGGAATTCAAGCATGCGTGGGACAGGCATAAAGGAATCCTGTGCAGAAGAAATGGATCCACAGAAGCTTAACTGAAATTGGGTGGCAGGGGGAAGAGGGGTTGGTGGTTGAGAGGCTAGGATGGGGGAGGGCAGACTTTTTATACGGGGTCTGTGCCGGAGCCGGTGATGGGAGGAGGGACTGGTGGTTGGGAGATGGGAAATACTGCTGCACAGATTTATACGGCTGTGCCCTGGAAAAGACAGGTACAAATCAGGGTAAGGTATACACATATGAGTTTATCGTGGGCAGACTAGATGGACCGTGCAGGTCTTTTTCTGCCGTCATCTACTATGTTACTATGACCAAAGGTCCATCGAGCCCAGCATCTTGTCCATGACAGTGGCCAATCCAGGCCAAGGGCACCTGGCAAGCTTCCCAAACGTACAAACATTCTATACATGTTATTCCTGGGATTTTGGATTTTTCCAAGTCCTTTTAGTAGCGGTTTATGCAGTGGCGTACCAAGGGGGGGGCGGTGGGGGCAGTCCGCCCCGGGTGCCAGTGGGTGGGGGGTGCTCCGCTCCCGCCGCCTCCCGTGGCCGTTCCCGCGGCGCAGCACATTAAAAAAAACCGGCGAAGCAGCGTCGCAGGCAGCGCCTCGTGCCCTGCTTGTAAAAAAAAAAAAATCAAATCTCCTTCCTTCTCCTCCTCGTCTTGACGTCGACTCGGGCCTTCCAATCAAATTGATTGGAAGGCCCGAGTCGACGTCAAGACGAGGAGAAGGAAGGAGATTTGATTTTTTTTTTTTTACAAGCAGGGCACGAGGCGCTGCCTGCGACGCTGCTTCGCCGGTTTTAACGGGACTGAGGTGGGGAAGGAGAGGGGCGAAAGGGACTCGGGTGGGGGTGTTCAGAGGGGAGAAGGGGACTGGGGTGGGGGTGTTCAGAGGGGAAAAGGGGAGGGGAGAAGGGGACTGGGGTGGGGATCTCAGACGGGGAAGGGAGAAGGGGACTGGGTTGGGGATCTCAGATGGGAGACGGGGAGGGGAGAAGGGGACTGGAGTGGGGATCTCAGACTGGAGAAGGGGAGGGGAGAAGGGGACTGGGGTGGGGGTGTTCAGAGGGGAGAAGGGGACTGGGGTGGGGAGAAGGGGACTGGGGTGGGGGTCTCAGACTGGGGAAGGGGAGGGGAGAAGGGGACTGGGGTAGGGGTGTTCAGAGGGGAGAAGGGGACTGAGGTGGGGATCTCAGACAGGGGAGGGGAGAAGGGGACTGGGGTGGGGATCTCAGAGGGGAGAAGGGAAGGGGAGAAGGGGACTGGGGTGGGGGTGTTCAGAGGAGAGAAGGGGACTGGGGTGGGGGTCTCAGACAGGGGAGGGGAGAAGGGGACTGGGGTGGGGATGTTCAGAGGGGAGAAGGGGGCTGGAACTGGGGGCTGAAAAAAAGGGGCAGAGAGAGAGAGGGGACAGATCCTAGATGGAAGGGGGAGCGAGAGGGAGGGCAGACCCTGGATGGATGGGAGAGGGAGGGCAAATGGTGGATTGAAGGGGCAGAGAGAAAGGGCAGGCAGTGGATGGAAGGGACGGCAGAGAGGGCAGACACTGGATGGCAGAGAGAGAGAGAGAGAGAGAGAGTGAAGACAGATGCTGGATGGAAGGAAGACGGTGAAAAGAAGATGAGGAAAGCAGAAACCAGAGACAACAAACTGTAAATAAAATATATTTTTTTATTTTTTTTGCTTTAGGATAAAGTATTGTAGATGTGTTAAATGTTTATAATAGAACATGTAAATAAGGTAATCTTTTTATTGGACTAATTTTACTACATTTTGACTAACTTTCGGAGAACAAAACCCCCTTCCTCAGGTCAGGATAGGATACTGTAACAGCACTATACTGTACTGACCCGAGGAAGGAGGTTTTGGCCTCTGAAAGCTAAATGTATTAGTCCAATAAAATGGTATTATTTTACTTTCTATATTTGTTTTATTTCTATTTGTTAATTTGTAAAATGGTGATTGGTACTTGTTAGTTTTTTTCAAATTTACATCTGCTGTCTTTATATTTTGCACAGTACTAGGGGACAGTTTCTGTTTCTGTGGTGTTGCATTGTATGCAGAGTCTGGCATTGGGGGTTCAGTTTAATTTTTGTCTAAACAGAAAGTTTATGATTACACCTTATTCTTAGGGTGTATCTGTGTTTGTGAAAAAGACATGGCTTTCAGTTGGCATTGACTGTGCAGGATCTACGATCTGTACTATTCTGTCTGGTTTCGTTTTACAATAGTGAATTGATGTTCTAGTGCTCACTGTAGTGTTTAAGATGCTTTCCTTTTCCTTGTGTGACTCGTAGAAATGACTGCTTATGGTATGGTAGAATTGCTCTATAGGTCCTAAGTGTTTTGTATTCTCGGCATGCCTAGTACTGGATTTGGGGGGGGGGGGGGGGGGGGAGGTGTTAAAAAATGACCGGCCCCTGGTGTCAACTACCCTAGGTACGCCACTGGGTTTATGGACTTGTCCTTTAGGAAACCGTCCAACCCCTTTTTAAACTCTGCTAAGCTAACCGCCTTCACCACATTTTCCGGCAATGAATTCCAGAGTTTAATTACACGTTGGGTGAAGAAAGATTTTCTCCGATTTGTTTTAAATTTACTACACTGTAGTTTAATCGCATGCCCCATAGTCCTAGTATTTTTGGAAAGCGTGAACAGACGCTTCACATCCACCTGTTCCACTCCACTCATTATTTTATATACCTCTATCATGTCTCCCCTCAGCCGTCTCTTCTCCAAGCTGAATAGCCCTAGCCTCTTTAGTCTTTCTTCATAGGGAAGTCATCCCATCCCCACTATCATTTTAGTCGCCCTTCGCTGCACCTTTTCCAATTCTACTATATCTTTCTTGAGATGTGGCGACCAGAATTGAACACAATACTCAAGGTGCGGTCACACCATGGAGCGATACAACGGCATTATAACATCCTCACACCTGTTTTCCATACCTTTCCTAATAATACCCAACATTCTATTCGCTTTCCTAGCCGCAGCAGCACACTGAGCAGAAGGTTTCAGCGTGTTATCGACGACGACAACCAGATCCCTTTCTTGGTCCGTAACTCCTAACGTGGAACCTTGCATGACATAGCTATAATTCGGGTTCTTTTTTCCCACATGCATCACCTTGCACTTGCTCACATTAAACGTCATCTGCCATTTAGCCTCCCAGTCTCGTAAGGTCCTCTTGTAATTTTTCACAATCCTGTCGCGAGTTAACGACTTTGAATAACTTTGTGTCATCAGCAAATTTAATTACCTTGCTAGTTACTCCCATCTCTAAATCATTTATAAATATATTAAAAAGCAGCAGTCCCAGCACAGACCCCTGAGGAACCCCACTAACTACCCTTCTCCATTGTGAATACTGCCCATTTAACCCCACTCTCTGTTTCCTATCCTTCAACCAGTTTTTAATCCACAATAGGACATTTCCTCCTATCCCATGACCCTCCAATTTCCTCTGTAGCCTTTCATGAGGTACCTTGTCAAACGCCTTTTGAAAATCCAGATACACAATATCAACCGGCTCCCCTTTGTCCACATGTTTGTTTACTCCTTCAAAGAATTGAAGTAAATTGGTCAGGCAAGATTTCCCCACACAAAAGCCGTGCTGACTCGGTCTCAGTAATCCATGTCCTCGGATGTGCTCTGTAATTTTGTTTTTAATAATAGCCTCTACCATTTTCCCCGGCACCGACGTCAGACTCACCGGTCTATAATTTCCCGGATCTCCCCTGGAACCTTTTTTAAAAATGGGCGTTACATTGGCCACCCTCCAATCTTCCGGTACCACGCTTGATTTTAAGGATAAGTTGCATATCACTAGCAGTAGCTCTGCAAGCTCATTTTTCAGTTCTATCAGTACTCTAGGATGAATACCATCCGGTCCAGGAGATTTGCTACTCTTCAGTTTGCCGAACTGCCCCATTACGTCCTCCAGGTTTACCGTGAAGTCAATAAGTTTCTCCGACTCGTCTGCTTGAAATACCATTTTCGACACCGGTATCCCACCCAAATCTTCCTCGGTGAAGACCGAAGCAAAGAATTCATTCAGTCTCTCCGCTACGTCTTTGTCTTCCTTGATCGCCCCTTTTACCCCTCGGTCATCCAGCGGCCCAACCGATTCTTTTGCCGGCTTCTTCTTTTAATATACCGAAAATTTTTTTTACTATGTTTTTTGCCTCTAATGCTATCTTTTTTTCGTAATCCCTCTTGGCCTTCTTTATCTGCGCCTTGCATTTGCTTTGACACTCCTTATGCTGCTTCTTGTTATTTTCAGACGGTTCCTTCTTCCATTTTCTGAAGGCGTTTCTTTTAGCCCTAATAGCTACTGTTTGCTGCCTGGTATTGACCTCTGCCTGATCCTGGACTTGCTACTGTTTGCTGCCTGGTATTGACCTCTGCCTGATTCTGGATTTGCTACTATTTGCTGCCTGGTATTGATCTTTGCCTGTTCCTGGATCTGCTACTGCTTGCTGCCTGGCAAGGACCACTGTTTGCTCCTGGTCCTGCTTTTGCCCATTGCTTGGCCATGCCCCATGGACTTTGTTCTGGACTCAGTTCTCTCTGCTGTTTGCTTCCCGCACCTGGGGGCTCAACCCCTGGGGAACGGAGGGGACACAGGGGGAACTCGGGGTTGGCTGACAGCCCGGTGAGGAATCCTCCTCCATCGAGCACAAGGGCTCACATCTCCACTGGGCGAGCCTGACACAGTTATGCACCTAAGAAGGAGTCATGGCCATGTTTCACCTATATTCCACGTCACTTTGCATTGCTGCCATTTATAAATGTAAGTGTACACCTACCCATGAAAGTGCTGGTTTTCTGTACATTTACATGTACAAGAGGTGTGTACATGCGGGCGCCCAATTACAGAATTGACCTTTATAGAGATAATGCTATAAGGAGTGGCCTTGCTGTGGGCGGAAAGAAGGCACATAAATGCTGATGCTTTAGCCACTTTTGTGTTTATGTGGCCACATTTGTGTGTAAATGTCTTCCTATAGAATGTTGACTAGCAGAAAAATATACGCCATGATTTGATTGTGCATGGGAGGAATTTGGGCAGAAGCTGGCAGGTGTGCAGAAGTATATGTGTAAATTATAGAATAGTGTAATTTATTTGCATTGTTGCACACAACTAGGTATGGGTAGTTACATCAGCTGTAGCGCTGGCGTAAGTGCTTGTGCCTTAGATGTAAGTGTGTTTCCAGCCACTTGCGCTATTATTCTATAGGTGTCTGTTTTTCTTTATAGAATAGGCAAGCTTGGGTTAACCATTAAGCAAAACATGCGTGTGCTTAGGGCACCAAGGGAAGTGTGTGTGTGTGTGTGGGGGGGGGGGGGGGGGGCTCTAATCCTCGACTTCTCTTCACCACATTGAACTCTCTCCTCAAGGTGCCCCCTCCTCCAACTCCCCCCTCATTATCTCCTCAGACCCTTGCTGAATTCTTTCACAACAAGGTTCAAAAGATAAACCTTGCTTTCTCTACCTCACCAGCTCTCCCTCCACTAGTCCGTTCCCCTCTCTCTCCTTCCCCTCATTCCCTTTCCTCCTTTCCTGAAGTTACTATTGAGGAAACTACACTTCTCCTTTCTTCCTCAAAATGTACCACCTGTTCCTCTGATCCCATTCCCACCCACCTTCTTAATGCCATCTCTCCTACTCTTATTCCTTTTATCTGTCACATTCTCAACCTCTCACTTTCCACTGCGACTGTCCCTGCTGACTTTAAACATGCTGTGGTCACACCTCTCCTTAAGAAGCCTTCACTTGACCCTACTTGTCCCTCTAATTACCGACCCATCTCCCTCCTTCCTTTTCTCTCCAAATTACTTGAGCGTGCTGTTCACCGCCGCTGCCTTGATTTTCTCTCCTCGCATGCTATTCTTGACCCACTACAATCTGGTTTTCGCCCTCTCCACTCAACCGAAACTGCGCTTACTAAAGTCTCCAATGACCTATTACTGGCTAAATCCAGAGGTCAATATTCCATCCTCATTCTTCTTGATCTTTCCGCTGCTTTTGACACTGTCGATCACAGCATACTTCTCGATACCCTGTCCTCACTTGGATTCCAGGGCTCTGTCCTTTCCTGGTTCTCTTCCTACCTCTCCCTCCGCACCTTTAGTGTTCACTCTGGTGGATCCTCTTCTACCTCTATCCCTCTGCCTGTCGGCGTACCTCAGGGTTCTGTTCTTGGTCCCCTCCTCTTTTCTATCTACACTTCTTCCCTTGGTTCATTAATCTCATCCCATGGCTTTTCCTACCACCTCTATGCTGATGACTCCCAAATCTACTTTTCTACCCCTGATATCTCACCTTGCATCCAAACCAAAGTTTCAGCGTGCTTGTCTGACATTGCTGCCTGGATGTCTCAATGCCACCTGAAATTAAATATGACCAAAACCGAGCTTCTCATTTTCCCCCCCAAACCCACCTCCCCGCTCCCCCCATTTTCTATTTCTGTTGATGGCTCTCTCATTCTCCCTGTCTCCTCAGCTCGAAACCTTGGGGTCATCTTTGACTCTTCTCTCTCCTTCTCTGCTCATATCCAGCAGACCGCCAAGACCTGTCGTTTCTTTCTTTACAACATCCGTAAAATCCGCCCCTTTCTTTCCGAGCACTCTACCAAAACCCTCATCCACACCCTTATCACCTCTCGTTTAGACTGCTGCAATCTGCTTCTTGCTGGCCTCCCACTTAGTCACCTCTCCCCTCTCCAGTCGGTTCAAAACTCTGCTGCCCGTCTCGTCTTCTGCCAGGGTCGCTTTACTCATACTACCCCTCTCCTCAAGACCCTTCACTGGCTCCCTATCCGTTTTCGCATCCTGTTCAAACTTCTTCTACTAACCTATAAATGTACTCACTCTGCTGCTCCCCAGTATCTCTCCACACTCGTCCTTCCCTACACCCCTTCCCGTGCACTCCGCTCCATGGATAAATCCTTCTTATCTGTTCCCTTCTCCACTACTGCCAACTCCAGACTTCGCGCCTTCTGTCTCGCTGCACCCTACGCCTGGAATAAACTTCCTGAGCCCCTACGTCTTGCCCCATCCTTGGCCACCTTTAAATCTAGACTGAAAGCCCACCTCTTTAATATTGCTTTTGACTCGTAACCACTCGCCTCCACCTACCCTCCTCTCTTCCTTCCCGATCACATTAATTGATTTGCTTACTTTATTTATTTATTTTTTGTCTATTAGATTGTAAGCTCTTTGAGCAGGGACTGTCTTTCTTCTATGTTTGTGCAGCGCTGCGTATGCCTTGTAGCGCTATAGAAATGCTAAATAGTAGTAGTAGTAGTAGGGGGGGGGGGCACCACAGAGGTTTTTGCCCTAGCTATCATGCCCTTAACTTTCACTACCATCTGAGTGTTTTTCTATTCACTGTGCACTTGCTAAGTCTTTTTTTAACTGAAACTTTTTATTAAAGCATAGTAAGATATACAAAAATGATCCACCAATAGTATATCATACATACAAAAGCCAACTGTACCACAGTCAAACCCACTGCGCACACACTTCGAGGGCCATAATCGAACGTGAACGCCCATCTTCATGGGCGTCTATGTCCAAGAAAGGGTACGTGAAGGGGCGGGACAGACCGTATTTTCGAAAACAATCTGCGTCCATCTTTTTTTTTCGATAATACAGTTTGTGCCGGGCAAATGCATCGGATTTGTGCGGATTTGAGCTGGGCGGTTTCGTTTTCCAGCGATAATGGAAACCGAAGGCGCCCAGCTCAAAAACGAACAAATCCAAGGCATTGGGTCATGGGAGGGGCCAGGATTCGTATTGCACTGGTCTCCCTCACATGCCAGGACACCATCTGGGCACCCTAGGGGGCACTTGTAAAAAGTAAAAAAAAAAAATTAAAATACCTCCCAAGTCCATAGCTCCCACCCCTTGGTTGCTGAGCCCCTCAAATCCCCCCAAAACCCTACACCATTACCATAGCCCTTATGGCTGAAGGGGGGCACCTACATGTGGGTACAGTGGGTTTTGGGGGCGGTTTGGAGGGCTCCCATTTACCCTTATGGCTGAAGGGGGGCACCTACATGTGGGTACAGTGAGTTTTGGGGGCGGTTTGGAGGGCTCCCATTTACCAGCACAAGTTTAACAGGTGGGGGGGATGGGCCTGGGTCCACCTGCCTGAAGTGCACTGCACCCACTAACAACTGCTCCAGGGACCTGCATACTGCTGTGATGGAGCTGGGTATGGCATTTGAGGGTGGCATACAGGCTGGGAAAAAAGTTCTTAAAGTTTGTTATTTTCTCCGAGGACAAGCAGGCTGATATTCTCACATGTGGGTGACGTCATGCCGGCCCCGGAGGATTTTGAAGCAAAATCACCAAAAGTCTCTTCTAGAGAGTTCCGTCGTGCGAGACGATCACACCGCACATGCGCACGCATGATTTCCCGCTCGCCGCGCAGACACGCTTCTCAGTTGTTTTCTTTCCGCATCTGAAAAGACACGGATTTTTGCTTCGCGTTTCTTCGGGTCCCACGGAGTGAAAGTTTCTTCGAATTGAATTCACTTGTTTTAAAAAAACAAAAAAAACAAATTTCCTTTATTTCCTTAATTTTTCTTCATTTTAAAGTTTCCTTTCTTTTTCATTTGCGACCGTTCTTAGGTCGCTCGGTCGGGTTTTTCCCTGTTTTGTCCTTTTTTTCTGACACCATCGAGTCCTTTGATTTTGCGGAGGCCATTTTTCCCGCGATGTCATCGAAGACGCCCAGCGGCTTCAAGCCTTGTGCCCGCTGCAAACGGACCATCTCTGGCATTGATCTGCACTCCTGGTGCCTTCAGTGCCTTGGGCCCGACCATCTGCAGGAAAGCTGTAAGTTGTGCCTAAAAATGAAAAAGCGCACTCAGCTTTCTAGAGAGGCCCAAAGAGAAAAGCTTTTTGGGTCCGGTACCTCGACATCGGCATCAACATCAGTACCGTTGAGGGCAGCGTTGGCATCAGGAGACTGGGTACAGGCTGCCAAGAGACCGATGCACGCTGGGAGCAGTGATGCATTGAGCGGGTCTCCACCTGCCTCGGCGCCTCCTGCTTTGCAGGCCCCCCGGGACCGACCTCTATCGGACCCGGCCCCGAGGAAGCGTGTGGATTCCACGTCTTACTCACCGGTACCAAGGAGTCTCGTTGACGGGTGTCCGGTGAAGGCCAAGAAGCACCGTCATCGTTCTCCTTCTCGACACGGTACTGCAAGCTCCGGGTCATCGAAGCATTCGATACCCGAGAAGCGTCGATGCCGAGAGGATCGCTCTCCCTCTGTTATGGAGGTATCGACGTGCAGGTCGTCTGGCAGCCCGGTACCATCTCCCCAGCCTCTGCAGATTCTGCCTCTGAAGTCCACACCGGCACTGCAGCCTTCCCCGACAGCTTCTGTAGATGAGCGCATCAAGGCTATTTTTCCTGATTTCATGGAAGCGGTGCTGCACCATTTGCACCCGGCACCGGAGGTACCGGTACCGATGGTGCCGGAGGCTCCTGTGGCATCGTGCCTTTCGCCGGTGGTGAGGTCTCCTTCTCCGGTACCGCTTCCGGTATCGGGGTTGGCAGCCTCCCGGGTCAACTCTCCATTGACTTCGCTGGAGGAAGCTTCACCGGAGTCTCCTGGGGAGTCGACTTCATGACACCGTCATCGAGGTCACCGCACCTCCATATCGAGACAGGCTTGGATCTGGGCTGCTCTTTCTGAGTTGTTAGCCCCATCCGATGATGGCTCATCTGATGAAGTCTTCTCTGCCGAGGATTCTCTAGGTCTTCCATCTGATTCGACCCCCTCACCTCAGAGACAGCTCTCCCCTCCAGAGAGCTTGTCTTTTTCATCTTTTGTGCGGGAAATGTCTGAGGCCATTCCCTTCCCTGTGGAGACTGTGGATGAGCCCAGGGCCAAGATGCTCGAGGTCCTGGATTCTCCATCTCCACCTAAGTCTTCTATCACAGCTCCTTTTCATGATACACTCAGGGAAGTGCTGATGAGGAACTGGGAGAAGCCTCTTTCTTGTCCAACTATTCCCAAAAAGGCTGAATCCCAGTATCTGATCCACGGGGAACCCAGTTTCGTCCGGCCTCAGTTGCCTCATGACTCTGTGGTTGTGGATTCCGCTTTCAGAAGAGCTAATAGTTCTAGGAACTTTGCCTCGGCGCCCCCGGGGCGAGAACATAGAACCTTGGATTATTTTGGGAGGAGGGCGTATCAGGCTGGCATGCTCACTTCCAAAATTCAGTCGTACCAGCTCTTCATAAGCATTCATTTGTGGAACTCAGTGCGGCCGAGCCTTTTCGCCAAGTAACATAGTAACATAGTAGATGACGGCAGAAAAAAGACCTGCAGGGTCCATCTAGTCTGCCCAAGATAAACTCATATCTTGAATTTGTACCTGTCTTTTTCCCAAAGTGGTCAGGCAGCAGAAGGCGTGTCGCAAGTTCCTGTCCAGGGGCATTTACGATACTTGCGATGTGACATCCAGATTTTCTGCTATGGGTATAGTGATGCGCAGACTCTCATGGCTGCATGCCTCTAACCTGGAGGAACGAACTCAGCAGAAAACTGCGGATATCCCTTGCCGGGGGGGATCATCTTTTCGGTGAGAAGATCGAAGAGTTGATTGATAATCTCTATCAGCGTGATAACGCTATGGACTCTCTCTCCCGCCGGGCGCCTTCTGCATCCGCTTCCTCATCTAGGAAGTTTTTCAAGGGGAAGAGAAGTGTGCCTTACGCCTCTAGGGGCAGTAAGTACACTCCTACTTCTCGACAGCCGGTTCAGGCTCTGCCACAGCACGCTCGTTCTCGTCAACAGCGTGTGCCCAAACAGGCCCCTGCAGCTCCCCAGCAAAAACCAGGGACGGGTTTTTGACTGGCTCCAGTTGAGCATAGCCACCATAAATGTGTCCGTGCTGGACGATCTGCCTGTCGGGAGGAGGTTAAAATTTTTTCACCAAAGGTGGCCTCTGATAACCTCCGACTGGTGGGTTCTTCAAATAGTCCGGTTAGGATACACCCTAAATCTGGAAACCAAACCTCCAAATTGCCCACCGGGAGCTCAGTCTTTCAGCTCCCAACACAAGCAGGTACTTGCAGAGGAACTCTCCGCCCTTCTCAGCACCATTGCGGTCGAGCCCGTTCCACCAGGGCAAGAAGGGCTGGGATTCTATTCCAGGTACTTCCTTGTGGAAAAGAAGACGGGGGGATGCGTCCCATCCTAGACCTAAGGGGCCTGAACAAATATCTGGTTCGAGAAAAGTTCAGGATGCTTTCCCTCAGAACCCTTCTTCCCATGATTCAGGAAAATGATTGGCTATGCTCTCTGGACTTAAAGGATGCTTACACTCACATCTCGATACTTCCAGCTCACAGGAAGTATCTGCGGTTTCGGCTGGGAACGCAGCATTTTCAGTACTGTGGCTTGGTGTCTGCGCCCAGGGTCTTTACCAAGTGCCTGGCAGTTGTTGCAGCGTCTCTACGCAGACTGGGAGTGCATGTGTTCCCTTATCTGGACGATTGGCTGGTGAAGAGCACCTCCCACGACGCGGCTTTACAGTCCATGCGGATGACTATTCAAGTGCTGGAGCTACTAGGGTTTGTCATCAATTACCCAAAGTCCCACCTCTACCCAGTTCAAAAATTGGAATTCATTGGGGCTCTGTTCTGTACAAAGACAGCTTGTGCCTATCTTCCTGAGCCAAGAGCGGACAACCTTCTGTCTCTAGTCTCCAAAGTTCAAGCGTCTCAGCAGATCACAGCTCGGCAGATGTTGAGATTTCTGGGCCACATGGCTTCCACAGTTCATGTAACTCCCATGGCACGCCAGCATATGAGATCAGCTCAATGGACCTTAGCTTCCCAGTGGTTTCAAGCTGCAGGGAATCTAGAGGATGTGATCCAGCTGTCCATCGACTTTCGGAATTCACTTCACTGGTGGACAATTCGATCCAATCTGGTTTTGGGGCGCCCATTCCAAATTCCTCAGCCACAAAAAGTGCTGATGACGGATGCATCCCTCCTCAGGTGGGGAGCGCATGTAGATGGGCTTCACACTCAAGGAGCTTGGTCCCTTCAGGAAAAACGTCTTCAGATCAACTTCCTGGAGTTGCGAGCGATCTGGAACTCTCTAAAGGCTTTCAGAGATCGGTTATTCAATCAAATTATTCTGATTCAAACAGACAATCAGGTTGCGATGTACTACACAAACAAGCAAGGGGGCACAAGATCTCGCCCTCTGTGTCAGGAAGCCATACAGATGTGGCTTTGGGCTCGCCAACATGGCATGTTTCTCCAAGCCATTTATCTAGCCGGAGTAAACAACAGTCTGGCTGACAGGTTGAGCAGGATAATGCAACCTCACAAGTGATCACTGAGCATGGCTGTCGCCAGAAAGATCTTCCGAGCGTGGGGCACCCCCTCGGTGGATCTTTTTGCCACTCAATTCAATCACAAGGTCCCTCAGTTCTGTTCCAGACTACAGGCCCATGGCAGGCTAGCGTCGGATGCCTTTCTCCTTCATTGGGGAACAGGCCTTCAGTATGCGTATCCTCCCATACCTCTGGTGGGGAAGACTTTGCTGAAACTCAAGCAAGACTACGGAACCATGATTCTGATTGCGCCTTTCTGGCCTCGTCAGATCTGGTTCCCTCTTCTTCTGGAGTTGTTCTCTGAAGAACCGTGGAGATTGGAGTGCTTTCCAACCCTCATTACTCAGAACGAGGGGGTGCTTCTACATCCCAACCTCCAGTCTCTGGCTCTCACGGCCTGGATATTGAGAGCTTAGAATTTGCCTCCTTGGGTCTTTATGAGGGTGTCTCCCGAGTCTTGCTTGCTTCCAGGAAAGATTCCACTAAAAGATGTTACTCTTTTAAATGGAAGAGGTTTGCCGTCTGGTGTGACAGCAGGGCCTTAGATCCCGTTTCTTGTCCTACACAGACCTTGCTTGAGTACCTTCTGCACTTATCAGAGTCTGGTCTCAAGACCAACTCCATAAGAGTTCACCTTAGTGCGATTAGTTCTTACCATCAACGTGTAGAAGGTCAGCCTATCTCTGGACAGCCTTTAGTTGTTCGCTTCATTAGAGGTTTGCTTTTGTCAAAGTCCCTCAAACCTCCTCCTGTGTCATGGGATCTCAATGTCGTTCTCACCCAGCTGATGAAACCCCCTTTCGAGCCACTGAATTCCTGCCATCTGAAGTACTTGACCTGGAAGGTCATTTTCTTGGTGGCTGTTACTTCAGCTCGTAGGGTCAGTGAGCTTCAGGCTCTAGTAGTTCATGCTCCTTACCTTAAATTTCATCATAACAGAGTAGTCAGTCCTCCGCACGCACCCTAAGTTCCTGCCAAAGGTGGTGTTGGAGTTCCATCTGAACCAGTCAATTGTCTTCCCAACATTTTTTCCTCGCCCTCATACAAGTCCTGGCGAAAGCAAGCTGCACACTTTGGACTGCAAAAGAGCATTGGCCTTTTACATGGAGCGGACAAGCCCCCACAGACAGTCCGCCCAGTTGTTTATTTCTTTTAATCCCAACAAGAGGGGAGTTGCTGTCGGGAAACGCACCATATCTAACTGGCTAGCAGATTGCCTTTCCTTCACTTACGCCCAAGCTGGGCTGACATTAGAGGGCCATGTCACGGCTCATAATGTTAGAGCCATGGCTGCGTCAGTGGCTCATCTGAGGTCAGTCACTATTGAAGAGATCTGCAAGGCTGCGACGTGGTCATCAGTCCACACATTCACATCTCACTACTGCCTTCAGCAGGATAGCCGACGCGACAGTCGGTTTGGGCAGTCAGTGCTGCAGAATCTGTTTGGGGTTTAGAATCCAACTCCAACCCTCCTAGGCCCATTTTTATTCTGTTCCAGGCTGCACTGTCAGTTAGATGTTTCTTGTTTCAGGTCAATTTTTGTTATGTTCTCGCTGTTGCGAGGCTCAATTGACCACTGTTTGTTGTGTTGAGTGAGCCTGGGGGCTAGGGATACCCCACTTGAAGCAGGTATTCTCCGAGGACAGCAGGCTGCATATTCTCACAAACCCTCCCACCTCCCCTTTGGAGTTGTATTTCTTTCATCTTTTGGATTCAACTGAGGAGCGTGTCTGCGCGTCGGGCGGGAAATCGTTTGCGCTCATGCGCGGTGTGATCGTTTCGCGCGACGAAACGCTCTAGAAGAGACTTTTGGCGATTTTGCTTCAAAATCCTCCGGTGCCAACGTGACATCACCCACATGTGAGAATATGCAGCCTGCTGTCCTCGGGGAATACCTGCTTCAGGTAAGAAACTTCTCTTTATGGTGAGAAGGGGGTTAGTGGCCACTGGGGGAGTCAGGGGTGATCATCCCCGATTCCCTCCGGTGGTCATGTGGTCATTTAGGGTACTTGTTCATGAAAAAAAGGGTCCAAAAAATTACCTAAATTCGCATTAAAAACGCCTTTCTTTTTTTGATTATCGGCCAAGGGCGCCCATATCTCCTTGGTCGATAACCACGCCCCAGTCCCGCCTTCACCACGTCTCTGACACGCCCCAGTCAACTTTGCCCGTTTCCGTGACAGATTGCAGTTGAAGACGCCCAAAATTGGCTTTTGATTATACCGATTTGGGCGCCCACGGGAGAAAGGTGCCCATCTCCCGATTTGGGTCGAAATCTGGGTGCCCATCACTTTCGAAAATAAGGCAGATTGTTTCTTCTATGCACCACCCACAAATAAAACACAGCAAATACTGTACAATATAAAGTCCCCTCACCCCTTCCCATAGTAGCCCCCCAAAACAGAACCCAATTCATCAATTAAGTGTCAGTCCAGGATTTATCTTGAGCCACCTTTGAAATGCTTGCCAGTGATGATCAAAAAGCCCCAGGCGGCACTATTGGAGGGTCATAAGTCTATATACAACTCATACCACAAGTTCAGCTTGGTGATCATCGTTTTCAAGTCTGATATGAGTTGTTTCCATGTAGCAGCTATAACCAAATGTGCTGCAGTAAGCCCCAATTGACATAGCCTATCCCCTCCCCCATCGGCTTATTAAGACGAGCAATATCTACAGAGGAATCTACCTACTTACACAGGGTTTCTTTTTTTGTTTTTAAAGTCAAATAATTTTTATAGATTATTTAGAAGGAAAACAATACAAGTTATAATAAACAAATAACGTCTTAACACAAATAAGAGTGTTAAGATGCGGGTATGTTTTGAATTAAGTTTTTCAAATTGTCATAGACTTGCAATATAAAAGATATACAGTATGCAGTTCAGAAAGCATTTTGTATGTATCTAAAACATTGTAAGACACCAGATTTCAAGGTGGGTCTTCTTTTAATATGTATTCTGTCAATCATGACTATATACATACATTATTCCTAAAACCATTGTTAATATTATGTGTATTTGTTTCATATCTGAATGAGCAGAACTAAATTCCACCAGACGTGAACATTCAACAAGTTAAAATTTTTAATATTATGCATGATTTGTTGCAAAGCAGGAGCTGATAGGATATGTAGAAGTTTCAAGATTTATATTGATTAATGCTGTGTTGTGTCAAAGGCAAAGTAGTGTTGAATATTCTCTCTACGTAGTACCATGTTTGTCTCCAAAACATTTGGACCACAGGGCAGTACAATAATAAGTGATCCAGGATACCAGAATCCAGTTGACAGGTTCAGCTTTTGTTAGAGTAACTGGGATCCATTCTGTGAAGCTTAACAGGTGTCCATATACATCTGTGCTCAAAAAAAAAAAAAGAGTGATTGGGTTACTGATGCAGACTGAGTACATCTGATTCTTTTGTCCCACCAGTAGGACCATTGATCCTCAGAGATTAGGTTATTCATTTCAGTAGACTAAATATATTTTAGTCCTTAGAGACCTTTACACATAGTGTCCATTGTAATAAGCTTATACCAATTGGAGGCCTCATGTTTCAATATGTTTATTTGGGAGCACAGTGAGTAGAGAGTGGGTTCTTGGGCACTCAGTTTCTCAGTTCTGTAGACGTGTTTTAGTATATGCTTCAGTTGTGTCCATTTATAGTAAGCAGAGAAGGGTAGGCTATAGTTTTTACGTAGTTCAGCGAAGGAGAGTAAGCATCCATCATATATAAAATCCTTTATACGATTTAGTCCTTTATTTATCCAATCCATCCAACAGATGGTGGAGTTGTTCATTTTAATTGCAGGATTGTTCCATATGGAGGTAAACATTGTCCTCCCAACATTCAGCTGGTGGTCAGCATTTTTTGAATCACTGATCTTTGCCGACTAAATTATCCTCCAATATTCAGTGCCGGGCCATGTCCAGGGACCAGCACTGAATGTTGGGGGCCAATTTGGGGTGGGCAGTTTGCTGAAGCTTATGCGGGCCCGGACGATATTCAGCCGAGCCCGCATAAGAGTTATGTGGGCCCTGGCTGAATATCGGTCCGGGGCTGCATATGTTAAATTAAAAAAAAATTTAAATCCCCCCCCCCCCCCGAACACCTGATGCATCGCATCCCTTCCTCTCCCCCTCCCAACCCGCATCCACAAGCCACTCCTCCCAAAAATGGCACCACTCCCTTGAACCTCCTCCCCCCCCCCAGGAGTCCATTCAGGGTCCCCTGGATACAATATACTTTGATTGTGAGCCCATCTGGGACAGTGTAAGTACCTGAATAGTTATATATTTTTTATTTTTTTTGTTACATTTGTACCCTGCGCTTTCCCACTCATGGCAGGCTCAATGCGGCTTACATGGGGCAATGGAGGGTTAAGTGACTTGCCCAGAATCACAAGGAGCTGCCTGTGCCTGAAGTGGGAATCAAATTCAGTTCCTCAATTCCCCAGGACCAGAGTCCACCACCCTAACCACTAGGCCACTCCTCCACATATGTAAACCGCCTTGATTTGTGCTTCAATAGAAGATGGTATATCAAAAATTGATAGACTTAGACTTAGATTTACCTTAATTCCTGGTGTCCTAGCTCTTGCCTCTTGTGGCACCTTAGCAAAATGGCTGCCATGACCTCTCACGGTAAGTACCACAAGCTGCCGAGAGAGGTCATGGCCGCTCTAATATCAACTGTAACTGGACAGCTTTGTAATAACTTTTAAGATTAGGGATCACTAATCCCCTCTCCCCTTTCCCACACCCAGATAAACATAAAGATTCAGGCCTGCAGCTGGTCAAGAATTATCCCTCCCACACTCAAATTGGCAACACATGAAACAGAAAAAATAGTTGGGGCAGAAGGAGAAATTAGACCTTACCTGCTAATTTGCATTCCATTAATCCCTCCGGACCGGCCCAGGATTGGACTGATGGGTTGTGCACGCCTTCCAGCAGGTGGAGACTGAGAAAAAAACTCTGACTCTAGAGAGCCAATAAGAGCCCTGGTCATGTGACCCTAGCCTCAGTATTTGATTAACAAAGCAGAAAGAAGAAGAGAAACCTCTACCCCCTGTGCCCCGAGGAATTTCAGCAGCCAGAAACACTATTGAAAACGTGCTTAAACAACGACTCACCGACAACTCTCACCAGAGCAGCGGTATGGCCTATAAGTAAACATAAACAAGGGCTCACCGACAACTCTCACCAGAGCAGCGGTATGGCCTGTAAGTAAACATAAACATAGGCAAAGCATGTACAGATTACTGCATATAATTAACTGATAATGCATTTCTTTATGTAATAATTCGCAAAACAGCCCTGTAGACAAGAGAACATTTACACACAGGAACTTTGAACATAGACAGAAAGATAGACCACGGGAGGGGCCTGGGCCGGTCCAGAGGGATTAAAGGAAAGCAAATTAGCAGGTAAGGTCTAATTTCTCCTTCCTTAGCATCCCTGCGGACCGACCCAGGATTGGACTGATGGGACGTAACAAAGCAGTAGTCCTATGGGAGAGACCCCAGCAAACCCGCTGTGAGTACTCTCGATGCAAAGACCGCCTCCTGCCAACACTGAACATCAAGTCTGTAATGCTTGGAAAAGGAATGGAGAGATGCCCAAGTCGCCGCCTTACAAATCTCCACTGGAGGCACTGAGAAACACTCGGCCCACAATGTTCCCTGCCCTTGAGTAGAATGAGCTTTCACAGCCTCCGGAACCGCTTTGCCCGCCAAGAGGTAAGCTGAAGCTATCATTTCCTTGACCCACCTAGACAACATGGGCTTAGAAGCTGACAAACCCTTGCGGTGACCAGCAAAAAGAAGAAATAGACGATCCGTGCGGCAAAAGTCCTCAGTAACTGCAAGATATCGTTTAAGGACTCTCCTGACATCCAAAGTATGTAATTTACGCTGCTCCTGCGTTCCTGAGGCTGATCCCAGAACAGGAAGAAAAACCAACTGGGACAGGTGAAAACGAGAGAGTACCTTAGGCAGAAAGGAAGGAACCGGACAAAGAACCACTCGCTCCTTAGAAAATTCCAGAAATGGAGATCTGCAGGAAAAAGCTTGCAACTCTGAAACTCTTCTTGCTGACGCAATAGCCACTAAGAACACTGTCTTAAGAGTCAAATCCTTCAGAGAGCACTCGAGTAACGGTTCAAAGGAAGGCCCCGTCAGAGCCGAAAGCACCAGATTAAGGTCCCAGGAAGGAAAGACCGAACTGCGTGGTGGACGAAGGAGACTAACCCCCTTTAAGAAACGAGCTACATCGGGAAGACTAGCCAAAGACTTGCCTCGAATCTTACCTCTGAAACATGAAAGAGCTGCTGCCTGCACCTTAAGTGAAGACAGAGACAATCCTTTATCAAACCCTTTCTGCAGAAAATCTAACATCTGAACAACGGAAGCTCGAAAAGGAGCAATCCCAGTATCTGCACACCAATCCTCAAAAACTCTCCAGTAGCGAATATAGCTTAGAGAGGTGGAATGTCGACGAGAGAGCAGCATGGTAGAAATCACCTGAGCTGAAAAACCCCTCTTAGCTAAATGTGCTCGTTCAAGAGCCAAGCCGTAAGACAAAATTGATCGGTCTGGATGAGAAACTGGTCCTTGCGACAGCAAGGTCTCGTGTACCAGAAGTCGAAGAGGAGACGCCACCATTAGTCGCTGAAGATCCGCGTACCAAGAATGTCGAGGCCAATCTGGAGCTACCAGAATTACCGGCCTCCCGTGTTCCTCTATCCTTTGCAGGAGACGACCTAACAGAGGCCACGGAGGAAACGCGTAAAGAAGTTCGGAGGGCCACTGCTGTAAGAGAGCGTCTACCCCCGCTGCTCTTGCATCTTTTCGGCGACTGAAAAAACGAGGAACTTTGGAGTTGAGACTGGATGCGAAAAGATCTAGACTGAAGTGCCCCAGCGCTGCACTATCAACTGAAACGCCCAATCACTGAGAGCCCATTCTCCTGGATCGAGTGTAACGACTGAGAAAATCTGCTTGAACATTTTCTACTCCTGCTACATGCGAGGCTGATATGGCCATGAGGTGAATCTCTGCCCACGCCATGAGACTCTCCACCTCTCGACACAAGAGACGGCACCTTGTTCCCCCCTGGCGGTTGATATAAGCCACTGCCAAGGCATTGTCCGAGAGAACTCGTACTGCCTTGCCCACCAGGAGATGCACGAAATGGTGCAGAGCTAACCGAATTGCCCTGGTCTCCAAGAAGTTGATGGATTGAGCCGCCTCTAGAGGAGACCAGAGACCCTGGGCCCACCTGTCTAGGCAATGACCTCCCTAGCCCTGAAGACTGGCATCCGTTGTTAAGGCTACCCACCGAGGAGAATCCAATGGCATTCCCGCGGTAAGATTCTTCATTCGTAGCCACCAAAATAGAGAACTGCGTTCTTGGTTGCGCAGCAACAACCTCATCAGAAGAGAATCCCTCTGAGAGGACCACCAGGACAGAAGAGACCACTGAAGAGACCTCATGTGAGCCCTGGCCCAGGGAACTACCTCTATCGTGGTCTCCATGGAACCGAGAACCTGAAGATAATCTCGAGCACAAAGCACCTTCTGATGAAGCAAATTCAGTATTTTAAGCTTTAAACTCCTGCCCTGCTGGAGAAAACCTCGCCCCCGTGCCGTGTCGAAGGTGACTCCCAAATACTCCAGAGACTGAGAAGGAACCAAACGACTCTTGGCTAAATTCACTACCCAACCTAGGGATTGCAAAAAGGCCACCACTCGGTCTGTGACGTGACAACTCTCCTGATACTACTTTGCTCTGATCAACCAATCGTCGAGGTATGGATGAACGAGGATCCACTCTTTCCTGAAAGCCGCAGCCACCACGACCATAACTTTGGTAAATGTGTGCGGTGCTGTTGCAAGACCGAAAGGCAAAGCACGAAACTGGTAATGTCTTCCTAGAATCGCAAAGCGCAAGAATTTGTGGTGAACCAGATGAATGAGAATATGCAAATAAGCCTCTGTCAGATCTAAGGCTGTTAAATACTCTCCTTCGCGAACTGCCACTATGACTTAGCGAAGGGTCTCCATACGAAAACTTGTGACCCTGAAAGCCCTTATTGACAGCTTTGAGGTCTAAAATGGGAGAAAGGAACCTTCCTTCTTGGGAACCACAAAATAAATGGAATACCGACCTTGCTTGTACTCGGAAGGAGGGACTGGAGAAACAGCCTGAAGATCTATAAGCCTCTGTAGAGTGTCTCGAACCGCCCCCGCCTTTTGAAGAGAGCGGCAGGGAGACTCCAAAAAGGCGTCTGAAAGAGGCCTTGCAAATTCTAAGGCATAACCTTCTCGGATAACTTCCAAGACCCACTGATCTGACGTGATTTGGGCCCACCTCTGATAGAACTGAGAAAGCCGAGCTCCTACAGGGACCAGAGGCAAGGCCCTTGCACCTTCATTGGGAAAAACGCGATTGGGATCGAAAACCTGCGCCGGAGAAACCCGCTCCTCGACGGGAACCCCGAAAGGACTGAGTCCTGTTGAAAAAACGAGACCGCTGAGACAGAGTGCCCCGAACAGGCTGAAACCTACGGAAACCCCGACCAAACAAAGCACCCCGACTGGACAGACGAGGGAGACCTGGAGGGAGGGACGTCCAAAAAGTTTTGATCTGGACGTCCTCGCACGTCCCGATCTGGTGGGGGAGGGGCACAAGCTGAAAACAACCTTGGAGGGGACTGTTGAGAGGACTGTGGTTGTGGTCAATTTAGGCAGGTAAGAAAAACAGGGACGTCGTTTTTTTTTTCTTCAGAGAAGTCCTTCCTAATTGCAGGTAAGAAAAACATGTCCAAGAAGGGCGCCCATCACAAAAGCTGCAGGAAGACGTCCAGCTCGTGTTAGACGTCCCTGATGAGCACTTGGACGTGGCTAGGCAGTGAAGGACGTCCGTGAAGCACTTGGACGTTTTTTTTCTTGATTTTTTTTGTTACATTTATAGAAGTTTTTAGAGGCTGCGCAGCCCCAATGAGAGGTACAGACCTCCCGTTAGATTTTCCACGGTTAGGCAATCGGAAAACGGTAGTGCATCTCATTGCAATACGATTTATACACATTGGGGTACTAATTTGCTCATCTGCATTCCGTTTTCGTTAGCTGCTACCATGATCGAAAAATAGCTCGGAGAAGCATTTAGTGCATGCCACGGTTTACTACTTGCTCATTAATGGCTCGTTAAGTTTAGTGCATCTGGCCCCTTAGTCCAATAAAAAGGTTTCACTATTTTCCATTTTTTATCTTTATTTTATTTATTAACCTCTAGAGTAGATTAACATAGCTACCACACTACTTTATTCTACCTTTGTTATCTGGCTATTTAATTTTTCTAAGTTTTTGATTTCTGCTTTCCTGTCTTCTGCTAACTCTCTTAACAGGGATTCCTGTCCTTTTGTCATTTTTCACTATCCTCCAGTTTTCTTCATCTTCTCCACTACATCCATCTGCAACATTAATCTTTTCCTTTCAGTTTTCTTCCATTTATTTTTCTGCCTCTCTGTATAGATTTTATTTATTCTTACTATCCAGTCTTCAATTTCCCTTTTTTTTTAAAATGCATCTATCTACAGCTTTCCATTTCTTTCCCTCACCCTGGCTCTCCCATTCCTCTTCCTCTTATTTCCCAGTCTTTCACTATTCTCTCCGCCTTCCATTCAGCATCTCCCCGCTTCTCTATACCTCACTTCTATCCAGCGTCTCTTCTGTCCCCTCTACATCCACCTTTAGCATTTTGTGCATAAGTACATAAGCATTGCCATGCTGGGACAGACCAAGGGTCCATCAAGCCCAGCACCCTGTCACCGACAGCGGCCAAAAGAACAAGCAATTTGTCCCGCCCATCCTAGAAATTCTGTATTATTCCCTCGTCCATTCAATAACATTCTTTTTTTTTTTTTTCATTCAATAACATTCTATGGCTTTTTCCTCCAGGAAGCCTTCCAACCCTTTTTTGAAGTCCGCTAAATTAACCGCCTTAACCACCTTTTCTGGCAGCGAATTCCAGAGTTTAACTACGCGTTGAGTGAAGAAAAATTTCCTCCGATTCGTTTTAAATTTACCACACTGCAGCTTCATCACATGCCCCCTTGTCCTAGTATTTTTGGAAAGCATAAACAGATGCTCCACATCGACCCGTTCCATTCCACTCATTATCTTATAGATGCTCTATCATATCTCTCCTCAGTCGCCTTTTCTCCAAGCTGAAGAGCCCCAGCCTCTTCAGCCTATCCTGATAGGGAAGTCATCCCATCCCCTGTATCATCTTGGTTGCCCTTCTCTGCATCTTTTCCAATTCCACTATGTCTTTTTTGAGATGCAGCGACCAGAATTGAACACAATACTCGAGGTGCAGTCGCACCATGGCGCGATACAACGGCAGAATAATATCCTTATTTTTGTTTTCAATCCCTTTCCTAATGATACCCAACATTCTATTTGCTTTCCTAGCCACAGCAGCACATTAAGCAGAAGCTTTCAACGTATCATCAACGAAGACACCTAGATCCCTTTCTCGGTCCGTGACTCCCAGCACTGAACCTTGCATGACGTAGTTATAGTTTGGGTTCCTCTTTCCCACATGCATCACTTTGCACTTGTTCACATTAAACGTCATCTGCCGTTTAGACGCCCAGTCTCCCAGTCTCATAAGGTAGTTTTCACAATCTTCTCGCGATTTGACTTCTTTGAATAACTTTGTGTCATCGGCAAATTTGATTACCTCACTATTTACCCCCATCTCTAGGTCATTTATGAATATGTTAAAAAGCAGAGGCCCCAGCACCGATCCCTGAGGGACCCTGCTAACTACCCTTCTCCATTGCGAATACTGACCTTTTATCCCACTCTCTGTTTCCTATCTTTCAACCAGTTCTTAATCCACAGTAAGACACTACCTCCGATCCCATGTCCCTCTAATTTCCTCTGTAGTCTTTCATGAGGGACCTTATCAAACGCCTTCTGAAAATCTAGATACACAATATCAACTGGCTCACCTTTATCCGCATGTTTGTTCACCCCTTCAAAGAAATGTAGTAGATTGGTGAGGCAAGATTTCCCTTCACTAAATCCATGTTGACTTTGTCCCATTAGTCCATGCTTTTGAATGTGCTCTGTAATTTTGTTCTTGATTATAGTCTCTACCATTTTGCCTGGCACCGACGTCAGACTCACCGGTCTATAATTTCCCGTGTCTCCTCTGGAACCTTTTTTAAATATCGGCGTTACATTGGCTACCCTCCAATCTTCAGGTACCACTCTCGATTTTAAGGATAAATTACAAATCAATAACAGTAGCTCTGCCAGTTCATTTTTTAGTTCTATCAGTACCCTAGGGTGAATACCATCTGGTCCAGGAGATTTGCTACTCTTCAGTTTGCAGAACTGCTCCATTACGTCTTCCAGATTTACAGATATTGCAATACGTTTTTCCAACTCTTCAGCTTCGAATACCCTGTCCGGCACCGGTATCCTACCCAAATCTTCCTCGGTGAAGACCGAAGCAAAGAACTCATTTAGTTTTTCTGCTATTTCTTTGTCTTCCTTGATCGCCCCTTTTAAACCCCTGTTAATATGTGTTCTAGCTTGAGGCCTATCCACTGGAATGGTGGTGGGCCAAGTTACACGGCTTTAACCAGCTGAGAAGCCCTGACTAGGCCTGATAACCAGCTAATGGCCTTATAGTTGAGAACCTGCAAAAGCAGGACTACATGATGAGTCTTAACAAAACCAGGTACAACTTTCAAATTGAATGTAGCACCTATGATGTAGGAATAGTGGACAAAAATGGATAAAGGTTGGTTTTTAAAATGGAGTTTGTCTTTCTATAAGATGGCACCCAGATTACAAGATGATATGACACTGATATGTCCATATTAAGATATCTTTATAAAAGGAAAAAAAAAAAAGAGGAAAAAAAAAAGAGTTGTTTACAAAAAGGGAAATTGCGCAATAACTTGCAATAGCTAAAACGGAAAGGAGAGGTGGGTACAAATGGGCACCTGACCGGTAGCAAAGTATGATTCAGAGGTTGTGCAATATTAAGAAAAAAAAGTGTCTTGCCATTGACTTGTATTGAGACCTGCGCCTATAAAAGAGATGAGAATTAGGCAGATTGTTGGAATTTTCCCCAACGCTTCTTCGACGGCAGAGCTCTGTGCAATTGAACCTAGAATCTGTCTGATGAATGTACCAAGTTGAAGACTTGATTTTGGTAAGAATAAAAATCTTATTTCTGTGAACTATCTCTGTCTTTATTTCTATTTATTCTTTACCTGTCAGTTGTTCTACAAAGTAATTCACACACAAGTGACACTCACTCCCTGAACTAATTTGGGTTGGTTTTCAATAGAATATATGTGGGAACATAAATGGTCAAAGATTCACTTAAATCCAGATAGACAGAAAGCTGTGGTCATGAGAATTGGATTTGAACTGCGCCTTCTGGTGCCTCCCCAACGGCGATACCCATGGGAAGGGGTATCACTGGAATTCAGGGAGGCATTCCAGCAGATTGTAGAAGCACAAACCCTCTGTACACTTCTGTGGGAAAGGGTCTCCCCGGGGCGTAGAGAGGGGCATTAAAAACAGTGGTGAATCCCCGTACGCTGCCCCCCATTCCCTGTCCCACGCTTTACTGTCCTTCTCCTTCTCATTTGGTCTACTTTTGGACGCAGTGGGGATATTGCGTCCAAAGCTTTCAGACTATGCCGCTACTTATGCTCTTTCCGTCCCATGCTAATCCGTCTACTTCGTCTGTCTTTCCTCCTATTCGAGCCCTCTTTCCTGCCTCTCAATACTCTGTTCTGCCCTTCTCACCCCCTTTTCTCCCTTCTATCCTGTCCATCGTTTGATTTGTGAGATGTGTGCACGTGCATGGTTGGTGTATGATTGGCGCATTATAACGCGACCAGGAGACTGCGATCGCGTTTTTGCTGCGAGTTTATTTCACGTTCAATTCTTTGGATCGGTCTTAATGCTGGCATTCTCGCTTAACGATCCTTAGATATTGTGCGTTTTACTCTTTCTTCCCACCCTACGCTCTGTCTTAATCCCTCCTTTTTGAATCCCTGTTCTTTTGTTCTTACTATGTATTTTGTTCTTTCTTTCTGGCTCCCTCCGGATGTTCTTTCTTCTTCTGACAGGCTCCGTCCCCTTCCCCATCCCTTTCTCTGTTCTCCTTCACCCTAACTTCTCCTGCTTCTACCTGTGTCCTTGAGATGTTATTTGTGCTCTCCTAGCTGTCCCTGTGCCATCTACCCCCCCCCCCCCGTACCTATAACTGTGATCCCGTCCCTGTTCCACGCTTTCCTGTCCTTTTCTTGCCTGTAAGGGTTCTATGATGTCCCATCTCTGTCTTTCTTTATTCTTTGTCCTTCTCTCAAGACACCTGTCCCTGTGTATTTGGGGCGTCCATTGCTTTATTTCTGTTCTGCTTTCCCCATGTCTATCTGTCTGTAGATCTTGCATTTAGTAAGATCCAGGATTTCCTCCCCGGTGTCTCATGCCCCTTATTACAGCCTCTCTCTCTATGCTTTCACTCTTTTCTGTGGTTAAGCCACCGCCAATTTCCCTTCCGTTATACTTTCCTATCGCAGTCAGTGAACTCTATCTGTCCTCTGTCTGTCTGTTTCTGTAGAGACTGTTCACTGGGTAGGTATTTTCGTTTCCGTCCTCCCTTCTGTCTCACTTGCCTATTCTGTGTATTCCCGTTATGTTTCCCACCATCCTTACCTGTAGATCATGTGTTCCTACTTTTGTCTGAACTCCTATTCACTGCAGTTCTCTGAAATCCTATATCTCTCCTTTAAAATTATTTGTGTGTTTCCTGAACTATTCTTTCCCACAGAGCCCCCACCTTCTTTCCTGCCTATACACTTCTGTTTCTAGATCTCGTACGGAGGGAGTGTCCCTTCCCTGCCCTCCAAGAGATCTGGGCTCGTTTTCTCTGTGCTGTACTTAAACCTCCGAGAGGTACTTAACCTCTACCTTTCATGCACCCCGATCATCCAGCGGGCCAACCGATTCTTTTGCCGTTTTCCTGCTTTTAATGTATCTAAAAAACTTTTTACTATCAGTTTTCGCCTCTAACACTATCTTTCTTTCAAAATCCCTCTTTGCCTTTCAGCGCTTTGCATCTGACTTGACATTCCTTAGGCCTCTTCTTATTTTCCTCATTCGGTTCCTTCTTCCATTTTCTGAAGGATTCCTTTTTAGCTCCAATAGCCTCCTTTACCTCACTTTTTAACCACGCTGGCTGTCGTTTGCTTTTCCAGCCTCCTTTTCTGATATGTAGAATATGTTTGGCCTGGGCCTCCAGGATGGTGTTTTTGAACAGCATCCATGCCTTTTGTAGGTTTCTTACCCTCTCAGTCGCTCCTCTAAGTTTTTTTTTACCGTTCTTCTCATTTTATCATAGCTTCCTTTTTTAAAGTTAAACGCTAACTTCCATATCATCAAGCAGATCAATCCATAGACTGGTGGGTTGTGTCCATCTACCAGCAGGTGGAGATAGAGAGCAATCTTTTGCCTCTCTATATGTGGTCATGTGCTACCAGGAAATCCCCAGTATTCTCTCTATCTAGCAGGTGTGTGGTCACACGCAGCAGCTCTGGCTTGGACTCCACACCTATTTACTTAGGCTTTGTTGAGTACCTGGGGTTGAGGGCTCTTTGTGAGCAAGTGCAAACCTGGTGGTGCCAGGTCCCTCCTTTCCTCCCCCCTCCCACTGGCTCCGTTAAAAAAAACAAAAAACAAAACTTAACAGTCTTGAAGCAGAAAAGATTTTACTTGCAGCTGTTCACTGGGGCACCAATTCGTTGCAGCTCGGAGCAAGAAGCAGGTAATTTTACCTTTTCCTAGTGGGCAGGGGGTTCCCCGAACGTTTCCCTCGTGGATCATGGCGTCAGATGGTAAGGGCACGAAAAAGCGCTCCCCGGACCGTGATCGCGCGGCTAATGAGGAGGCACGGGGATCGGAGGCAGAGAAGCCCTTTTTGGGCGCACTTCCGGACTTTGCTGATTTAGCTGGTTTTCCCTCCGCTGGGGCGTCGGTGGCCTTTCCCGCCTTAGACGCCCATCCCCCAATGTCCGCCCTTCCGACGTCGGCTGCCCATGCAGCTCGGACGGCCTCTGGTATGGCCGCCTTTGAGTTGGGCAGCGGTAAGAAGATGGCGAAGTTTAAGCGCCATGCTTCCTGCGCGGCTCCTTCGCGGAGTGACGCGCCGGACACCATTTTGGATGTGCGGCGCGCCTCTCCCCCGCTCTATGGAGTGGAGGTTGAGAGTTCCTCTAGGGCTGTGGTCCAGGTTGCAGAGGTGCACAAACAGGGGGGTTTCTCTCCTGAGTTTATTTTGTTGCTGCATCAGGCCTTTCAACTGCAAAACGCTGCTCCTGCTCCCCTGTCAGATATGGGGGAAGAGGCTTCCCTGATCAAGTGCCCTCGGGTGGATCTTCAGGTCTTGGGGGACTCTGTCTCCTCTGATGTAGATGAGGGCAGCGTTTCTGAGTTCTCCCAAAGGTCCCTTGGGGATTCTTTGGAGGAGGCTGATCCGCCCTGATGGGGGAGATGATCCCTCTGCAGCGCGGCTTTTTTGCTCAGAGGAATTGCCTAACCTGTTAGTTCAGGCTATGAGCATCTTGAGTATTTCCTCTCCGGAGGAAGGCCCTCCTTCAGCCTCGGCGGGTTCCGCTATTATGTTGGGAACCAAGCGCCCTTCCAGGACCTTCCACATCCATGAAGCCATGAAAACTCTAATTTCGGCTCAATGGGATTCTCCTGAGGCGAGCCTCAAGGTAGCCAGGGCCATGACTTATCTGTACCCTCTGCCAGAAGGTGAACAGGAGGCCTTGCGCTGGCTGGCAGTGGACTCTCTAATCACTGCTGTGACAAAAAAGACGACTTTGCCTGTGGAAGGTGGCTCTGCCCTTAAGGATTCACAGGACAGGAAATTGGAAGCGGCCGCCTTGAGTTTGCAGGCCTCGGTTTGCGGCTCCTATGTGGCCAGGGCATGCCTGACGGTGGTGCAGCGGGCCTCCCCCTCGGATCCTTCCTTGAGGGTGGATTGGCCGGTCCTGGAGTCGGGCTTGGCTTACTTGGCAGACTTGGTGTATGATGTTTTGAGAGCCTCGGCTAAAGGTATGTCTCAGACAGTCTCTGCCTGTCGATGGCTATGGCTTAAGCATTGGTCAGCTGACCATGCCTCCAAATCCCGCTTAGCCAAGTTGCCTTTTAAGGGCAAGCTGCTCTTCGGGGATGAGCTGGACAAGATCGTGACGGATCTCGGCAGTTCTAAAGGCAAGAGGTTGCCGGAGGTGCTCGCCCTGGTTCCTCTAAGGGCCGTTTTCAAGAAGCCCGTCGGTATCGCCTGGGCAAGTCGGGCTCCTCCTCCTCCTTCAAGCAGAGGTTCTCCCCGAAGCAGCATTCCTTTCGCAGAGACCGCCGCTCAGGAGGTTCTTCCTCCGGTCCTCCCCCAGGGTCTCGTACCCAATGACGGGGCCCTGGTCCATGGCCCAGAGCAGATCGGAGGAAGGCTGTCCTCTTTTCTGGGCGAGTGGACCAGGGTAACTTCAGACGCTTGGGTTCTAGAAGTCATCAGAGACGGCTGCAAGTTGGAGTTCTGCCGGCCCCTGAGAGACGGGTTTATGAACTCTCCCTGCAAATCTCCCCTCAAAGTGGCAGCAGTTCAGCAGACTCTGGACAACTTGCTCTGCCTTGGGGCGGTGGTCCCAGTGCCCGTAGAGCAGTGTGGCACAGGACGTTATTCCATTTACTTTGTGGTACCAAAGAATGGAGGCTCTTCTCGGCCTATTCTCGACCTCAAGGGAGTCAATCGGGCCTTGCGAATATGGCATTTCCATATGGAGACTCTCCGCTCCGTGATTGCTATGGTACAAGAAGGAGAATTCCTGGCATCCTTGGACATCAAGGAAGTTTATCTGCACATTCTCATCTGGCCGCCTCATCAGCGCTTCCTACGCTTTGCAGTGCTGGGCCGGCACTTCCAGTTCAGAGCCCTCCCGTTCGGGTTGGCTACGGCTCCGCGGACCTTCTCCAAAGTGATGATGGTCATTGCGGCTTATCTCCGCAAGGAAGGAGTGCAAGTCCATCCCTACCCGGACGACTGGCTGATTCGAGCTCCCTCTGTTGCGGAGTGTGGGAGAGCGACGGACAGGGTCATTGCTCTTGTGAGCTCCCTGGGATGGATCATCAACCGGGAGAAAAGTCAGCTGCGCCCGACTCAGTCCCTGGAGTATCTGGGTGTTCAGTTCGACACCCAAGTGGGCAGAGTGTTCCTGCCGGACAACCGGAGCCTCAAGCTTATGGCCCAGGTGGGCCGGTTCCTAGCCTCCTCAGCTCCTCGGGCTTGGGATTATGTGCAACTGTTGGGCTCCATGACGGCCACGATGGAGGTAGTGCCCTGGGCCAGGGCCCATATGAGGCCACTACAGCACTCTCTTCTGTGGCGCTGGACTCCGGTTTCAGAGGATTACGCAATTCGCCTTCCCCTGGACCCGGCGGTGAGAAGGGCGCTAAGTTGGTGGCTGATGTCAGACAAGTTGTTAGCCGGTATGCCTCTCACATCCCCGGAGTGGATTGTCGTTACTACAGACGCCTGCTTGACGGGTTGGGGAGCCCACTGCCTGGGAAGAACAGCGCAGGGGATATGGTCGCCGGCGGAGGCGAAGTGGTCCATCAACCTCTTGGAACTTCGGGCCATTCGGTTGGCACTTCAAGCGTTTCTTCAGGTACTGATACAGGCCAGTTCGAATCCTGTCAGACAATGCCACGGCCATGGCCTATGTCAATCGCCAGAGAGGTACCAGGAGCGCCCTCCTAGCCAGGAAGGCCATGAAGTTATGTCAGTGGGCAGAGGCGAATCTGGACCAGCTGTCGGCGAGAGTCCTGAATGTCGAGGCGGAGAGTGGCAACTGTCTGCTCGGGTGTTCTTGGAGATCACCGAAGCGCTGGGCATGCCGATCTTGGATCTGATGGCAACCTCGGCCAATTGCCAAGTGCCGCGGTTCTTCAGCAGAGGACGGGACCCTCGAACTCTGGGGGTCGATACTCTTCTCCAGCAGTGGCCGATACAGGAGCTTCTCTACGTGTTCCCGCCTTGGCCTATGCTGGGCAGAATTCTCGGCCGGGTGGCGAAACACCCAGGCCGGGTGGTCCTGGTGGGTCCAGATTGGCCCAGACACCCTTGGTATGCGGACCTGATCCGGCTTTCATAAGTACATAAGTACATAAGTAGTGCCATACTGGGAAAGACCAAAGGTCCATCTAGCCCAGCATCCTGTCACCGACAGTGGCCAATCCAGGTCAAGGGCACCTGGCACGCTCCCTAAACGTAAAAACATTCCAGACAAGTTATACCTAAAAATGCGGAATTTTTCCAAGTCCATTTAATAGCGGTCTATGGACTTGTCCTTTAGGAATCTATCTAACCCCTTTTTAAACTCCGTCAAGCTAACCGCCCGTACCACGTTCTCCGGCAACGAATTCCAGAGTCTAATTACACGTTGGGTGAAGAAAAATTTTCTCCGATTCGTTTTAAATTTACCACACTGTAGCTTCAACTCATGCCCTCTAGTCCTAGTATTTTGGATAGCGTGAACAGTCGCTTCACATCCACCCGATCCATTCCACTCATTATTTTATACACTTCTATCATATCTCCCCTCAGCCGTCTCTTCTCCAAGCTGAAAAGCCCTAGCCTTCTCAGCCTCTCTTCATAGGAAAGTCGTCCCATCCCCACTATCATTTTCGTCGCCCTTCGCTGTACCTTTTCCAATTCTACTATATCTTTTTTGAGATACGGAGACCAGTACTGAACACAATACTCCAGGTGCGGTCGCACCATGGAGCGATACAACGGCATTATAACATCCGCACACCTGGACTCCATACCCTTCCTAATAACACCCAACATTCTATTCGCTTTCCTAGCCGCAGCAGCACACTGAGCAGAAGGTTTCAGCGTATCATCGACGACGACACCCAGATCCCTTTCTTGATCCGTAACTCCTAACGTGGAACCTTGTAAGACGTAGCTATAATTCGGGTTCCTCTTACCCACATGCATCACTTTGCACTTGTCAACATTGAACTTCATCTGCCACTTGCACGCCCATTCTCCCAGTCCTCTGCAGCTTCCAGCGGAGCGGGGCCTCTTACATCAGGGTCCCGTGGTGATGGAGGATCCCTCCCCCTTTGGTCTTACGGCCTGGCTCTTGAGCGGAAGCGGCTGAAGAAGTAGGGCTTCTCGTACAAGGTCATCGCCACTATGCTGAGAGCACGGAAGCGCTCTACTTCTACTGCGTACGCCAGGGTTTGGCGTACCTTTGTATCAAGGTGCGAGGCAGGATCCCTGTCGCCCTTCACGGCGCCAATTGCTTCAGTGTTGGCGTTCCTGCAAGAAGGTCTGGAGAAAGGCCTGTCGCACAGCTCTCTTAAGGTCAAGGTAGCAGCTCTAGCTTGCTTCAGGAGTCGCCTGAAGGGTGCTTCCCTGGCTTCTCAGCCAGATGTGGTGCATTTTCTCAAAGGGGTTAATCACCTACGCCCTCCTCTGCACTTTATAGTGCCTACGTGGAATCTCAATCTGGTGCTGCGGGCCTTGCAGAAGCCACCCTTTGAGCCATTATCGCGGCTGTCTTTGAAGGACCTGACGTTGAAAGCGGTCTTTTTGGTGGCAATCGCTTCAGCCAGGAGGGTTTCCGAGCTCCAGGCGCTCTCGTGTAGAGAGCCGTTCCTGCGGTTCACTGAGGCAGGAGTGTCTACTTGCCCAGTGTCATTTGCACCCTGTGAAGAACGCAACATTTCAAGTCCTCAAATTTATGATCGAATGCAATGCAGTGTTCCACTAAGGGTTCCTTGGTATTACGTCTAGCAATATTTGATCTATGCTCTAAAATTCTAGTCTTTAGGGCTTTAGTTGTCATGCCTACGTAAAGTTTGTGGCATGGACACTGAATCACATAGACGGCATATTCTGTTTTACAACTCGAAAAATGAATCAAAGGATAATGTTTTCTATTAAGATGGTCTTTAAACTCCTTTGTTTCCAAAGTGATCTTGCAAATTTGGCAAGTGCCACATTTGTAGTGACCCACAGTTCTTTTCTTGATGTTCTTACCAGATGGAAGAGCTGTAGGACTTAATTCCTCTTTAAGGTTCCTTCCTCTTGCGAAGGCTATATGTAAGTAAATGCGAGTTGGCGAACAAGGGATGTCAACCGTACCCCCGTTCCTAGTTTAAAAGCTGCTCTATCTCTTTTTTAAATGATGATGCCAGCAGCCCGTCTCATCCCAGTTAAGGTGGAGTCCATCCTTTCGGAATAGGTTCCCCCTTCCCCAGAATGTTGCCCAGTTCCTGACAAATCTAAAACTTTCCTCCCTGCACCATCGTCTCATCCATGCATTGAGACTCCGGAGCTCTGCCTGTCTCTTGGGCCCTGCGCGTGGAACGGGTAGTATTTCAGAAAACGCCACCCTAGAGGATCTGGATTTGAGCTTTCTTCCTAAGAGCCTAAATTTGGCTTCCAGAATCTCTCTCCCACATTTTCCTATGTCACTGGTACCCACATGCACCATGACAGCCGGCTCCTCCCCAGCACTATCTAAAATCCCGTCTAGGTGACGCGTGAGGTCCGCCACCTTCGCACCAGGCAGGCAAATCACCAGGCGATCTTCCCGTCCACCAGCCACCCAGCTTCTATTGTCCCCTTCTATCCTGCATCTGCTCACTCTTTCTACCCCCTTCTATCCAGAATTTCTCCTCTATCCTCTCTCTTCCCTCTTCTATCCAACATCCCTCTCTCCTTTACAATTCAGATTGCCTCTCTCCCTTCCATTCAGCATCTCCCCTCTTTATCTTCGCCTCATCTATCCAACATCTGCCTTCTCTTTCTCCCTGTTCTCTTCAGCATTTCTCTTCTCCATCCAGCACCTGCCTTCTCCACCCCCTTTCCATGTAGCATGTCCCCTCCCTACTCTCTATTCTATCCAGTAGCTTCCTTCTCTCTCTCTCCACCTTCTCCATACAGCATCATCCATTCTGTCTCCATCCTTTCCAGCTAGTATTTTCCCTCTCGTTCCCCCTTCCTGCCAGTATCTCCACTTTTCCTGCAAGCATGTACCCTTTCTTCCCTCTTATATCCTCCCCCTATCCATGCAGCATCTCTCCCTCTCCAGCCAGTGTTTCCCTTTGTTCTGCCCCCTTCCAGCCAGCATTTATATTCAGTATGTTCCATATTTCCACAATTTCCAACCAGCATTTTCTCCATCTTTATTCCATGTGAGAAGGGGATGGACTGGTAGAGCCATTAGCAGAGTAGCCTAGAAAGCAGCTCTGCACCCTTTTGCTGTTTTTTTTTTTTATTATTTTTTTTTTGCTCGAAGCAGTTAGGCTGGCAGGGGAGGCTGGGAGAGGGGTAAGGATGCTGCTAAACTAGAGATGCCAAGGGTGGCCCATCCCAAAGAGTGAGATGTACCACCCCAGTGAGTTAGATTGAAGGTTAATGAGTGAGATTTTTCTCATAGTGCATTCAAAGTATAATTTTGCCATGATGATGAAGGTACTTAGGTGCACATGAAGGCATTACTGTCAATATGAGTGATACGTTTACAAATTTTAAACTCAATTATTTCAAGTACTTACTAAACCACATACTAACACTTATTTAAAGATCCCTCAAGCAGTGCCTCATAATTTAAACTTGATCAGACACAAGTCTGCTAAAAGGCAACCACTTCAACACATATCAGATCCTGCAAAACAGGGGCGTAGCTACGGGTGGGCCTGGGTGGGCCCAGGCCCGCCCAGTCGTTTGCAACTTTCCACGACCACGATGATGACTTCGTCTTCTTGCCTGCAGCGGCGAGCGGGCGGACGTAAAAGTAGCAAGTAGCCAGGCTCGACTCCCTCCTTCGCTTCCTGTCCTCTCAGCGTCGCGCCCACCCGAGAGGAAATGACGTCAGAGGAAGGCGGGATGGCGCGGAGAGAGGGCAGGAAGCGAAGGACGGAGTCGAGCCTGGCTGCCTTCTGCCTTTACGCCCGCCCGCTCGCCGCTGCGGGCAAGAAGACGAAGTCATCATCGTCACGCAGGTCCCCAGAGGTGTTGATGCCCCTGTACAAGTCGTTGGTGAGGCCCCACCTGGAGTATTGTGTTCAGTTTTGGAGGCCGTATCTTGCTAAGGATGTAAAAAGAATTGAAGCGGTGCAAAGAAAAGCTACGAGGATGGTATGGGATTTACGTTACAAGACGTATGAGGAGAGACTTGCTGACCTGGACATGTATACCCTGGAGGAAAGGAGAAACAGGGGTGATATGATACAGACGTTCAAATATTTGAAAGGTATTAATCCGCAAACGAACCTTTTCCGGAGATGGGAAGGCGGTAGAACAAGAGGGCATGAAATGAGATTGAAGGGGGGCAGACTTAAGAAAAATGTCAGGAAGTATTTTTTCATGGAGAGGGTGGTGGATGCTTGGAATGCCCTCCCGCGGGAGGTGGTGGAGAGGAAAACAGTAACGGAATTCAAACATGCGTGGGATAAACATAAAGGAATCCTGTTCAGAAGGAAGGGATCCTCAGGAGCTTAGCCTTGAATGGGTGGCAGAGACGGTTGGGAGGCGGGGCTAGTGCTGGGCAGACTTATACGGTCTGTGCCAGAGCCGGTGGTGGGAGGCGGGGCTGGTGGTTGGGAGGCGGGGATAGTACTGGGCGGACTTATACGGTCTGTGCCCTGAAAAAGACAGGTACAAATCAAGGTAAGGTATACACAAAAAACTAGCACATATGAGTTTATCTTGTTCGGCAGACTGGATGGACCGTGCAGGTCTTTTTCTGCCGTCATCTACTATGTTACTATGTTACTATGTATGTATTACATTCTTGATGATTCCCCACTCCTGACATGCTTACCCTCCCCCAAGTCATCCCTCCTCTTGTGCTCTCTTATTTATCCATCTATCCCCCTTCAGTCTTCTCACCACCATCTCTCTCGCTCTTCCCAAGTCCATTCTCTTCTCAGACTCACTCCTTCACCTCTTTTCTCACTCTTGTTCTCCTCTGTTGCCCTAGTCTCTCATGTGTCTTCCAAACTTCCCATTCTCATTTTGACCCTACTCTGTACACCCTTCTCTTTGCTGCCAGCCATCTTTCTGATTTTGTTTTTTGTTGTGTTTTTTTTCTCCTTTTGGAGGAGGGGTTGCTGAGTCCAGTGCAAAATAATCCCATTAAATTAAATTGGGGGGGGGGGGGGAGTAGAGTCTAATAGTACACCCATAGCAATGATAGTGAGTGAGGCTGAGGGGTCAGCACCGTCATACACAAGGCTCAGGCTTTTGACTTCATATTTTTTTTGTCCAGTGAAATGTGCACAAGTCCAAACTTAAAGCCCACCTCAGGTAAGGAGCAGAGAAAGTGCAAAATAGCTCCCCCAACATGTATCTCCTGCTGCCTTCTTGCAGGCTCTGTTGTTCACTCCTCTCTTTTGACTCCTAACCACTACTCACTTGCCCTGTCCTTTATCCTCACCTATTTATCCCCTTACCCTTAATTGTTCTGTCTGTTTTACCTGTCTTATCTAGATTGTAAGCTATTTGAGCAGGGACTGTCTTTTTTTGTATAAGGTGTACAGCGCTGTGTATGCCTTGTAGCGCTATAGAAATGATAAATAGTAGTAGTAGTAGTCCACTGTAAGGAAGGAAGCCATTTGGTAAATGTGTTTCCAATCCCCTGCGCAGCCGTCGCCGTTCACTCAAAACACAGCAAGCAAACCTGTGAGCTGCTGCATCCACGTTGTTGTTCTTTATTGAGAGAGAGGAGATGCTGCGAAGGGGGAGGGGGGCAGGGGAGACGCCGGATAGAATGGAGAAGGGGATGGAAAGAAACAGGATGGGCAGGGAAGAGAGGAGAATTGCTGAAGAACAGGGATTGATGGAGGGGACAGGAGAGAGAGGAAATTTGCTGGAGATGGATGGAGGAGAAGGCAGGGGAGAATGAAGTGTTGCTGGACATGGATGGATGGAGAGGAGGGCAGGGGAGAGAGGAGAATTGCTGAACATGGATGGATGAATGCAGGGGACAGAGGACATTTGCAAGATATGGGTGGATGGAGGAGAGGGCAGGGGAGAATGGAGAGTTGCTGGACAGATGGATGGAGGGAGGGGAGAGAAGTCACGGAGGAGATGTGCATGGATAGAGGGGAGGGAAGAGAGGAGAAATGCTGGACATGGATGGAGTGGAGGGCAGGGAAGAGAGGAAAAATGTTGGACAAGGATGGAGGGAAGGAAAGACAAAGGAAGGAGATGCACATGGATGGAGGGGAAGGGAGAGAGGAGAAATGCTGAACATGGATGGAGGGGAGGGAAGACAGAGGAAGTAGATGCACATGGATGGAGGGGAGTGAGGAGAAATGCTGGATATGGATGGAGGGAAAACTGCTGAGTTTAAGGGCTGGTTTGGAACACGTTGAGAGCAGATACTGAAACTCGAGGAAGGATAGGGACAGGGCTACAGATGGTAGACAGGACACAGGAGGATGGTGAGAGAAAAAATATCAAATGGAAAGAAGACACTGCATAAAACAGAAGACACTGGGACCAAAGCGAATAGATCAGACAACAAAGGTAGAAAAAAGTATTTTATTCAGAAACTAGTAAAAAAGGCCCGTTTCCGAAACCAATGAAACGGGCGCTAGCATGTGTTTTTTTTTGTGTGTGTGTGTATGTGTCATAGAGTTATTTTGTGTGTGTGTGTGTGAGGGTGCGGTGTGTGTGCAGGTTGTTGATGTGTGTCTTGTTTTGTTTTGTTTTTTGCTTAGGGGTTGGGGGATGTGCTGTGCTGTGCTGGCAAAGTGGGTTGGATTGGTGTGTGGCTTTGAGGGTATGTTTCTGTTGTATATTGTGTGTGTGTGGTTTTGTCTGTCGAGGTTTGTGGAGGGGGGTCTTTCTGTTGGTGAAATGTAAATGTGGTTGTAGGGGGGTCAGCCTTTGTTGAGTGTTGTTTTTTTTTTTCCATGTTTTTTTTTTGTGTTGTGCTGAGGCAGCAGTGTTGTTTTAGATGGGCGGAAGGTAGAGGAGCACGTTCTTTGTCTGTCGGTATTTTTTGGCCGTTTCAAGTCTGCTCTAGGGGAATGCTGGAAGAGAAATGTGCTGTTGGAAGCAGCGCCATCTTTTTCCATTGGGCTGGGGTTCTGGGCATCCTGGAGGTGGGTGACGGCTTGCCTGAGGACGGGGATGGTTGTTTTAAGTTGGCGGAAGGGAGAAGAGCACGGTCTCGGGCCGTCGGGGGGTGATCCGGTATGTTTGGTCCATTTCAGGCCGGCTGCAGGGGAATGCTGGAACATTTATGCGCTGCAGGAATCAGCGCCGTCTTTTTCCGGGTGCTCGGGGAATCTCCGAGGTGGGAGACAGCTTGCCTGAGGCTGGGGATAGTTGGGCACGTCCTTGGCCGCTTCGGCAAAAGGGGAAGAGGAAGGGGGTGGGGAGTTACCTGCAGCCGCCTGATAAACCATGTATTCTTTGTTTGTTTTGTATTATTAGTTTGCATTTCTGTTGAAGAAAGAGTGGATGCCTTTCGAATGATGGAGGTGGTGCGTCGGTGTGAGGTTGTTTCGTTAGTTTGGCAGCCAGTCTCCAGCGATTCCTAGGCAGGGAAGGAGTACTCCTCCCCCTTCCTTGGTCGCTGTTTGCTGCTGGCTGGGTCGCAGGTAATCCTTCCAGCTGGGCCGCAGCTTGTCCTGTTCACCCACGTCCCAGATGGTGACGGGCACGTTGTTTTCCGGCTCCTCTGACTCCATGTCAAGCGATCCCAAATATAGTTTGTGCTATAGGCCCTCTGGCACTCTTCAGTACTGGCATTAGGCATTTAATAATTCCCCCCCCACCCCCCCTCTCCCGGTCTATTTTTGCACATACCCACTGCAGGAATATTCTTCTCTCGTTCCAGCGGTGGTTCTGTGCTCTCCGTGCTGCACAGATAATGAGCCATTCTGCTGGGGAATGCTCCTCCCTTATTGTCACGTAGTTTCCTCTGATTGGTCCGTCTTATGTTGCCTAGTGTTGCCTGGGAATGGTGTTGTGATGGTCCTTTGTGTTTCAGGATGTTGAGGGTGTTTTTTCTGATTGGTCCGTCATGCGACGGCGGGGCAGAGAGACATGGTCAGTGTTGTGGCTTCACCACCATGAATCCATGAACCCTTCAGTGAGTGACTGAGTGACTTCAGAACGTTGTCTTCAGAACGTTGAGGGTGAGTTTTATTATAGTAGATTGGAATATGTCAGCTTTTGGAAATGTGCATCTGTGATATTTTGCATGTAAGTTTCAATTTTTCTGGTATTGCTGCATGCTGAGTCTGACTTCTTGAGTTAACTTTCCAGTTCAGTATTTTGCCTTCATATTTTTTGATTTCTAGTTACTTGTGTCATGTCTGTTGTGTCATTTGTTTTTCATGTGTGATCAAGGTGCAGTATTCTGCTAGCATTTAGTATTTGCAGCCCTTTTTGTTTTGCTTTTTTTTCACAAGGTAGTAGTGTATTGGTGTTTTAGAGCCTAGTGTAATTACAGTTCTGCCTTTTCAAGCATAAGGTTGTAGCTCATCCTGTTCTTGGAATTAGTGCTGTTATAGTTTAGTAAGGATATGAGTGTGTTTTTGCACAAGTTTGTGTATAGCATTTTGCAGTGGAGAGATTGTGGGATAATGTAATTATATTTAAAAATATCAATTTTTCCATTAAGTATGTATGTGGTTATACTGATGCAGGGCAGCTGTTGGGCAGACTACTTAGAAATCCATCATCAAGTGAATTCTAAGGCATTATTTTGTAGGATCCCAAGAGACACTACTCATGCTTATATAGACAGTGCGTGCCCACCCATATTAGCTCTGGGCCCACCCAAAATCTCAGGTCTGGCTACGCCACTGCTGCAAAATGTTCTAAATACACTGTTCAAAGCTATGACAAACTAAAATTATACTAAAGTTTTGATATCACATCAGTAAAGCCAGCATACTGCAAAACACTATGCACAAACTTGTGCAAAAACATACTTGGAACCTTACCATAAGAACGCTAACTCCAAGGACTATTGGCAGTGATCAGAGAACGCATTGTGGGAGGGGGCAATGAAGAGAGAGAGAGAGAGAAATACCAGCAGCCCCAGACATTGGCTGGAGTAAGGTGGTGGGGGAGGTGGGTAAGGGGTTGCATAGCTTGGGCTTTGGGCTGGCCTCTTACACAGGGCACTCATGCAGGCAACTCCTTGGCCACCAGCATAGTGAGGCCTGAAAGAGGGCTGGGGGGGCCTAGGCCCCTGAGCCCCCCCCATAGCTACTCCACTGCCAGACATAGGGAGGGTGGGCGGTCACTCTTCTGGCAGCAATACCTCTCACTTTCCACTGCAACTGTCCCTACTGCCTTTAAACATGCTGTGGTCACACCTCTCCTTAAGAAGCCTTCACTCGACCCTACTTGTCCCTCTAATTACCGACCCATCTCCCTCCTCCCTTTTCTCTCCAAATTACTTGAGCGTGCTGTTCACTGCTGCTGCCTTGATTTTCTCTCCTCACATGCTATTCTTGACCCACTACAATCTGGTTTTCGCCCTCTCCACTCAACCGAAACTGCGCTTACTAAAGTCTCCAATGACCTATTACTGGCTAAATCCAGAGGTCAATATTCCATCCTCATTCTTCTTGATCTTTCCGCTGCTTTTGACACTGTCGATCACAGCATACTCCTCGATATCCTGTCCTCACTTGGATTCCAGGGCTCTGTCCTTTCCTGGTTCTCTTCCTACCTCTCCCTCCGCACCTTCAGTGTTCACTCTGGTGGATCCTCTTCTACTTCTATCCCTCTGCCTGTTGGCGTACCTCAGGGTTCTGTTCTTGATCCCCTCCTCTTTTCTATCTACACTTCTTCCCTTGGTTCATTAATCTCATCCCATGGCTTTTCCTACCATCTCTATGCTGATGACTCCCAAATCTACCTTTCTACCCCTGATATCTCACCTTGCATCCAAACCAAAGTTTCAGCATGCTTGTCTGACATTGCTGTCTGGATGTCTCAATGCCACCTGAAATTAAACATGACCAAAACCGAGCTTCTCATTTTTCCCCCCAAACCCACCTCCTCGCTCCCCCCGTTTTCTATTTCTGTTGATGGCTCTCTCATTCTCCCCAGCTCGAAACCTTGGGGCCATCTTTGACTCTTCTCTCTCCTTCTTTGCTCATATCCAGCAGATCGCCAAGACCTGTCGTTTCTTTCTTTACAACATCCGTAAAATCCTCCCCTTTCTTTTTGAGCATGCTACCAAAACCCTCATCCACACCCTTGTCACCTCTCATTTAGACTACTGCAATCTGCTTCTTGCTGGCCTCCCACTTAGTCACCTCACCTCTCCCCTCTCCAGTCGGTTCAAAACTCTGCTGCCCGTCTCGTCTTCCGCCAGGGTCGCTTTACTCATACTACCCCTCTCCTCAAGTGGCTTCACTGGCTCCCTAACCGTTTTCGCATCCTGTTCAAACTTCTTCTACTAACCTATAAATGCTGCTCCCCAGTATTTCTCCACACTCGTCTTTCTCTACACCCCTTCCCGTGCACTCCACTCCACGGATAAATCCTTCTTATCTGTTCCCTTTTCCACTACTGCCAACTCCAGACTTCGCGCCTTCTGTCTCGCTGCACCCTACGCCTGGAATAAACTTCCTGAGCCCCTACATCTTGCCCCATCCTTGGCCACCTTTAAATCTAGACTGAAAGCCCACCTCTTTAACACTGCTTTTGACTCATAACCACTTGTAACCACTTGCCTCCACCTACCCTCCTCTCCTCCTTCCTATGCACATTAATTGATTTGATTTGCTTACTTTATTTTTGTCTATTAGATTGTAAGCTCTTTGAGCAGGGACTGTCTTTCTTCTATGTTTGTGCAGCGCTGCGTACGCCTTGTAGCGCTATAAAAATGCTAAATAGTAGTAGTAGTAGTAGCAATAATTGTCAGAAATTGAAGCAACTTATATAAGCCAGTGCTTGGTCACATGACTCACACCAGTGACATTATAGGGAGCAACAAAAAAATTAAAAAATACTTCAAAACTGCTAAAAAGCAAAAATGCTCGTTCTGTCTTTCTGTTATACAATTTGAGTAGAGAGGTATAGTAGCCGTGTTAGTCCACTTTTAAAGGTAATCAATAGAAATCAAACAAAATAAAACATGGAAAAGAAAATAAGATGATACCTTTTTTATTGGACATAACTTAATACATTTCTTGATTAGCTTTCGAAGGTTGCCCTTCTTTGTCAGATCGGAAATAAGCAAATGTGGTAGATGACAGTATATATAAGTAAAACATACAAGCATTTCATTGACAGTCTAACAGGGTGGGGATGGGTAGCAGGTATGCATGGGATCATCAAAGCATTTCAGAGATAGTCTAACAGGATGGGGGTGGATATGTGAGAGGAGGGTGATAAACAGAGCAATACAACTTTATGGTTTATAATGGGCTAGAAAACCCAGATCTTTGTTAAGTCTTGTCTGTTGGGTGTCAAAATATTCAATCATTCTGACTTGAATGATTGAATATTGAATGATTGACTTGAATGATTGAATATTTGAATATTGAATGATTGAATATTTTGACACCCAACAGACAGGACTTAACAAATATCTAGGTTTTCTAGCCCATTATAAACCATAAAGTTGTATTGCACTATTTATCACCCTCCTCTCACATATCCACCCCCATCCTGTTAGACTATCTCTGAAATGCTTTGATGTTCCCATCCCCACCCTGTTAGACTGTCAATGAAATGCTTGGATGTTTTACTTATATATACTGTCATCTACCACATTTGCTTATTTCCGATCTGACGAAGAAGGGCAACCTTCGAATGCTAATGAAGGAATGTATTAAGTTATGTCCAATAAAGCGAAGTTTCTTACCTGAAGCAGGTATTCTCCGAGGACAGCAGGCTGGATATTCTCACATGTGGGTGACGTCACGTCGGCCCTCGAGGATTTTCAAGCAAAAATTGCCAAAAGTCTCTTCTAGAGCGGTCCGTCGCGTGAGACGATCGCACTGCGCATACGCGCACACGATTTCCCGCCTGCCGCGCGGACATGCTCCTCAGTTGAATCCAAAAGATGAAAGAAAAACAACTCCAAAGTAGAGGTGGGAGGGTTTGTGAGAATATGCAGCCTGCTGTCCTCGGAGAATACCTGCTTCAGGTAAGAAACTTCGCTTTCTCCGAGGACAAGCAGGCTGATATTCTTACATGTGGGGTACCCCTAGCCCCCAGGCTCACTCAACACAACAAACATTGGTCAATTGGACCTCGCAACGGCGAGGGCATAACAATGATTGACCTGAAACAAGAAACATCTAACTAAGAGTGCAGCCTGGAACAGAATAAAAATGGGCCTAGGAGGGTTGGAGTTGGATTCTAAACCCCAAACAGATTCCGCAGCTCCAATTGCCCAAACCGACTGTTGCGTTGGCTATCCTGCTGAAGGCAGTAGTGAGATGTGAATGTGTGGACTGACGACCACGTCGCAGCCTTGCAGATCTCTTCAATAGTGGCTGACCTGAAATGAGCCACTGACGCAGCCATGGCTCTAACATTATGTGCTGTGACATGGCCCTCTAAAGTCAGCCCAGCTTGGGCATAAGTGAAGGAAATGCAATCTGCTAGCCAATTGGATATGGTGTGTTTCCCGACAGCAACTCCCCTCTTGTTGAGATTAAAAGAAATGAACAACTGGGCGGACTGTCTTTGGGGGCTTGTCCGCTCCACGTAAAAGGCCAATGCTCTTTTGCACTCCAAAGTGTGCAGCTTGCTTTCGCCAGGACTTGTATGAGGGCGAGGAAAAAATGTTGGGAAGACAATTGACTGGTTCAGATGGAACTCCGACACCACCTTTGGCAAGAACTTAGGGTGCGTGCGGAGGACTACTCTGTTATGATGAAATTTAAGATAAGGAGCATGAACCACTAGAGTCTGAAGCTCACTGACCCTACGAGCTGAAGTAACAGCCATCAAGAAAATGACCTTCCAGGTCAAGTACTTCAGATAGCAGGAATTCAGTGGCTCGAAAGGGGGTTTCATCAGCTGGGTGAGAACGACATTGAGATCCCATGACACAGGAGGAGGTTTGACAGGGGGCTTTGACAAAAGCAAACCTCTCATGAAGCGAACATCTAAAGGCTGTCCAGAGATAGGCTGACCTTCTACACGTTGATGGTAAGCACTAATCGCACTAAGGTGAACTCTTACGGAGTTGGTCTTGAGACCAGACTCTGATAAGTGCAGAAGGTATTCAAGCAGGGTCTGTGTAGGACAAGAAAAGGGATCTAGGGCCCTGCTGTCACACCAGACGGCAAACCTCTTCCATTTAAAAGAGTAACATCTTTTAGTGGAATCTTTCCTGGAAGCAAGCAAAACTCGGGAGACACCCTCAGAAAGACCCAAGGAGACAAATTCTAAGCTCTCAACATCCAGGCCATGAGAGCCAGAGACTGGAGGTTGGGATGTAGAAGCACCCCCTCGTTCTGAGTAATGAGAGTTGGAAAACACTCCAATCTCCACGGTTCTTCGGAGGACAACTCCAGAAGAAGAGGGAACCAAATCTGACGCGGCCAGAAGGGAGCGATCAGAATCATAGTTCCACGATCTTGCTTGAGTTTCAGCAAAGTCTTCCCCACCAGAGTTATGGGAGGATACACATACAGAAGGCCTGTCCCCCAATGAAGGAGGAAGGCATCCGACGCTAGCCTGTCATGGGCCTGAAGTTTGGAACAGAACTGAGGGACCTTGTGATTGAGTTGAGTGGCAAAAAGATCCACCGAAGGGGTGCCCCACTCTCGGAAAATCTTTCTGGCAACAGCCATGTTCAGCAACCACTCGTGAGGCTGCATTATCCTGCTCAACCTGTCGGCCAGACTGTTGTTTACACTGGCTAGATAAATGGCTTGGAGAAACATGCCATGTTGGCGAGCCCAAAGCCACATCTGCACGGCCTCCTGACACCGAGGGCGAGATCCGGTACCCCCTTGCTTGTTTGTGTAGTACATCGTAACCTGATTGTCTGTTTGTATCAGAATAATTTGGTTGGATAGGCCATCTCTGAAAGCCTTTAGAGCGTTCCAGATCGCTCACAACTCCAGGAGGTTGATCTGAAGACGTTTTTCCTGAAGGGACCAAGCTCCTTGAGTATGAAGCACATCTACATGCGCTCCCCACCCTAGGAGGGATGCATCCGTCATCAGCACTTTTTGTGGCTGAGGAATTTGGAATGGGCGCCCCAAAACCAGATTGGATTGAATTGTCCACCACTGAAGGGAATTCCGAAAGTCGGTGGACAGCTGGATCACATCCTCTAGATCCTCTGTAGTTTGATACCACTGGGAAGCTAGGGTCCATTGAGCTGATCTCTGTGTAGACGTGCCATGGGAGTTACATGAACTGTGGAAGCCATGTGGCCCAGAAGTCTCAACATCTGCCGAGCTGTGATCTATTGAGAGGCTTGAACCTTGGAGACCAGAGACAGAAGGTTGTCTGCTCTTGGCTCGGGAAGATAGGCACAAGCTGTCTTCATGCACAACAGAGCCCCTATGAATTCCAATTTTTGAACCGGGTGAAGATGGGACTTTGGGTAATTGATGACAAACCCTAGTAGCTCCAGCACTTGAATAGTCATCCGCATGGACTGCAAAGCTCCTTCCTGGGAGGAGCTCTTCACCAGCCAATCATCGAGATAAAGGAACACATGCACTCCCAGTCTGCGTAGAGACGCTGCAACAACTGCCAGGCACTTGGTAAATACCCTGGGCGCAGACGCCAAGCCAAAAGGCAGCACACAGTACTGAAAATGCTGCGTTCCCAGTCGAAACCGCAGATACTTCCCGTGAGCTGGAAGTATCGAGATGTGGGTATAAGCATCCTTTAAGTCCAGAGAGCATAGCCAATCGTTTTCCTGAATCATGGGAAGAAGGGTGCCTAGGGAAAGCATCCTGAACTTTTCTCAAACCAGATATTTGTTCAGGCCCCTTAGGTCTAGGATGGGACGCATCCCCCCTGTCTACTTTTCCACAAGGAAGTACCTGGAATAGAATCCCAGCCCTTCTTGCCCTGGTGGAACGGGCTCAACTGCATTGGCGCTGAGAAGGGCGGAGAGTTCCTCTGCAAGTACCTGCTTGTGTTGGGAGCTGAAGGACTGAGTTACCGGTGGGCAATTTGGAGGCTTGGTTTCCAGATTGAGGGTGTATCCTAACCGGACTATTTGAAGAACCCACCGGTCGGAGGTTATCAGAGGCCACCTTTGGTGAAAAAATTTTAACCTCCCCCCGACAGGCAGATCGCCCAGCACGTACACATTTATGGTGGCTATGCTCAACTGGAGCCAGTCAAAAACCTGTCCCTGGTTTTTGCTGGGTCTGTTTAGGCGCACGCTGTTGATGAGAACGAGCGTGCTGTGGCAGAGCCTGAACCGGCTGTTGAGAAGTAGGAGTGTACTTACGGCCCCTAGAGGCGTAAAGCACACTCCTCTTCCCTTTAAAAAACTTCCTAGATGAGGAATCGGATGCAGAAGGCGCCCGGCGTGAGAGAGAGAGTCCATAGCGTTGTCACGCTGATAGAGATGATCAACTTGCGACACGCCTTCTGCTGCCTGACCACTTGGCGAAAAGGCTCGGCCTGCTCCGGTGGGAGTGCATCAACCAAGCTCTCAAGCTGCCGCACTAAGTTCCGCAAATGAATGCTCGTGAAGTGCTGGTACGACGGAATTTTGGAAGCGAGCATGCCAGCCTGATACGCCTTCCTCCCAAAAGAATCCAAGGTTCTATGTTCTCGCCCCTGGGGCGCCGAGGCAAAGTTCCTAGAACTCTTAGCTCTTCTGAAAGCAGAATCCACCACCGCAGAGTCATGAGGCAACTGAGGTTGGACGAAACTGGGTTCCCCATGGATCAGATACTGGGATTCAGCCTTTTTGGGAATAGTTGGACAAGAAATAGGCTTCTCCCAGTTCCTCATCAGCACTTCCCTGAGTGTATCATGAAAGGAGCTGTGGTAGAAGACTTAGGTGGAGATGGATAATCCAGAACCTCGAGCATCTTGGCCCTGGGCTCATCCACAGTCTCCACAGGGAAGGGAATGGCCTCAGACATTTCCCGCACAAAAGATGAAAAAGACAAGCTCTCTGGAGGGGAGAGCTGTCTCTGAGGTGAGGGGGTCGAATCAGATGGAATACCTAGAGAATCCTCGGCAGAGAACACTCCATGACCCCCATCTTCATCAGATGAGCCATCATCGGATGGGTCTAGCAACTCAGAAAGAGCAGCCCGGATCCGAACCCATCTCAACATGGAGGTGTGGTGACCTCGATGACGGTGTCGAGAAGTTGACTCCCCAGGAGACTCCGGTGAAGCTTCCTCCATCGAAGGCACTGGAGAGTTGACCTGGGAAGCTGCTGACCCCGATACCTGAAGTGGTACCGGAGAAGGAGACCTCACCACCGGCGAAAGGCTAGGTGCCACAGGAGCCTCCAGTACTGTCTGTACCAGTACCTCCGGTGCCGGGCGCAAATGTTGCAGCATCACTTCCATGTAATCAGGAAAAATAGCCTTGATGCGCTCATCTACAGAAGCTGTCGGGGAAGGCTGCAGTGCCGGTGTGGACTTCAGAGGCAGAATCTGCAGAAGCTGGGGAGCCGGTACCGGGCTGCCAGGCGACCTGCGCGTCGATACCTCCATAACAGAGGGAGAACAATCCTCTTGGCATCGACGCTTCTCGGGTACCGAATGCTTCGATGACCCGGAGCTTGCAGTACCGTGTCGAGAAGGAGAATGATGACGGTGCTTCCTGGCCTTCACCCAATGCCCGTCATCGAGACTCCTCAGTACCAGCGAGGAAGACGTGGAATCCACATGCTTCCTCGGGGCCGGGTCTGATACAGGTCGGTCCCGGTGGGCCTGCAAAGCAGGAGGCGCCGAGGCGGGTGGAGACCCGCTCGATGCATCACTGCTCCCAGCGTGCATCGGTCTTTTAGCAGCCTTCACCTGGTCTCCCGATGCCAGCGCTGCCCTCGACGTCGACGGTACCGATGCTGCCGGTACCGACGCTGATGCCGCCGACGCCGAGGTACCGGACCCAAAAAGGGTTTTTCTCTGGGCCTCCCTGGAGATTTCAGTACGTCTTTTCATTTTGAGACATAACTTACATTTCTCCGGAAGATGGTCAGGCCCTAGGCACTGAAGGCACCAGGAGTGCGGATCAGTGCCCGAGATGGTCCGGTTGCAGCGAGCGCATGGCTTGAAGCCGCTGGGCGTCTTCGATGATATGGCGGGAAAAACTTCATCCACTACATTAAAAGATACGATTTTGTCAGAAAAATTGACAAACAAGGGAAGAAAAAATCCCCGAGCGAGCGACCTAACACCGTCACAACGGAAAAGAAAGAAAACTTATAAAATGGGGAAAAAACTGAGGAATAAAGGTTTTTTTTTTTTTTTAGTTTTAAAACAATTAAGGAACAGAAACACGTTCAAAAAAGAAGAGAACTTTCCTCCGAACCGAGGAAACGCGAATCACCCGAAAAAGGAACTCCGTGTCACCTCAGACGCGGAAAAAAGAGAACTGAGGAGCGTGTCCACGCGGTGGGTGGGAAATCATGCATGCACATGCGCAGTGCAATCGTCTCGCGCGACGGAACGCTCTACAAGAGACTTTTGGAGATTTTTGCTTGAAAATCCTCCGGGGCCAACGTGACATCACCCACATGTGAGAATATCGGCCTGCTTGTCCTCGGAGAAAAAAGGTATCATCTTATTTTTCCATGTTTTATTTTGTTTGATTTCTATTGTTATACACCACATGTGCTACTGCTTTTGCCTACATTGGTTCTCAACTCTGGAACACCTTATCCTTGATTTTTAAGCTTGAATCCTCCTAATCCACGTTCAAAAAAACTCCTAAAATCCTGGTTGTTTAGCCAAGCTTTTCCTTCTTATTTTGTTCTCTACTCTTCTCTGACTTATTTTCTTTTTCATCATTATTTATGTATTCCTGTTATATTTTGCTCTGTTGAACTTTTATTGTAAACTGCCCAGACGCCATTTGGCGATTTGAGATATATCAAATCAAATCACATAGATAGATAGATAGATAAATCATGCCTGGCACAGTGTGCCTGACTTGCAGATGTCATAAAAAGTAAAAGCCATGATCAAAATCAGCAGAAACAAAATAGCTTGCTTAAAAATGCTCACTTCAAACCACAAATTATAGGGCCCTTTTACTAAGCTGTACTAAAATATGGCCTGTACTAGCACGTGGGTTTCCACGTGCTCTGAGGCCACTTTTAGTGCAGCTGTAAAATGGACAATTTTTATTTTCTTCAATTAATGTCAATGTGCTAATTTCCCAATTAGCATGTGGCTATTAACACATGAGCCCTTACTGACACTTACTTTGTAGGTGGGAAGGGCTCAGGTGCTAACCATGCGCTAATCAGTAGGCATGCAGCAATGTAGCTGTGCTAACCGATTAGCACTTGGCATGCCTACTCTCTGCGCTCCCAAACACATTCCCAGTGCTAAAAAATAAAAAGTTTATTTTTAGCACGTGGGAAGCATGCACAGATGTCAAAACTACTATGGGCGTGTCTCATGGTAGTGCATTTTCCCGCATGGTAATCAGCGTTAGTGCTTACTGCCACTTAGTAAAAGGACCCCTGTATGTACATAATGGGCACAAAGTCCTCTTTTCAAAAACCTAATAAAAGAGAGGTTATAGTAAAAATAAAAATCACGACTAAAAATATCTTTAAAAATGCCTTTAAGAATGCAGCAGGACTGTAAACCCTTTGGCAGAACCATGTTGTAACAATAGTGCTAGAGGTGAATGTCCACACAGAGCACCTCGTGTCTGCGACTGCAAGCAAAAGAAGCGGATCATCTCATTGGGCCTTCCCTCACCTGTCCCGCCCTCCTCTGACGCAACTTCCTATTTCCGCAAGGGTGGGACAGTGAGGGAAGGCCCGATGACACGAGGTGCTGCGCTTCTCTATCGTGTCAGAGAGTTCTTTTTAAAGACCAGGTGGCAGGGAGAAGATGAGGCAGGGTGAGGGTGGGAGGGACTCAGATGGCAGAAGGGACTGGGTGGGGGACAGATGGGGTGAGGGTGGGGGGGACTCGGATGGCAGAAGGGACTGGGTGGGGGACAGATGGGGTGAGAGGGACTCAGGCAGAAGGGACCGGGTGGAGGAAAGATGGGGTGAGAGGGACTCGGATGGCAGAAAGGACTCGGTGGGGGACAGATAGGGTGGGGGGACTCGGATGGCAGAAGGGACTGGGTGGGGGACAGATGGGGTGAGAGGGACTCAGGCAGAAGGGACCGGGTGGAGGAAAGATGGGGTGAGAGGGACTCGGATGGCAGAAAGGACTCGGTGGGGGACAGATAGGGTGGGGGGACTCGGATGGCAGAAGGGACTGGGTGGGGGACAGATGGGGTGAGAGGGACTCGGATGGCAGAAGGGACTGGGTGGGGGCAGATAGGGTGGGAGGACTCGGATAGCAGAAGGGACTGGGTGGGGGGACTCGGATGGCAGAAGGGACTGGGTGGGGGACAGATGGGGTGAGAGGGACTCAGATGGCAGAAGGGACTAGGTGGGGGACAGATAGGGTGGGAGGATTCGGATGGCAGAAGGGACTGGGTGGGGGGACAGATGGGAGAAGGGGCATGGAGCTGGAACTTGGGTCTGAAAAGTGGGCAGGAGGAAGAATGGGGTCATGCCTGGGGCAGGGGTAGGTGGGAGAATCAATGGATCTGAAACTAGGGGCAGCCGCAGGTGGGATAATGGGGCTGAAACTGGGAGCCGAAAAGAGGGGGCAGTGAGAGAGGGGGAATAGATCCTGGATGGAAGGGGGAGTGAGAGGGAGGGCAGACCCTGAATGGATGGGAGAGGGAGGGCAAATGGTGGATCGAAGGAGCAGAGAGAAAGGGCTGACAGTGGATAGAAGGGAGTGAAAGAGCAGACAGTGGATGGAAGGGGGCAGAGATAGAGGGCAGATGCTAGATGGCAGTGGCGTTCCTGGGGGGCTGGCACCCAGGGCGGATCGCCGATGCGCCCTGCCCCCTGGTGCAGCGCCCCCCCCCCCCCGATGCAGCGCGGACCCCCCCCGGCAAAAGGACCCCCCCCCCCCCCGCCGGGTGCACGCCGCCAGGGGTGGGGGGTGCCTGTCCTCCGTTGTTCCATGCTTCTTCTCTGCCCCGGAACAGGTTACTTCCTGTTCCGGGGCAGAGAAGAAGCATGGAACAACGGAGGACAGGCGCGCGTGGCACCCCCCCTGCGGCGTGCACCCGGGGCGGACCGCACCCACCGCCTCCCCTTAGGAACACCACTGCTAGATGGAAAGGAGAGAGAGAGGGCAGATGCTAGAAGGAAAGGAGAGAGAGAGGGCAGATGCTAGAAGGAAAGGAGAGAGAGAGAGAGCGGGCAGACAGTGGATGGAAGGAGCAGGGAGAGAGGGCAGACATTGTATGGAGGGGACAGGAGAGAGCAGACACAGGATGGCAGGGAGAGAGAGAAGGCAGATGCTGGATGGAAGGAAGACAGTGAAAAGAAGATGAGGAAAGCAGAAACCAGAGACAACAAACTGTAAATAAAATATATATTTTTATTTATTTTGCTTTAGGATAAAGTAGTATTGTAGCTGTGTTAATAAATGCTTATAAATAGAACATGGAAATAAGGTAAGCTTTATTGGACTAATTTTAATACATTTTCACTAACTTTCGGAGAACAAAACCCCCTTCCTAAGGTCGGGATAGGATACTGTAACAGCACTATACTGTATTGATCTGAGGAAGGAGGTTTTGGCCTCTGAAAGCTAAATGTATTAGTCCAATAAAATTATATTATTTTATTTTCTATTTTTGTTTTATTTCTATTTGTTAATTTGTAAAGTGATTTGTATTTGTTAGTTTTTTCAAATTTACATCTGCTGTCTTTATATTTCACACAGTACTTGGGGACATTTTCTGTTTCTGTGGTGTTGCATTGTATGCTCAGTCTGGCCTCTTGGGGGTTCAGTTTAATGTTTGTCTAAATAGAAAGTTTATGATTACTTATTCTATAGTGGTTTAGGGTGTATCTGTGTTTGTGAAAAAGACATGGCTTTCAGTTGGCATTCACTGTGCAGGATCGACGATCTGTACTATTCTGTCTGGTTTCGTTTTACAATAGGTGAATTGATGTTGTAGTGCTCACTGTAGTGTTTAAAATGCTTTCCTTTTCCTTATGTGACTCGTAGAAATTACTGCTTATGGTATGGTAGAATTGCTCTAGAGATCCTGAGTGTTTTGTATTCTTGGTATGCCTAGTACTGGATTTTGGAGGGGGGTGTTAAAAAATGACCGGCCCCGGGTGTCAACTACCCTAGCTACGCCACTGCCTTGCAGTCCCCAGGTTCGGAGTCCCATTGGTGTGAAGAATTGATTCCTCCTCTTCCATGCTACAGCAGATTCTCCCTGGCTGCAAGCCTTGCAGTCAGATTAGTCCAAGGTCTCTGTTCTGTGCATGCTGGTTACTCAGTCTTTGGGAAAGCCACAGAACTGCGACTGAACTTGACCTTGTGCAGTGCTCTGCACAGAGATACAGTTCACAGTTGTTCAGATAAATCAGTCTCTCTCTCCCTGCCCAGCACTGGCATTCTTCTGTGTTCAGGTGACACATGTGCACAATCACCAACCATGTACCTCTGTCCAGATTACCCACAGTCATGACAGCTTGAACATTGATTTTTTTTCAAAGCAAGTTTACTTGTGGTTCAAAAGTTAGCAATGAATCAAGAACCACCCCCAGAACCTTAGATTTAACTTCAATTAGACATGTCTTATCCCCAGAGAATATATGTTGCTTAGGTGTTAGAATTCCAGGGCCTTTAAACCAAATCACCTTGGTTTTACTTGAATTCAGTTTTATCATGTTTTTCAAGGACCAACATTGGACCCTTTCCATACAGGATGACACCCTAGCAGCAGTATCTTTCAGCTCATCAAATACAGGTAATACCATTAAAGTGTCATCCACATAGGACAACAATAACTCATCAGATTCCAGTTAAAGTTTCTCAAGGAAGCCATAAAAATATTACATAATAATGGTGACAGGGGAGAACCCTGTGGAACACCACAACTTGGAAATCAATAGGTAGAACAAGAGTTATTGTTGAGCACAGAATAACTGTGATGAGATGAAAACCCCTGAAACCATTTGAAAACAGGCCCTGCAATACCCACATCACTCAGCTTTTCCAACAATAAGACATGATCCACTGCATCAAATGTAGCGGGCATGTCAAATTGGAGTAGTATAGACTGTTTCCCCAGACTTAATTGATTTTTAACATATTTAGTAAGAACCATTAAAAGAGTTTCACTACTGTGACCTGGTCTAAAACTAAACTGAGAGAAATGCAGGCAATGAAATCTGTCCAAATATTCTGCAAACAGTTGCCTAACATAAGATTCAATAAGTTTTGTAAAAGTGGGAATACTAGCCACCGGACAATAATTGGATAGAAAGGAAATGTCTAAACCATTGCCTTTAGGTATAGGTACCAAGATTATTTGCCCCATATCAGGGCACCTGCTACAACACTACAACAGTAAGGAGACTCCATGCTACGAGTGCCATCTTCATACCACCATAGTTGTCTGGAACTCATCTCAAAATGAATAGCCTTTCCTTATATCCAGTGCACAGGCCCTTGTCTTTCCATCTGTAATATACACATTGCATACAGAAAATTGAAACTATTATTGTTTATATGCACAAAGCTGTAATAGCAATGGGTTATTTGTGCTCAGGCTCTGGTCTGTCAAGAAATTGGTGGGATGTTGTTTGGGGGGGGGGGGGGGGGGGAGTCTTCCATATATAGTGAAGGTCCTTCTTTCTCATGAGATTCCTTTACTTTGCTCTAAAAATAGGAAGCCCAATGTTCAATGGCAGGTAACTGGATAGCAGTGCCTGTTATCTAGATAACTGTCACTGGCCAGGACCAGCCATGGATTTTCAGTGGCATTATGAGGATAGTGCTGCTATAAATCATTTCAGACTGCCCCGTCACTATTAGATAGCACTAAGATGATCTAGAGCCAAGAATTATGTGGACACTTGCAATATTTAGCATCAGTATCTGAATGCCTATCTAGATAGCTTAGGATGGCCATAAGGTGGCATTCGCCAGTGTACCCAGTTATTCAACACCAACATCCAAATAGAAGCCAGTGGGTATATGTTTAAATGCTGCAACCAGTGTTATAAAAAATGTTGACCATGGAGTTTTAATATTGATCTGAGGGTGTTCATTGCTAGATCCTGTCATTAGTTGTCTAGGAATATTTCTTGCTCATTCTTGGGATACCACTGTTTGGATCATGGATGTTGCTGTCTAACATTTAACTGTTTTTTTCTGTCACTGGAATCTCACAGGCGATATACTGACTGAAGAGAGGACTGCAATAAAGTTGGGTAAAGCTGCCACCTTAAAGTGTACCCTTCTGAAGCAATATGATGTTCTACAAGTCACATGGCAGAAGTCAGGAAGTCCCCTGCCTAATATTGCAACTTATAGCAGTACTAATGGGGTAAATGTCATTAAAGATTATCGAGACCACCTGAATTTCACTCTCCTGGGATTGAATGAAACGGCCATCACCCTGTGGAGAACCAGTGTCCAGGACGAAGGCTGTTATCTGTGTATTTTTAACACCTACCCATTGGGATCCATCCATGATACCACCTGTCTCTCTGTCTATGGTGAGCTTCATTTAGTCCTACATATTTCTAATTTACATTGTTCATTTGAATAAATCTTGTTCTTTAGGCTGCTGGATATATTCTTCTCTACCAGTGACCCAAGATATGTAGATCCAAATTTAGACAATATGGAGGTCATTTTAGAGACATCTATGCATGTAAATAGCAGCATTTAAATGTATAGATGCATGTAAATAGTAGCATTTATTTGTATAGATTGGTATAATTGTCTTGTTTGCTTTGCCATTTGGGAGAGTTGGTTTTTGGAGGTACAGAATTACGCACCTAGGCATTATGAGCAGGCTTATTAACACCATGCCACCGTTATTCTCTGTTGCACAGCCCTTTGCGATCTTTGCCTCAATATTTGCACCAAAGTGTTTTGCTATGGTTTTTGCAAGATGTGTGGCGGGCTTTTGTTTTGCTTTTGGAGGCAATCCTTGGGTCTCTGATCAGTTACCTCTGTTAGGTAACATACAGTTTTCTCAGTGAATGATAATGCTAGTTTCTGCCATTGGGTGGCAAATGGGGCACTTTATTTGCAACATATTTTGGAGGCTGGGGGTAAGATAGCTTGCTGGGAGGACTTGCTTGCTAGAGGAGTGGTAGAGCTGCGAGATCTGTTTGCTTATAGACAGGTGCATCATCATGTCTCCCCTTTAGACCCTACAGGGTTAGCTTTTCCTTTAAGGGCTCATTTGATGGTATTCTTTGAGCCTTTCCAGGATGGTGGTCTGTCAGTCTCCCCACTTCATTGGGCATTGCGGGCGCTTTCTCTAATCCGGAGTCATGTGGAGCTCCAGACTAGATGGTGTCAAGATTTAGGGTTACCTGTACATTCTTTGGATTTTGGTCAGTTGATTCGCTGAATACCAGCAGTCTCTATTAGCACTGAACTTTGTGAATGTCAATTCTGTGTGTTACATCAGGCCTGTTTTATACAAGAGCAATTATCCAGACTATCCTCTGCAGGGGGTGGTCCGGATAATCATAAATCCCGATGATTGGACATACCTGCTTTTTAAAAGAAAAACACAATCAGAGCGTTGTATTTTTATTTTATTTTGTTACATTTGTACCCCACGCTTTCCCACTCATGGCAGGCTCAATGCGGCTTACATGGGGCAATGGAGGGTTAAGTGACTTGCCCAGAGTCACAAGGAGCTGCCTGTGCCTGAAGTGGGAATCGAACTCAGTTCCTCAGTTCCCCAGAACCAAAGTCCACCACCCTAACCACCACTAGGCCACTCCTGGCAGAAAACATTACAAACTACAGTACTGTACTGTATTTTCTATGTAAACATGAAGAACACTAATACAGTATTTAAAAGTAAAGTTTATTAAAAAGTTAATAAAAGATTTAAACATAGAAAGTAAAGTACAGTTGTATATACACTACAGTAATTTCTATTTAAAAAAGGAAGTAATTCTTAATTGATTCAAGGTCGATTTTCATTTCTCTGTTGCTAGATCACATGGAGGGGCATAATCAAAAGGGAAACCTGTATTATCGAAACAAGATGGGTGTCCATCTTTTGTTTCGATAATACGGTCAGCGACGCCCAAATTGCGAAATTTAGGTCAACCTTAGAGATGGTCGTCCTTAGAGATGGTCGTCCCCGATTTTCGGCGATAATGGAAACCGAGGACGCCCATCTCAGAAACGACCAAATCCAAGCCATTTGGTCATGGGAGGAGCCAGCATTCGTACTGCACTGGTCCACCTCACATACCAAGACACCAACTGGGCACCCTAGGGGGCACTGCAGTGGACTTCATAAATTGCTCCCAGGTGCATAGCTCCCTTACCTTGTGTGCTGAGCCCCACAAAACCCACTCTTCACAACTGTACACCACTACCATAGCCCTAAGGGGTGAAGGGGGCACCTAGATGTGGGTACAGTGAGTTTCTGGTGGGTTTTGAAGGGCTCACATTTATCACCACAAGTGTAACAGGTAGGGGGGATGGGCCTGGGTCTGCCTGCCTGAAGTGCACTGCACCCACTAAAACTGCTCCAGGGACCTGCATACTGCTGTCATGGAGCTGGGTATGATATTTGAGGCTGGCATAGATTCCCTCCGGTGGCCATCTGGTCATTTGGGGCACATTTTTGAGGCTTGGTCATAAGAAAAAAAGGACCAGGTAAAGTCGTCCTAGTGTTCATCAGGGATGCCCTTCTTTTTTCCATTATCGGTCGAGGATACCCATGTGTTAGGTACGCCCCAGTCCCGCATTCGCTACGCCTTCGACATGCCCCCGTGAACTTTGGTTGTCCCCAGGACGGAAAGCAGTGGAGGACGCCCAAAATCGGCTTTCAGTTATGCCGATTTGGGTGACCCTGTGAGAAGGACGCCCGTCTTGCGATTTGTGTCGAACGATGGGCGTCCTTCTCTTTCGAAAATAAGCCTGATAGTCTTTTCAGACAAAGGAGCTGGATCGCTTTCTTCCTGCTTTTCCTTCCAAGTCATTGCTGTATTAAACATTCAAAGGCTTCTGCATGTGTCAGTTTTATATCTGCATTAACCTGGTGATCATCATCAGTTTCTGATTCTTCATGTTCCTTGTCCTGTATTGATTCCACAATTCCACAATTTGATCATCTGTTATGATCTGATACCTTGGATCATCTGCTTCCTTGTCATCAGCAGCAGATGAATCCATTAACTGATGGGTTGTATCCGCCTACCAGCAGGTGGAGATAGAAAACACTGAAAAGACACAGTGATCCTGGATGGCTAGCTCCTTCTGCCTTCAGTATATCTCTATCTCCCAGCAGGTGTAGACGTCGCTTGATCTCTGCCTGGGATGGCTCCTGTGCTTTGCCAGTAGAGCGGGTGTGGCTGGTGGTGTCCACTTTGAAGGCATACTTGGTTTTGTTCCCTGTCCCTACCTTACCCCATCCCCCCTCCTCCTGGAGTCCCTCGTTTGCTGCCTGCCTCCAACTTTCCTCACAGTGTAAAAAAAAAAAAACGGTGCTCTTATACAGCATTGCTGTTTCTGAGGCTTTCTCCAGAGATTCTGGTTCTGTGCAGCTTGACCGGAGCTCGTTGACTCGATCTTCTGAGGTGAGAGTTGTAGGCGGATTTCCCAGATAATAAATTACCTGAAACAAGGTTTCCCAACAGAACTATCCGCAAGCAAAATATTCTGTTCTCTGTCTAGGGGAAGGGCGAAAACCTTGGCTATGGCCCTACATGCCACTATTTCGGTCAGAGAGAGAGCTGAGAAATCAGGCTGAGATATATATTAGCTTTATTATGGATAATATAAAAAAAGATATACAAAATAGAGATTTGGCAAAGCTTTGGCTGAACAAAAATACTGGCAGTAATTCTTACAACTATATTCTCACACTGCACACATTTCTTACTGGTTGCTAGGTAAACTTGCACAACTGATTAGAATGCAATAACTATGTTACGAGGTAGTATGGTAATTAGCAGCTTCTTTCCCGACCAAGGTTATGACTAACACCAGCCTTATGCTCAGGTAATCACCACTCGCTAACCCAGACTAATAGGAGATAGATCACTGTGTCTCTCACCAGGCAGGCTGACCTCCGGGGACGCCTCTCAGGAGTAGCACAGGTTACTTCCCAGACTCAAGCTGAGATATCAGCGAGTCTTCGTCAGAGCCACGACAGGCACTCTGCAGCAGTCAGCAAAGGCACAGGTCACACCTTGTAGGTAGCTGAATCACACGGTACTCTTCCAGATACACAGTTCATCAGTTGGTGGACCTTCTTAGGTCACTGGTCTTCTTTCCACCTCCACCTTCTTCCAAGGATTCTGACTAACTAACTCCCCAACTCTTCCCGCTCTTCCAGCGCCTCTCGGTCAGGTGATACCAATTATCCTCTTGTACCATCCCGTGCATGGGCAAGAAGAGTTCTTGTTTTTTCTTTGTGACCTTGGAAATGGTAACTTCTGGTGCCATGCCTGCCTCCCTTCTCATCATCTCCGAGATAGAAGGGGAATAATTGGAGCACAGAGTGTCCTTGGCTTCAGCAAGCCTGTCAGTGATTTTCCACAAACTGAAGCTAACTCTGACACAGAGTTGTGCAGGTCAGAGGTTTGCAGCAGCCATCTTCTAGTAACAAGATGTCATAGGCTTGTATAGGCCAAGACCAGCAAGGGAGACACAGGGACATACCCCTACAGAGTGGTGCCCAGCTCCTCCGGGGAGGTTCCCGCGGACAGCATTCTGTGCGGGGTAAGTTTTGACACGAAGCCGCCATTTTATTTCTATATTTCCGTCCAGTCGGGTGATGGCTGCTGAAGCAGTTAAGCGCTGCTCCCGCTGTGGTAAACGCAGGTCATCGGCGAGGCTTTGCAGTACGTGCTCCTTAGACGCTCGTGCTAGTATGGGCATGGCGAGCGGTGATTCTTCCTGCTCGATGCAACTGGCAGCGGGCGCCATTTTGGAAGCACCGCGTGGCTCGACCCTCGCTGTTGTGTAGGAGTCTGAGTTCAGGGGGATGCCTCGTTCCGAGGCTGCTAGAGGAGCTCCTTCCCCCGCTTCTCCTAATTCAGGGGTGGAGGGCCAGGGTGAGTTTTCTCCCCTGAATTTGTGCTGATGCATAAGGCCTTTATGTTAAAAAGAGCTCTGCCGGAGGCATCTGACACTACGATGCGGACTGGATTCCCTCCAGGTTTTGATAGCCCTGTGTTGGCTGCTGAGTTTACTTCTTCCCCTGAGCGCTGGACTGACGCTAAATGTAGATGGGTAAATTCCCCTTCTGAGGGTGGCGCCTTTTCCTCCTTGTGGTCAGGCTGTGGGGAGTCTGAGGGGTCTGGCAGGCCCTCATGGACGGATGATCCAGATGAGGGTGCCTGTTTGCCACAGGACTTGGATGATCCTAAAGCGGTGCGGATTTTCCACCACGACGAGCTGCCATCTCTCATTTCTGATGCCTTGCAGGCCCTTTCTATTGAAGATCCAGCCGAGGGTGATGCCTCCTCTGTTAATCCTAGGATGGCTAGTACTAAGAAGCCTTCTTGGGCTTTTCCTGTGCATGACTCCATCCAACAGCTTATTTCAGCTCAATGATCTGACCCTGATGGGCCTTTGAAGGTAGCCAGGGCTATGAGTCAGCTTTACCCTCTGAGTGAGGATCACTTGGCACTTTTTGGGATGCCTAAAGTGGATGCGTTGGTCACGGCTGTGACTAAAAAGACCACTCTCCCAGTGGAGGGAGGGGTCGCTTTGAAAGATATGCAGGACCGGCGGCTAGAATCCGCGCTGAAGCGGGCTTTTTAAATCTTGGGCCTTTCCTTAAAGGCAGCTATTTGCAGTTCCTATGCAGCCCGGGCCTGTCTTTCCTGGTTACAGCAGGCGGTTGATCAGCCCGAGGATGGTGCGGGTTCCCTCTCTGAGGTTGGCCCGCGTATGGAGTCTGCCCTGTCCTTTTTGGCTGATGCCCTTTATGATCTGGTCAGAGCTTCGGCTAAGCAGATTTCTGTGGCGGTTTCTGCCCGCCGTCTTCTTTGGCTGCGGCATTGATTGGCTGACATGGCCTCTAAGCAAAGGCTGGTGAGGTTACCCTTTTGGGGCCTTCTATTTGGAGAGAATTGGAGAAGATTGTTAAAGACCTAGGGGACTCTAAGTCCCAACGGTTACCTGAGGATAGGCCGAGGCCTTCTTCCAAAAGTCCTGTTTTTCCCTCCTCTTCCAGGACACGTTTACGCGAACCTTGCAGGTATCGCCCAGGGTGCTCTGCTGGGGTTTCTCAACGTGCCCGTTTTCAGCAGAGGAACTCCTTTCGCTTGGACAAACATTCCGCAGCGGCCGGCCAACGGCCAGGAGTTCAGGGGCATACTCCACAATGACGGGACGCTGGTCCACTCATCGATTCCTGCAATAGGGGGTCGTTTTTCCCTCTTTCTCGAGGAGTGGACCAAGATTTCTTCGGATCAGTGGGTCCTGGACCTGATCAGAGAAGGCTACCGATTGGAATTTGGTGCCCCGATGAGAGACGCTTTTATGGAGTCCCAATGCGGCACTGCCGTCAAACGGGCGGCTGCGGTCGCTACTCTATTTCTTTGTGGCCCCTCGAAAAGGCGGGTCTTTCAGACCGATCCTCAACTTACGAAGAGTCAACGAAGCCCTAAGAGCGCGACACTTTTGCACGAAAACCCTGAGCTCCGTCATTGCGGTGGTACAGCCAGGAGAGTTTCTCACGTTTCTGGACCTCAAGGAAGCTTACTTGCACATTCCTATTTGGCCTCCGCATCAGCGGTTTCTCCGGTTTGCAGTTTTGGGCCTTGCCTTTCAGCCTAGCCACAGCTCCCCATACCTTTTCCAAGGTGATGGTGGTGGTAGCTGCTTTTCTCAGATGAGAGGGTATCAGAGTTCACCCGTATTTAGATGACTGGCTCATCAGGGCGGATTCGGCAGACGAGAGCCGACTTGCCATGACCAGAGTTATAACGGTTCTTCAGACTCTGGGCTGGGTAATCAATTTGCCCAAAAGTCACCTGACCCCCTCTCAGTCTCTCGAGTATTTGGGGGTCCGGTTCGACACGGCCTCGGGGTTCGTCTTTCTCCCCGACCACAGGCGATGCAAGCTTCAGAATCAGGTCCGTCTGCTCCTGCGGATGCCTCGCCCTCGAGCTTGGGACTTTGTTCAGCTCTTGGGGTCGATGATGGCCACCATGGAGGTGGTTCCCTTGGCGAGAGCTCACATGAGGTCGCTGCAGATTGCTCTGCTTCAGCAATGGTCTCCGCTATCCCAGGAATACCAATGCAGACTTACGTGGCTCCCTGTGGCCCGGCACAATATGGATTGGTGGCTCTCCGACAGGATGCTGCAACAGGGAATGCTGCTCGTGCTTCCTTCTTGGTGCCTAGTGATAACAGATGCCAGCCTTTCGGGCTGGGGAGCTCATTGCCAGGGCAGCTATACTCAGGGTCAGTGGACACCCGTGGAAGCGGGGTGGTCCATCAATTGCTTGGAACTGAGAGCGATATTCCAGGCTCTTCTGGCCTTCCACAAGACTCTGAAGGGGCTTCCTGTCTGAGTTCTGTCAGACAACACGACAGCGGTGGCCTACATCAATCGTCAGGGCGGCATGCAGTGCAGGGCCCTGGCCGCGGAGACTGCTCAGATTTTCCACTGGGCCGAGATCCACTTGCATCTGCTGTCCGCAGCTCACATAGCAGGTCACAGCAACGTGCAGGCCGATTTCCTCAGCAGACATCAAATCGACCCGGCAGAATGGGAACTGGCAGAAGAAGTTTTTCTTCAGATTTGTGCCAAATGGGGGACTCCCGGATTGGATCTAATGGCGTCAAGTGCAAACACCAAAGTCCCTCGCTTTTTCAGCAGAAGGAGAGATCCTCGCTTGGTGGGGTTGGATGCACTGGCTCAACCCTGGCCCTCGGGCTTCCTGTATGTGTTCCCTCCTTGGCCCCTGATAGGGCAAGTCCTCCAGCGGATTCGACTGCACCAAGGGTTGGTGATTCTCATTGCTCCGGATTGGCCAAGGCTTCCGTGGTACGCGGATCTCCGTCGGATGCTGGTGGAGGCTCCAATTCCTTTGCCTCTGGTGCTGAACCTGTTGGTTCAGGGTCCGGTGACTATGGAGGATCCCTGCCAATTTGGTCTTACGGCCTGGCTCTTGAGAGGGCGCAATTGAGAGACAAGGGCTACTCTAACAAGGTCATTTCTTTCCACTCTCTTGCAGGCCCGCAAGCGGTCTACCTCGGATCTGGCGTAAGTTTGAGGCGTGGTGTGGTTCAAAAGCGGTCACACCCAAGCAGGCTTCAGTCTCGCCGGTTCTGGACTTTTTGCAGGATGGCTTACAAAAAGGCCTGGCTTACAATTCCCTTCAGGTTTAAGCGGCAGCGTTGGCATGCTTCCGAGGGAAAGTTTCTGGCTTGTCCTTTGCTGCTCATCCGGACATTGTCCGATTTCTCAGAGGGGCGCTTCGGCTCTGTCCTCTCGTGCGGTCACCGTGTCCGGCCTGGAACCTGGGGCTGGTGTTGAAGGCTCTTCAGCGTTCGCCTTTTGAGCCACTTAGGCAAGCTTCTAAGGATGTGACTCTCAAGACAGTCTTTTTGGTGGCCATGAGATCGGCTAGACGCGTATCTGAGCTTCAGGTGCTTTCCTGTCTGGATCGTTTCCTACAGTTCTCGTAGTCCGGGGTAATGGTACGTACAGTGCCTTCCTTCCTCCCTAAGGTGATTTCAGCGTTTCACCTGAACCAGCCCATTTTTCTACCTTCCTTTTCTATGGAGGACTTTCCGGATTCCTTTGGGCAATTGCGTCTTTTGGATGTCCGCAGTGCCCTGTTGCAGTATCTACAGATGTCAAATGACTTCAGGACTTCTGATCACCTTTTTGTATTGTTGACAGGTCCTCGATGCGGGTGTACGGTGTCTAAGGCCACTATAGCCCGTTGGCTCAGGGAAGTCATTTTTTCTGCGTATCTGCTTTCAGGACGGTCTCTGCCTGTCTGCCTGAAGCGTTTAAAGCGCATTCCACGAGAGCGATTTCCTACTCGTGGGCTGAAACGGGTGTCCTTTCTCTTCAAGAGATCTGTTGTGCAGCTACTTGGGCTTCTCAGCTCTCGTTTGTACGGCATTACAGTAGTGGCGTAGCCAGACAACCAATTTTGGGTTGGCCTGAGCACAAAGTGGGTGGGCACAAAATTTTCTCTCGCCCCCCTCTCCCCCAGCACTTCCCAACTCAAAATATAAATACTTTAGCTGATGAGGATCCCCAATCTCCGTCAGCTGGGGATCTCCACCAGAAATGGCCAGAACTCCTCCCCACCAAGCCCAGCAGACAGTAGCAACTCGTCGAGCCACTGATGCCAGCACCCCATACATGCTTAGTTGTCAGTGGTTCCAGGATGCTGCCCCCATCTGCCAAGCTCAGCAGAAGGCAGCTTCGGCCAGCCCCGGAAGAGATCCCCAGCTGGCAGGGCTTGGGGATCCGCACTAGCCACAGCAAGGTTCATGGCTGCTGTTAACCATGCTGGTGACCAGGGCAGAAAATAAAGAAGCCCCTCCCCCAATTCCCTCTCCTCTCCAATCTCTTCATCTGCCATTACAGTCACACTGACAGACCCTCACAAATTACAGAACAAGGGATCACAAATTAGAAATAAAAATATGTAGACAAAATTGAACTGGGAACCTCAGTATGCACTGCAACACTGGAGAAAAGAAAAAAACAAAAGCGCATTTCCTTTTCTACTTAACACAATAAAAAGACATCCACTATGCACATTTTCCAAAACTATCATATTTCATTTAAAACATTCAAAATAAAATGATTTTTCTACCTTTATTGTCTGGACATTTTATTTTTCCATCATATTGGTTCCAATTTCTCTTTCCCGCATTCCTGTCTGTTTTCTGCTAATTCTTCAAGCGGCTGTCCATTTGTCTTTTTTCTCCTGTCATTTCATTTCCTCACTACACCTGCCTCTGAAATATTGATCTTTCCATTTTAGCTCTTTCCTTTCTTTCTTTATTCTTTTCTGCCTCTGTACACTCAAATTTCTCCTCTTTCTAAATCTTTTCCTTCTTTTTACTTTTTTTTTTAATTTTTGGAAGTCTTTATTGAAAATTGTTATGCACACAAGAACCTTACACGTCTCCGCATAATACAAATATGATACCATTAACGAAGACTGTGTATCGAACAATATAACCATCCTTGTAACAATAGCTTATCCCAAACTCAGTATACTTCACACATTTTTAATTTTATAAAGTAAATTCCCTGTCTGTAATTCCTAACCCCCCAACTCCCCTTATCAAATTCTTCCCCTCCCTCCCACCCTCCCTCCCGTCCTCGCAGTCAGCAGAGCCATACAGTCATTTTCTCGCTATTCCAAACATTTATTCAGAAAAGGGGCCCAAATTCTCTGCCAGTTAGGGAACCTTTTTCTCTTCAGGGCCGTCAGTCTTTCCATTTCACAAATATATCTGATCTTAGTTATCCATCTCACCATTGGGGGGACCAACGGGGATTTCCAACTTTGAGCTAAGTTCACCCGGGCAGCGTTCAGAGAGGCGCGCACAAATAGCCACTGGTCTAACGTAAGGCCTTCTGGTCGCCCACCCAAAAGGAAGATCGAGGGATACCACTGCACAGACCTACCAGTCCATACCTGAATACGTGCTCGAACCCCCCTCCAGTAAGCCTGTGCTTTGGGGCATGTCCACCAGATGTGACCCGCTGTCCCTACCTCCCCACAGTTTCGCCAGCAATTTTGGGATATCTGGGCACTCATATGGTGTAGTCTAGCCGGAGTCAAGTACCATCTATAAAACACCTTAACGGCGCTTTCTTGTAGGGCCACCGCCGTTGAAGACTTTCGAATCTGTTTCTCGAGAGCCTGCCAACTAGCCTCAGGTAGGGTAAAATGTAGCTCTTGTTCCCATCTCTGTCTGTGTAATATAGACGTTTTTGCGCATCTCATTTGATAATCGTATAAAAAGGATATCAATCCCTTTGTGCGTCTAGTATCTACGCATATCTCCTCCATCGGGTGAGTTTCTCGCCTTAAGCATCTGCCATATATAGGTCCCTTGAGAAAGTGGTGGAGTTGCGAATAAGCATATCTATCTCCAGGACTAAGACCGTAGTCCTCCACCAAGGTCTCAAAGGGCGAAACAGCCTCACCTACATGCAATTGCCCCAACAAGTCCAAACCCGAGGCTGCCCATCTGCAAAACACACTATTGCCTATACCTGGTTCAAATAAAGGGTTATCCACAATCGGGGCTAAGCCAGATGTAATCGGCTGTCGTTCCGGGAACATACAGTCCCAGTAGTAGAAGGTAGTCTGGACTGCCGGCGGAAATCTTTCCACCCTTCCTCTATATTTACCAGGCAACCACATGAGATGCCCAAGTTCACGCGTTCCAACCAGGGCTTGTTCAATATCTACCCATCTCTTATGCTCTTCCCTTCGAAACCAATCGACTGCCCCTCTAGCTTGTGCCGCCCAATAGTACCAGGTAAGATTGGGCACACCCAAGCCTCCCTCTTTTCTACTCTTATATAGCACCGCTCGCGGCAAACGCGGTCTCTTATGACACCATATAAACCGTATCAAGGAGTCCTGGATCCCGGACAAGAAGGACCTGGACAGCCTCAGAGGCAGTACCTGGAATAAATACAATAGTCTGGGCAAAATGTTCATTTTAATCGTGGCAATGCGCCCAAACCAAGACAGTCCCGTGGATGACCATCTGTCCAGATCCCTCTGTATCTCCCTTCTAAGGGCCAGGTAATTGTCATCAAACAAATCTGACAAGTTGCTCGAGATCTTAACTCCCAAGTAACCCAAGGCTTTAAGCTCCCATTTGAAATTAAAAGACGCCTTCAATGAATCCAATATATTTGGGGGTATGCCCAGCGCCATGCCGATAGATTTACCCGCGTTGAGTTTATAGCCAGAGATTGCAGCATATTCATCTATCGCCTTCATTAAATTTGGCAATGAGATTAGAGGGTTAGACAGGGACAGCAAAACGTCGTCTGCAAATAATGCTACTTTGTATTCCTGTCCACCCACCTTAACCCCTGTAATATCCGGATGTTCTCTAATCGCCTCTGCCAATGGCTCCATTGCCAGTGCAAAGAGTAAGGGAGACAAGGGACACCCCTGTCGCGTACCGCGGCCTAGCCCAAACATCTCCGAGTGTCCTCCATTCACCCTCACACACGCTCGCGGCGCCGCATACAACGCTCCAATCCAGGCCCTATACTGAGAGCCTATCCCTACCCTAGCCAGGACTTTATCAAGGAACCCCCAATGAACCCTATCAAAGGCCTTTTCGGCGTCCAGCCCTAACAACACCACCTGACTGGCCTTTGTCTGGGTTGCATACAAGAGGTCCACTGTTCTCCGGATGTTATCCATAGCTTGCCTTTTTGCTATAAACCCAACCTGGTCGGGGTGGATCAGACTAGGTAACAGCCTCGCCAGCCTATTGGCCAAGACCTTAGCCAAAATTTTTACGTCAGCATTGAGTATTGATATTGGCCGGTACGAGGCACATTCAGTTCCGTCCTTACCAGGTTTGGGAATTACTGCCACCCAAGCCTCCATCATCGTCGCTGGTAGTGGGGCTCCTTCTCTCACCGAGTTAGCTATCAAAGTTAAATAGGGTGCCAGTTGTGGTCGAAAGATCTTATAAAATTCGTTGGTGAAACCATCTAGGCCTGGCACCTTACCCGCTGGCATTGCTTTAATTACCTGCAACACCTCTTCTACACTCACTGGTTGGTCTAATGCCACCCTCTGCGTTTCGGACAAAACTTTCAAACCCCTTTCAGCCAAGTATTCATCTATTTTTCCCGTCTGTACAGTGGGATCCTCCCGATACAACCTCTCATAATATTGTGCAAAACAGTCTCTTATCCCAGTGGCCTTATGCAGAACCTCTCCTCTAACTCCCTTTATTTTTAATATGTGCCGGTCAGATATTATTTTCCTTAATTTTGTGGCCAGTAGTCTACCTGGTTTATTAGTGCATTCGTAGTACACCTGTTTGGTCCTAGCGTGCGCAAACTTCAGACTATCTTCGTGTAGGGAGGCTATTTCCAGTCTCTTTGCCTGCAGCTTCCGGTAATCAGACCTCGAACCAGACTGCCTATATTTTATTTCCAGGTCCCCTACTGCACCCATACATTGAGTCAAACGTTCCCTTTGGGTTCGGGATTTCTGAGCAGCTTGTTTAATAAAATACCCTCTCGCCACAGCTTTAAAAGCATCCCATACTACCCCCAGTGGTGGTCCAGAGTCTATGTTGAGGTCAAAATACTCTTTCAGGACTGATTGAAATCCCACCACCAGTTCTGGGTTTTGCAGCAGAGAGTTGTTAAGCGCCCATCTCTTATCCCTCCTCTCAGCATGCAAGGATGAAATTTTGGCCCAGACTGGGGCATGGTCTGATATAGTAATATGACCTATAGTGGCCCCCTCTACCCCATCAGACAGTGTCTTATCCATTAAAATATAGTCAATTCTGGAGTAGGAAAGGTGCACCGTTGAGTAAAAAGTATACTCTCTCCCCCTAGCGTTAGCCTGTCTCCATACATCGTATAATCCCAGTTCGTCAACCAAACATTTCAAGGCTCGAGAAAGTCTGCAGTCAATCGGAGCAGGAGGAGCTGATCTATCCAGACCTGGCTGCATGGTGGCGTTAAAATCACCAGCTACAATTAGTTTACCCCTAGCAAATTTCTGCAATTCCCTGTTCAAGCGCAGGAAAAAAGAGTCCTGCCTTTCATTTGGGGCGTATATACTAGCCAATGTACATTCCTCCTGCTCCAATAACACATGCAAGAATAGGAATCTACCCTCCTTGTCCTTTCTGGAATGCAGAATCTGTACCTGGGTGTCTTTATGAAACATGATGGCCACTCCCCGTTTCTTTGCCCCCGTAGCATCTGAGGCACAGTAAACCTGCCTATATTGTCTAGACAGCAGGAGCCCCTCATGCTTTTGTAATAAATGTGTTTCCTGTAAAAAGACTACGCGCGGCTTCATCAAGTGTAGCTCACGTTGCAGTGCGTGTCGCTTGTAAGGCGAATTCAACCCCTTTATGTTATATGTACAGATTTTAAAGTCTACCATTCAATCTTCAATAGAGAGAATGAAGAATAACATGTTGACCTTTGAGGACTTAACTCTAATAACAACTTCCCCACTCCCAAACTATCCCCCACCGCCCTAACCCTAATTCCCCCCCGCCTTAAGCCCCCTAGCCTCTCTCTACCCCATAAACCCTCCCTACTACCCCCTAACCTGAATCCACCAACCAGTGCCATTCGGCACTGCCTGGGACTTGAAAGAAGAAACCCCCCTGACCAAATCGCAACTTATTTTAACCAATGTAACAATCAGATATAGTGATTCCCCCCCAACCCCCCACCCCCCATCCCTCCCTCCTCCTCCAATCGACCTCAATATCACCTTATTTTCCACTACCAATCAGTACATTATCATTTGAGTAGCTCTCTCTAGGACATGTTGTCAACTTTACCCCCCTTCGGGGGAAATAACTGCACAACTGAGTTCACCCCTGAGAGTCCAACCTCTACAGTTCAGGTCTGATGTCTTGAGCTCTTTGCCCCTTTCTCGACTCTCTTCCATCTCTGCATACGCTCTTTTGTTGAGGGGGCCATTCCCATAGGCAAACTTTCCGTGGGGGTTAAACCCACTTCATGTAGGCTTTTCCACGCAGCGCCCACGGACCTGCAGCGAATCTTCTCTCCCTTGAGGTCGAAGCAAATGGCAAATGGAAATGCCCATCTATAGGCAATCTTCTCCTTGGTTAGGACCTCTGTTACCGGCTTCATGGACCTTCGGAGGTTCAGCGTAAACAAGGATAGGTCTTGGTAGATCGCCACTCGAGCTCCATTAAATTCGAGGTTAGAGCACTGGCGAGCCTTTTGCCATATTAGATCTTTACAGGCATATGTGGAAAACTTAACCACTATGTCCCTCGGTCTGTTATCTCTCGCCGGCCCCAGTGCTCTGTGCGCTCTATCCATGGCAATCTGGCTAGTATCAAATTCTGGGCCCAACAGCTGCGCACATATAGCACGCACAACCGTCGGGACGTCTTCATTGTCAGCATTCTCCTGGACTCCCCGAAACCGGAGGTTTTGACGTCTCCCCCGGTTTTCAAGGTCGTCCAACTTAAACTGCAGGTCTTCTGTCTGTTCTGACATTTTTTTCATGCACCTTTCAGCTTCTTCGCATCTCTCCCCCATCTCGTCCACGCACTCCTCCAGCACTTCTACCCTGCCCCCAAGCTCTCTTAGGTCAACACTCAGGGCGTCCACGTGCTCCAGTATTTCTTCCTTGGACGCCACGATTTCAGCCCTGAGCGCCTCCAAGCTTTTGGTCACTTCTTGCGCCAGGTCCAGATTGGGGGCGGGTTCGTGGCGTTCTTCACGGGCCGGATTGTGGCCGGATTCCGAGGTTCTGCGTACTTTGGGGGAGGCGGGTCGCGTTAGGCCGCGATCCATCTGCTTCGCCGACAACCGCTCGCTCTCTCGATGCAATGCGCCGCTTTTTTTACTCATCTTCTTTGGCTTAGACGAGTCAGCAACAGTTTGCAGTTCTTGCGGGCTCTATGAGAGGCTTCCTTATGATAAGTGGAGCTTTAAAGCAGGAGGGAAGAACGGAGCTCCGGGTTTAGGCGGCCATTCGGTCCCGTGACGTCACTTCCTCCTCCTTCTTTTTACTTTTAAGATATCTATCACATTTCCATTTCCTTTCACCCACTACCTCTCCCATTCCCCATCTATCTCCTTCCCAGCCTATCATTCCTTTCCATCTTCAATCTATGCACCATTACCATATTTCTACCCCTGTAATCACTGTTCTCTCATTTATTTCCTTGCCATTTCCACTCTTTAGGCCTCTCCCCCATGCTTTCCACCATTCCCAGTGTCTCCCTCCCTCCACCCTTCCAGCCCAGCATCTGTTCCCTCTTTCTCCCTTCCTCACCCTCTAGCCTGATATCTCCCTATCCCTTTTACCTCCCACCACCAGCATCTTCCTGTCCCATCTCTCTCCCCTCCCCCATTGTTCAGAATTTTTCCCTTTCTCTTCCCTACCACCCATTGCCCATCTTCTCTCCCTGGATCCATCTTCCCTCTTCCTCTCCTCTCCTCCACCTTCATGTCCAACTTTTCTCCCTCTCCCTGCCTTGAGACCCTGGTCTAACATCTCACCCCCCCCCCCCCGCCACACAGCATCTCTCCATCCTTCCTTCCCCTCACCTCACCTCAATGCCATGTTCAACATTTCCCCTCTCATCTCTCCCTCCTTTCCTTCCACTTCCATGTCCAACACTTTTTTTTCTCTCTGGTCTTTTACCACTCCTATGCAGCCTTTCCCTCCCTCTCCCCATCCCATCCCACCCCACCCATATCCAACAATTCTCCCTCTCTTTCCCCTTGCAGCATCTCTCCATACCTCCCCCCACATCGAACAATTATTCCTTCACCCCACCTAGCACTACCCTGCCTCACTCCCTCATCCCAACAGTGCTCCTGTCTTTCCCTCTCTCTCTGACCCCTCAAACCACCTGCCAGCATGCTGTAGGTTCCCCCCCCCCCCCCGCTGACATGCTGCACCTTTTTCCCCTCTCCCCCGCCCCCGCCAGCCACCCGCTGCGGTTTTTGTTCTCTCCCACCTCCCAGCCACCCGCTGGCGCGCCGCAGGCCCACCCTCTTTCCCTCCCTGCCGCGGTCTAGCTGTGCACGTCTGCAGCACAGCCACACACTGCCGCTACACAACTGCTTCCTTCCGGCCGGCCTCACCTTCTCCGATACTCTTTCTGAAGAGGTGGGGCCAGCGCAGAGGAAGCACTCGTAGCAGCGTGCGGACGACCCTGGCGCCACTTCAGACATTCAGAGCTGGACGGCAGGGATGGAAGGGGAGGGAGGGCCTGCGGCACGCCGGCAGGTGGCTGGTAGGTGGGAAAGAACAAAAACCGCAGGAGCTAACACCGCTGCAGGATGGGGATGACAGGGGAGGGAGCAGGAAGGGAACAAAACCTGCGGCGCGCTGACAGGTGGCTGGGAGGAGGGAAAGCTGAAGTCGCGGTTTGGTTGTCTGAGGTGCACCGTTGTTGGGTGGGCCTGAGCCCAAAGTGGGTGGGCCCAGGCTCACCCAGGTCCACCCGTGGCTACGCCCCTGCATTACAGCTGGATGTTGCAACGAAGCAGGACTCGCATTTTGGAGCGCAGGTGCTTGCTCGCAGAGTTGCCTGTTCCCACCCTATGTAGGTAGTGCTTTTGTACATCCCATCAGTTAATGGATTCATCTGCTGCTGATGACAAGGAAGGGAAAATTAGGTTCTTACCTTGGTAATTTTCTTTCCTTTAATCACAGCAGATGAATCCATGATCCCTCCCTGTCAGGTTTGTTTTTTGTTCAGATCTTTCATGCAGATATTGTATCTCATCGGGAGGAGTTGAAGACCAGTTCTCAGAGTTTCTACATGCTGTTCTATGGCAGGAGGTTGAGATTGTCCCTCCTTTGTTTGGTTATTGCTCCGCTTCTGGGGCATTTGTTCACTGTGAGGAAAGTTTACGTTGTTTTACCTTTCTTATTCACTCTGCTTTGGAAGTTTCATATACTGAAGGCAGAAGGAGCTAGCCGTCCAGGGTCACTGTGTCTTTTCAGTGTTCTCTATCTCCACCTGCTGGTAGGTGGATACAACCCATCAGTTAATGGATTCATCTGCTGTGATTAAAGGAAAGAAAATTACCAAGGTAAGAACCTAATTTTCCCGTCACTGCATATCCATTCACTGACAATCTCAACATCACAATCAGAGCAACCAGGAACCTGTAGAAGATCTTCTGCAATGTTTCTAAGGACATCATCTTTTTCTTTTCCCTCTTCGTGTCTTTCTGATTTGTTTAGAATTATGTTCTACGCATTTTTCAGGTTTTGGTTTTTAACTTGATTCTAAGTGTCAGCAACCAAGTAAGAACAATCTTTTATGTTCAATTCTCTTATGAATTGGATCATGCCACATTTGTTTTCTATCCAGCTTATAATCGAAAGAGAAAAACGCCTATATTTCGACCCAAATCGGGAGATGGGCGTTTTTCTCGCAAAGGCGCCCAAATCGGTATAATCGAAAGCCGATTTTGGGCGTTTCCAACTGCACTCCGTCGCGGAAACGAATAAAGTTGATGGGGCGTGTCGGAGGCGGGACTGGGGCGTGGTTATCAGCAGAGGAGAGATGGGCGTCTGTAGTTGATAATCGAAAAAAAAGGCGTTTTTACCACAATTTTGGGTCACTTTTTTGGACCCTTTTTTTCACGAACAAGTCCCAAAAAGTGCCCCAACTGCCCAGATGACCACTGGAGGGAATGGGGGATGACGTCCCCGGACTCCCCCAGTGGTCACTAACCCCCTCCCACCAAAAAAAAACCCACTTTAAAAACTTTTTTCCCAGACTGTATGCCAGCCTCAAATGCCGTACCCACCTCCATGACAGCAGAATGTGTTCTATCCTCTCACAGCCTTTCCCTGGGTCAGATGTGGCTCTCGTGTGCACTACAGGGTCACATCAGCATTGCATTGTGGTGGGTGTAGGGTACTGGGCTCCGTGATTTCATTAGCTTGTGTTACAGTCTCACGATGTTGGTAGTTGGTAGGCTTTTCTCCCATTGTGCTTTTCCCCCTGCCTACTGGGTCAGAGTGTGCCCTGTTGTGTTTCCTGTTGTAGTCCATGCGGTAGTGGCCATTTTTGTAAGCCAGTTTTAGTTCCCTTTCCTGTGATAGCCACGTTAGACAACTTAGTTCTTACCTTGAATGTGGCTGAAAGAGGGCATTGTACAGCATTCTGCCAGCTCTGACCTACTGGTAATCTTAGTACCAGGGAGACTCATTGCCAGTGGGGCACAACCTCTGCAGTTAACTGTGAGTAAACGTGCTTATTCCAATAAAGGATGTTTTCGGAGAGATTAGTCTTCAGGTGTCAACTGGTGTGCCAATGTTATACAGCAGCAACAAGTCCTAGAGTCCTGCATGTATGCAGGTCCCTGGAGCACTTTTAGTGGGTACCGCAGTGCACTTCAGCCAGGTGGACCCAGGTCCATCCCCCCCTACCTGTAACAATTGTGCTGGTAAATGGGAGGCCTCCAATACCCACTGTACCCACATGTAGGTGCCCCCTTCACCCCTAAGAGCTATGGTAGTGTTGTACATTTGTGGGTAGTGGGTTTTGGGGGAGGGGGGTTGGGTGCTCAGCACCCGTGGTAAGGGAGCTATGCATGTGGGAGCGTTGTCTGAAGTCCACCGCACTGACCTCTAGGGTGCCCAGTTGGTGTCCTGGCGAGTGTACTATGAATCATGGCCCCTCCCATGACCAAATGGCTCGGATTAGGACGTTTTTGAGCTGGGCGTTTTTCGTTTCCATTATCGCTAAAAAAAACCAAACGCCTAGCTCAAAAACGTCCATTTTTTCAAAAATACGGTTCAGCCTACCCCTTCACGGACCCGTTCTCGGAGATAAACGCCCATGGAGATAGGCGTTTGCGTTCGATTATGCCCCTCCACGTCAACCAAAATAAGTTTTTGTAGAAGTTGTTTCCTGTGAAGTCTTTTCAATGGAACAATAACTCCTTGATCCATTGGCTGCATTACAGATGTCACATTTGGTGACAAAAAAGCACTTTGAATATATCTTCCTTTCACTCTAGGCTTTCTGCTGTAGGATGTGATGGTGCATTGTCCAACAATAAAATGACATTTTCATCTTTTCGTATACAAAGCTGAAATCTTTTCATCTCCAATATGAAGCAAGTGTTGTACCAGTCAAGGAAAATCTTGCAACTCATCCAGGCTTTTTTTATTTTTGGCTTCTGTATAACAGTGGAAGGTTATGCATGTTTTTGAATGCACATGGATTTTTAGATTTAGCAATCAGCAATAACTCCAATGCATGACTACTGGTTGCATTTCCCCCAATCAACAGTGTGACACATTCTTTCGGTGACTTGAATCCAGGAGCAGATTGCTTCTTGTAATTTACTTAGTGCTGGGCAGACTTATACGGTCTGTGCCAGAGCCGGTGGTTGGGAGGAGGGGCTGGTGGTTGGGAGGCGGGGATAGTGCTGGGCAGACTTATACGGTCTGTGCCCTGAAGAGCACAGGTACAAATCAAAGTAGGTTATACACAAAAAGCAGCAAATATGAGTTATCTTGTTGGGCAGGCTGGATGGACCGTGCAGGTCTTTTTCTGCCGTCATCTACTATGTTACTAGGGAGCAATTTCCAATTCAGACTTGTTTCATCTGCATTATAAATACAATCAGGGTCATAGTTCTTGATAAGGCCCAGAAATTGGATAGCCCAATGATCTTTTTTGAAAGAACCAAAGATATAGAGCTTTATCTACCTGTTCAATAGGTGACCTTTTCATGGTTTTCTGGAACAAATCCCTTCCTCTTTTTCAAGAACTGAGACATAGTATACAATAACATTGCTTTGTCTTTTTATGCCAGATATTGTTAATGTTCCTACACCATATTCTTCTGCCAAATCTTTCCCTGACTCTCCCTTTCTTAATTTCTCCACGATGTCAATTTTGTCTTTTAATGACAAAACATGTCTTTTTTTGCATTGAAGCCATTTTTAACGCTGCCACGTCCCTCTGAAAGGGAAAGGCTTTTTTCTGCTGCGTCCCTGCAAGCTGAGAGAGCAAGGCTTTTCTGTGCCGCATCCCCACAAGCTGAAAGGGCAAGACTTTTCTCTGCTGCGTCTCCGCAAGCTGAAAGGGCAAGGCTTTTCTCTGCTGCATGTGAGTCAGGAGGAAAAGGAAAGGGCCAGAAAGCTAAAGGCAGGGCTTTTCTCTGCTGCTGTCCCTACTCTTGTTTACATCATTTCCTGCAGTAGAGTGCATGGACCACAAGGATGATTGGCTGGGAAGGTACTGTACATGGTAAGTCTACATGGTAGACTTACAAGGGGGGGGGGGGCAGATAATGGGCCACAGGTGAGGGAAATGAGACAGAGGGTGATGCGGGTGGACATGTTCCCATTCTGGCCAAAATGGTCCAGACAATTGGACATCCAGATAATTGGCGTTCGGATAATTGGCTTTCTACTGTATTTAAAACAGGGGGTGTGGATATACCTATTCGTCGAAAATGTCATCAGAGTGTTAACTCCTTTTTTCGTGCTTTTTGGAACTGTGTGAAAGTAAAGCTTTTCTGGAAGGCCATATTGCACTATATGGAGACACTGTTTGGCTACTGTATCTCGGTATCACCAGCGGGCTTGTTCCTGTATAAATATGAAGCTTTTTGTATTAATAGTTTTTATAGTCTTTTGCTCTGAAAAGCAGGGATATTGGGTAAACAAATTATTTTGGGAGTGTGGATCAATGATGAAGCCCCGTCTTTTTGGCTCTAGAAGAATCGTTTTCATGCTTTGATGCTGCTTGAACAGAGGTATGCAAGGTACTCTTTTAAATGGAAAAACTCTTTCTGGACACTTGGGATGTATATCTCCAATCTTTGTCTCCTAGATCCTGGAGTTTAGTTCTTAATACATTTTAATATTTCTCCATGCTTCCTTGTTTTGTCTTATTTACATGTCTTTCAGGGAGAGGGGGGTCACTGCGCAGCGCATGCCTTGGATTTATTGGATGAACAAAGTCTGTAAGGTTTTGTTTTAAATTATTTTTAGGGTTGGTAGGTACATTTCAGTCCTAGCCTTCAATCTAGGCAACTGAGGATATAATTTCATTTGTTGGCTGAATGTTCCAACTTTTCAGCTGTTCCCTACACTTGTTCTCTTTATAATTTGGGATTGGGGATAGGATTATGGGTTGTTATCTTGCTCAGTGACCTTTTGGAGTGGTATAAGAGTCCAGGCGCTCCAGATTCTGCTACTTCTTTGATTGTTGGGGTTGGAGAGGAAGTTTGTTTATGCTCTGTTCTATAATTGAACTCATGTGTTTTTGCTAGTAATATTGTCTTTTTCTACTGGTTCAATAAAAATTGTTTCAACATACTTGTATAGATTGGTACATGTGTAAATGCAATTTCAGGAAGTCACTATTTACATGTGTAGGTGATAGGATGCAGAGATTTCAGGAGCTGTGTTTTAGGCATAGCTTGGGTGGGCCAAACTTTTATATGTCTATTTCCCATTTTACAACAGGAATACATAAATATTTTCTACCATGTTACCCTGTCAGCTTTTGCAGCAGCTCTGAGGCATGCATAGGTCTTATAAAACTGCTCATTTCGGCCAGGGCTTTAAATGATAAATTAATTTTCCTTAATCTCCCATTTCTTAATTTTGCCATGCTAGTTAATTGGCACCACTTAAATGTATATGACCTGATATTCAAAGCATTTATCAGGATAACAGCAGGTATTATTCAGATTAATGCCTTAGCCATTGCTATCAGTGGATATTTAGGGACACTGTCCGGATGCTTCTGCCAAATATCCTTATAGACTTCCATGATAGTGTCCAGATGATGCCAGGGCAATACGTAGGTACAGCAGCAAGTTATCTGCAGAGTGTCAATATTGAGAATGCTAGCCGGATAACTATCTGATAATTTTAGGACAGTGAGAAAACTGTTCTATTATCCGGATAGTAGGTAGAATATTGCCACTATCCATATAATGCCAGTGGTCACTACACTGCTTGGAATTCAGTGCTGGTTATAATCTGGATAGCGACATTGAATGTCCATGAATTATTTAGACACCAATTGCAGGTTAAATATTGACCCATTAGCCTTTTAGAATCAGACCACTATATATGTAGGTGCCACCACTGGTACTTAGCGATTGTGAAATTGACACTTCAGATGTTGACTCAATCTGCTGTTTTTTTTCTACGTATATTTCTATCTGTACATTGAGCAAAATTGATGCTCTTGCTATACATGCTGGAAAATATATGTCTATCGTACTTATAAGTGGTTTACAAAAGACTCTACTTTTGGCAGAGTCTTTGTACAACACTGGGACGATCAGAATGTCCCAACCTGGATGCCCCATTTCCCATGTTCAAACCCTATAAAAACAATGGGACGTTTGAAGACCACAATTTTGAAGGCTATTCATAGGGATTATTTGTGCTGCCTGTTACAGGTGAAAGAAAACCAGAAAGAGTAAGATCTATTAAGAAAAGGACATATGATTAATACTTTTAAGGGTCTATCATATACAACACTGAGTATAATTCATAAACCATAGATTTATAATCAGAAGTCCAGATTTCCTTTTTGTCTGAGTGATCAGATTTTGAGTAGTACTTGAGTACAGATTTAAGTTACTGAAAACATACTCCTATCACATTAAAGGATGTCCCCTTTTTAATTTCCCATGACATTGTTTTTGCCTTTTAGAGTAAATGGAGGAACCATTTTTATGTATATGATTTTTTGACATGCGGACATGATGCTAGGATTGTTTTAATTTTTGTCCCAAATGCAGGCAATTTTGTTGAAATGTATTTCAGTTCTATTCTTCTGGCAGACCCTTGTTAGCTTGCTTAGTTTTTTTTTTTTAACTTTAGAAGTAACTGTTGCCAGGTATCTTCCCATTTTATCATGACAGATTAATCTCTCTGTTTATATCTCAAAGCTACGTCTTACTAGAGAAGGTTTAATATAGGTATCAGTATATTAAACTTTGAGTCAAACCTTGGCACTATAATTGATTCCTGTATCTGTTGACAAGTCAACTTATTCTTTGCTTTAGTTTACCCAACAGTAGATAGCAAATAATAGTAATAATAGTGTGTTTCTTTTCTCAGTTTTGTAAGTTTCAATCACTTTAGGTGCTAGGCTTATACTGTCAGATTATTATCTATCTCAGAGTTGGCCATGTGCATGCCTCTGGAAAATTTAATTGCAAAGTGGGATGGGTTGTGGGTTTGCTTGGATGAACGAGGATAAAGCCACATAATTATTGTTTTCTTATTTTGCTGCACCTTAGTTATTCGCTGTGGTTTATGCTTACTTCTTACCACATAGATTCCATCTTATTTGCTATCATTTCCTAATGAATGGCATTGGCTAACTAATAGGCACAATAGTATGGGCACAAGGTTGTGGATCAGCACCCTGATAATTGGCTTAGGTGTGTGGTTTGGCCACCACAGTTTTTGATGTATGAGTATAGGAGTAGACAACCAGTCATGGAGGAAGAATACTTTCTTTGATTACTCTTGCATACATGCATATGACATCCTGGTTATTGTTACAAGTATGCAAGTGATTGCTGACTCAGCCCTTCTTCCTAAGTATATTTTCTGAGCTGGTGCTTTAGAAATTGATGCCATCTTTTTGCTGTATGATTCAGTAGAAATAATTTGTTAATGGATAGGGGGAAGAATAGTGTTTGCCTTCCAATTTCCTCCTACTCCTTTGGGCTTCCAACCCATAAACAACCAGCATCTGTTGGGTTATAGCACCACAAGCCTTCATTCACAACTATCAATAGAATGTTTCCACCATTCCACCATTGCAGTGGGTGTCAGTGGCCAGGGGCCACTGACCATGATGCCCTCTAGGATCTGGTAAGCGTGAACCACTACCTTTTCTGACAACTGTCATCACTCTGCAATGGTTAGGCCTCTCCTCAGTTCAGTTGTGTGAAAACTGTCTCCTTAGTGTCCTCATCTCTGGACATGGGAATAAAACCTGTACCTTCTGTATGGCATGCACAGGGGTTGGACAAATCACAGTTTTATGTCATTAGTCTTTGCCTTGCCAGTCATTCTTGAACTGTTTTTTGTTCTGTCTCAGAGCAGCTTTTGGGATCTCTGCAGTATACCATATCTGATGGCCAACTGAATGCCACCTGTATTGCCACTGGCTGGCCAGCTGCCATACTTTCTTGGCCCAAAATGGAAAAGAGACCCAGTAAGAGCAGCAAGATGGAAAATGCTAATGGCACAGTGACAGTCACTAGCTGGGTGGCTGTGAATGATTCTCAAAGCTTTCTTGGTACAGAACTGGTTTGCAGAGCTCAGCAGAATCAAGAAGAATTCTTCTACAGAAAGGTGGTGGGAAAAAGTGAGTATTACCACACTATGTAATGCAGGACACCAACAGTTGATACATAGACCCTGTCATCACTGTTTGGAGTCACATAGTAGGTTCCAAACAATGTGGGAGAAATTAACTGACTTCTCAATAACCATGAACAAAAGCCTTTTAGCTTTTGAGAAAAACAGGTGCTTGATAATCAGTTAAATAACCAATGTTGATAACTAGTCAAATATCCTGAGGGCAGTTCTATAAAAGGGCACCTAAATTTAGTTACCTATAACATGCCTATTTGTAGTCTATTCTGTAAAGAAAAGTACACACATACTTTTCTTTATAGAATAGCATCATAAGAAATCATATATATGCATATATATTTAGGTGTGAGCACTTAAATGAACTGTAGAGATGGTGTAAATGACTGCTCCTAAATCACAAAAGACTGCCAATAGTTATAGTATTATATAATCTACATATATAAATGTGTGCCCCTTCAAACTACGCCCATGTAAATGCACACCTGCAAACTACACACCATCATAGCTGAAATATTGGCATTATACACCAAATTCAGATCATTTACATACATTTCTGGCATCTTCTTTATAGAATTACCCCACCTGTGCCCAGAATCCTCTGCCATCAGAGGTTAATTACTAATTTTCCCCAATGCCAATCCTTCTTGAAAATGTTAAACTGAGCCAGTGGCATAGCTAGGATTGAATGGGCTCTGGGTGGAAAAATTGAGATTCTCCCCTCCCCACACACCTTATAACACCATCGCTCCCAAGCTAGTTGAGGGGGGGTGGGGGGGAATGCACATTTCCTAAGGCTGACATATTATAATGAATACATTCAGAAAAAAATACATTTTTTCTGCCTTTGTTGTCTGAGCGTTGCTTTGGTCCTAGTGTCTCTCTTTTGCTTTTTTCTTAACTCTCTCTAGTTTCCTGTCCTTTTGACCCCAACCCCCCCCTTCTCTAGGTCCGTCATCCCACTGGCATAGCCAGACCCAGTATTTTGAATGGGCCTAGAGTTAATTTGGATGGGGCCCTTCCACGCTTCCCCCCATCTTCCCAGAGATATAAAAATAATTACAGGTTTTTCTCTTTACCCAGCATCCAACATCACTCCCCTCTGTCCTCCATGCCCTTCTGTCTCTGAACCCCATCCTTTCCTGGTGTATCTTACAGGTGTCCCCGACAGCAATTCATTTTTCCTGCTTGCGCCGGCCCCGCAGGCTCCCATCTGACGCGTCCCACCAGACAGGAAACAGGTAATGATGTCAGCGAGGGCAGGATGTGGCAGATGGAAGCGTGCGAGGACAGTGCAGCATAAAAAATGAATCACTGCAGATGCTGGGGATGCCTCTAAGGTACACCAGGGAGGGACAGGGTTCAGAGACAGGAGGGTAGAAGCTGGGACGTTGCAGAGGAAAGATGGGAGAGAGCAGTGTGTTGCCGCTGCTGAGTGGGCCTGAGCCAAGAATGGGTGGGTCTGTGCCCACCCAGGCCTACCTGTAGCTAGGCAACTGCACCATCCATCTTTCTTGTGTGTCTTTATCATCCTGTCCAATGTCCCCCTTCTGTGTCCCTGTCCCTATACTCCCTTTGGTGCCAGCATCTCTTTTGTGTCCCTGTTCCTCCTCATGTCTGGAGGAGTAGCCTAGCGGTTAGTGCAGCGGACTCTGATCCTGGGGAACTGGGTTCGATTCCCACTGCAGCTCCTTGTGACTCTGGGCAAGCCACTTAACCCTCCATTGCCCCTGGTACAAAATAAGTACCTGAATATATGTAAACCACTTTGAGTGTCATTGCAAAAACATCAGAAAGGCAGTATGTCAAGTCCCATTTCGCCTTTCCTCTCTTTTCCTTTTCTCCTGTGCCCCCTTGACCCCCCCTACCACCTACCTACCTACCTTCTCACCTTCTGTAGTCTGACATCTCTCGCTCTCTTTCTCTCTCTGCCCCTCCCTCCAATTGGGTCAGTATCTCTCCCCCAGTCCAGTCTCTGACTCTCTTTATCTTCCCTCTGCTCCCCCCCCCCCCAGCCCAGCATTTGCCCCTTCTCTTCCTAACTAACTACTAACATTTCTAAAGCGCTACTAGGGTTACGCAGCGCTGTACAATTTAAACATAGAAGGACGGTCCCTGCTCAAAGAGCTTACAATCTAAAAGACAAGAGAACAATCTAAAGACAAGTGTACAATCTAGAGGACGAGTGAACAGTTAATCTGATAGGGTGGATAGATTGGGGCATTCTATATTTCTCAAGCGGTTAGGCGTCGAAGGCAGCATTGAAGAGGTGAGTTTTAAGCAGAGATTTGAAGATGGGTAGGGAGGGGGCATGGCGTATGGGTAAAGGAAGATTGTTCCAGGCATAGGGTGAGGCATGGCAGAATGAGCGGAGCCTGGAGTTGGCAGTGGTGGAGAAGGGTACTGAGAGAAGGGCTTTGTCCTGTGAGCGGAGGTTACGGGCGGGAACATAGGGGGAGATGAGGGTGGAGAGGTAGCGAGGAGCCGCAGACTGAGTGCATTTGTAGGTAAGGAGGAGGAGCTTGAATTGTATGCGATATCTGATCGGAAACCAATGAAGTGATTTGAGGAGAGGGGTGATATGAGTATATCGGTTCTGGCGGAATATAAGACGTGCGGCAGCGTTCTGAATGGATTGAAGGGGGGATAGATGGCTGAGTGGGAGGCCGGTGAAGAGTAAGTTGCAGTAATCAAGGCGTGAGGTAATGAGAGCGTGGACGAGAGTTCTGGTGGTGTGCTCAGAGAGGAAAGGGCGAATTTTGCTGATGTTGAAGAGGAAGAAGCGACAGGTCTTGGCTGTCTGTTGGATATGCGCAGAGAAGGAGAGGGAGGAGTCGAAGATGACTCCGAGGTTGCGGGCAGATGGGACGGGGAGGATGAGGGTGTTATCAACTGAGATAGAGAGTGGAGGAAGAGGAGAAGTGGGTTTAGGAGGAAAGACAAGGAGCTCGGTCTTGTACATGTTCAGTTTAAGGTGACGGTTGGACATCCATGCCGCAATGTCGGAAGGCCGATACCTTGGCCTGGGTCTCCGCGGTGATGTCAGGTGTGGAGAGGTATAGCTGGGTGTCATCAGCATAAAGATGATACTAAAAACCATGAGACGAGATCAGCGAGCCCAGGGAAGAGGTGTAGATTGAGAAAAGAAGGGGTCCAAGGACAGATTCCTGGGGAACTCCAACAGATAGTGGGATGGGAGTGGAGGAAGATCCATGGAAGTGTACCCTGAAGGTGCGGTGGGAGAGATAAGAGGAGAACCAGGAGAGGACAGAGCCTTGGAACCCAAAAGAGGACATCGTGGCAAGAAGTAAATCATGATTGACAGTGTCAAACGCGGCGGAAAGATCGAGGAGGATGAGGATGGAGTAGTGACCTCTGGATTTGGCCAGGAGCAGGTCATTGCAGACTTTAGAGAGTGCCGTTTCTGTCGCGTGCAGAGGGCGAAAACCGGATTGAAGTAGATTGAGGATGGCATGAGAGGAGAGAAAATCAAGGCAGCGGCTGTGAACGGCGCGCTGAAGTATTTTGGAGAGGAAGGTACGGCGTGCTTGAAGGTGTCAGGGACAGTTGCAGTGGAGAGAGAGAGGTTAAGGATGCGACAGATGGAAGGGGTGACAGTATGGGAGATGGTGTTGAGTAGGTTGGTGGGGATGGGATCAGAGGAACAGGTGGTGCATTTCGAGGAGGAAAGAAGGCGGGAAGTTTCATCCTCGGTGATCTCAGGAAAGGAGGAGAAAGAGGCCTGGGTAGGTTGGTTGAGGGAGAGGGTTAAAGGGTGAAGAGGAGGTGGTGGCTTGGTCGTGAACTCTTCCTCCTCCCCTTTGCTCCAAGTCTCTCTCTCTCTTACCTCAGCCTCCCACCAGGTCCAGCATCTCTTTCCATCTATTTCTCCTCCCTATTTCCCCAAGTCTAGTCTCTGCCTCTCCTTATCTTCCCTCTGCTCCCCCCCAGCCTAGCATCTGCCCCTTCTTCCCCCTCCCCTTTGCTCCCTCTCTTTCCTCAGCCTCCCACCCCACTCCAGGTCCAGCATCTCTTGCCATCTCTTTCCTCTCCCTATTTCCCCGTCCAGTCTGCTTCTCTTTATCTTCCCTCTGCTCCCCCCCAGCCCAGCACCTGCCCCCCTCTCCCTCTCCCCTTTGCTCCAAGTCTCTCTCTATTCCCTCAGCCCCCCCCCCCCCCCGCCCCAGGTTCAGCATCTCTCTCCATCTCTTTCCCCTCCCTATTGCTCCAGGTCTCTCTTCTCTCAGCCCATCCACCCTGCCCCAGGTCCAGCGTCTCTCTCTCTCCCTCACTTCCCCTTCTCATTTGAACCAGGCTCTCTCACTTCCCATCATGCGCCTGGGTCCAGTGTCTCCCCCACTCTGGTGCAGTCTGTGTACCTCCATTCACCCTGGTTCTCCAAACACTGGCAGGTCATGGCAGAGGCAGTGCTGAAGGCTGCTCTCTGTCCATCGGGGCCTTTCCTTTGCCGCATCCTGCCCCTCTGATGTAACTTCCTGTGGGCAGGATGCAGCAGAGGAAAGGCCCTGCCAGGCAGAGAGCAGTCTTCAGCACTGCCTCTGCTGTGACCTACCAGCGTCTGGAGGACCAGGGGGCTGGGGAGAGAGGGAATGAAGGTAGGCAGATGCTGGACCAGTGAGAGTGCATGGGGGAAGAGGAGACATTTGACCAGGGCACAGGAGGAGGGGGGGGAAGGAGCTCCAATTTCAGTCAGCCCCTACCATTGGGCAGGCCTGGGCATTTTTCCGGGCTTGGTCAATAGTAGCTACGCCCCTGCACTGAGCCTGTTAATAAGACAAGTCTCATACTTTATTCTTTGTCTTCTCTATTCCTGTTCCTTCAGATGTTGCTCTGGGAAATGCTTTTGGCATTCACCAGTCATCAAATACTACAGCACTGCTAATACAACTACTGGGTCAGTGGCAGGGACTTAACAGCCAAAGGACCGATTGCTAGAATCTAGGAGCCAGAGTTTTCATCCTCTGTACCACTGGAGGTTAAGAAAACAACAAAACAAGCGGAAGATATCCAGAAGGACCAGACTGAAGCCACAGATGTTGGAAACCAAAATAATCTATTTTGGTTTCCAACATCTGTGGCTTCAGTCTGGTCCTTCTGGATATCTTCCGCTTGTTTTGTTGTTTTCTTGTGTTTTTTTGCGGGAGATTTTGGACTCTCTTTGTTGCCACTGGAGGCTAAGTCAGATTTGACTGTGCTCCAGATCCTGGGTCTAGTTCCCAGAAATCAGCAGAATAGGCCCAACATAGTTTCACATGTACAAGGGCCACTCTTGCTAACTGTATTGTGCCTATAAATTTGCTATGAATGGCATTCTAAGTTCTGGAGTCAAGATGAAACTAGTTAACTTTAGGGGTTCTGATTTTCTCTGTATCTGAAATAAGAAGGGTAAGTGTAATGCATTTGATATACCATCTATTTGTGGTACAACCAAAGTGGTTTACATAATATATACAGGTACTTTCTCTGTCTCTAGTGGGCTCACAATCTAAGAGTCTGGATCCCACAAGTTATATCTTCCTAACCCAGGAAAAGAAGAGAAATATGAAGTGTATATTTAATATTAATTGACTTGCCCTGTGCTAAAATTATCCCAATTACTTACTAAGTTATTGTTGTTATTATATATGTGTGTGACATGATAGATTTCCCAACTCGAAACTCAACTGCAAGGGATTATCTCATTCTACATTTCCCTAATTCCAAAACTATCAAATACAAATCCACTGTAAATCAAGATTTCTCTCATTTGGGGGCCCTTTTACTAAGCTGCGGTAAAAAGTGACCTGCAGCAGTATTATGCATGCACTGGGCCAGTTTTTACCTCATCTGCAAAAAAGATTTTTTTTGCAATGTGACAGGAAAAGGGCATGCGGTAAAACTGAAACCAACGTATGTCTAAAACCGGCCTGAGCCCTTAATGCCACTCACTGATCTAGTGGTAAGGGCTCATGTGCTACATGCACGGTGACCAGTTGGTGCATGCCAACTGCCAATTACTGCCGGAAACGGCGCGCATGGGAAGAAATAAATAAATATTTCACCCAGGTGTTATGGGGCATGCCAAATCTGAAATTACCGCCAGGGGGGTGCGCTGGCCTGACGGTAGTCTCATTTTGGCACATGCTGCACGCACGTAGAGCCTACCGCAGCTTAGAAAATGGGCCCCTTCTGACCTTTTGCAAATTCTTGAAAGCTTTTCTTTTCAATAAATTCCTTCACTAGATGTTGAAATCGGTTATAGCAAGATCTTTCTCCTCGCCACTACTTTTGAAGAATGTTCCTTTTACAGTTTTTATAACATGTATTATACATTAACTTGTACTGTTTATTACTTATGTAAGCCACATAGAGCTGAATAATTGTATTCAGATAATGTGGGATACAAGTATCAATCAATCAATCAATCAATCAATCAAATAAATAATTGTTTGGGTTACATTCAAAGCGATTTAACCAGCTAGAAATAGCTCCTGGCCAGTTAAATCGCATGTTCGGGGTTAGTCGCTTATTTTCAGTGGCACTTAACCGGTTAGGGCCAAGCCTTCACAGCTGTGGGGAGTACATTTTCCTACTACTACTACTTATCATTTCTATGGTGCTACTAGACGTACTGTGAGCAGGGTAGCAGAAGTGCTACATTAGACAAGTGGAGGAGGAAGCAGGAGGAGAGTTTTCCTCCCAGGGAAAGGGACCACAAGTCCCAGATTCCCACTGGAAGGAAAGTTCGCCCCCTGGTGGAAAGGAGCTCAGTAAGAAATCAATATAGGAGAGAGAACTGAAGTCCCCAGAAACCACCAGGGCAGGGTAAAACCCATGACTCACAGGAAGCAGAGGGGGAAGGGAATGATTGAGAAATGAGTTCCGATCAAAGTGATGAGAAACAGCTGCAGGAGGCAGGGGCGGAAGAAGCTATGGAGTGGGATAAGATGGAGGTAGAGCTGATGTACGTCTCTGCTCTAGCTTGAGCCTCTAAAAGAAAGGTAAAAACTTTATGGGTGAGGTTATTGCCAGACCTGTGTAAAAAGGGGGAAAAAGGGATAATAAAGTTTGGAAGGAAGTTGTGGAAAAGCTTTACTATCAAGCTATCTAAACAGACTGTAAGGAGTACTGCTAGGAGATTGGACTGCAATAAGGGAACAAAGGGACAGGCTACAGGGCAGGGGCGTAGCCACGGGTGGGCCTGGATGGGCCCAGGCTCACCCACTTTCCCTCTAGGCCCGCCCAACCAATGTCCGCCCCGCCCCGGGTGTCAGCAGGTGGGGGGGTGCTCCGCTAGCACCGCAGTCCCCACCTGCCTACCAGCTCCATCGACGGCTAGACGACCCTCTTCTGCCACCCGGCACCCAACCTTAAAAAAAAAACTGGGGAAGCGCCTTGCGTCTGCTCTGCTGTAAAGCAAGCAAATTGACTCGTCGCGTCGGCCCGTCAATCACTGTGTCCCGCCCTCGCGGAAGTAGGAAGTTACATCAGAGGGTGGGACACAGTGATTGAAGGGCCGACGCGTCGAGTCGATTTGCTTGCTTTGCAGCAGAGCACAGCAGACGTGAGGCACTTCACCGCTTTTCTTTTTTAAGGCTGGGTGCCCGTTGGCAGGAGAAGAGGGTCGTCTGACCGTCGATGGAGTTGATAGGCAGTGGGGACTTGGTCGGGGAGGGGGGCTCAGATAGGAGAAGGGGTCTGGGTGGGTTGGAGTGGGGAGAGGAGGGGCTCAGATGGCAGAAGGAGACGGGGTCTGGGTGGGGAGGAGCTCAGATGGGAGAAGGGGACTGGGTCTGGGGTCTGAGAAGGGGATAGGTGGGAGAATGGGGCCATGCCTGGGGCAGGTGGGAGAATGGGTCTGGGGCTCAAAAGGGGGGCCCTAATGCAAGGCATGTGGATGAAGGGAACTGGGGACTGAAAAGGAGGGTAGGTGGGATAAGGGGGCTAGTACTGGAACTGGGGGCTGAAAAGGGGACAGGGAGAAGTGACTGGGGCTGAAGCTCGGGACTGGTGGGGGAACAGTGCTGGGGTTGAAACTGGGGACAGGGGACTGAAAAGGGGACAGGGAGAAGTGGCTGGGGTCTGAAGCTCCGGACTGGTGGGAGAAAAGGGCTGGGGCTGAAAAGGAGGGGCAGGTGGGATAATGGGGCTGAAACTTGGGGCCGAAAAGCAGGGCTGTGCCTAGGGTCTCTGGCGCCCCCCTGCAGACTATCAGTTGGCGCGCGTGCAAAAGCGCGCGCACGCCCCACCCCCATCCCAGACTTTTAAATTTACCTCCCTCCGACATCTGTGCAGCGTCAGTGAAAGCGCTGCCTGTCTGACGTCTCTCCACCAGCCCAGCCTTCCCTTCGCTCGTTCATTCCCTCTGTGTCCCGCCTTCTTCTGACATCATTTCCTTGAGGGCGGGACACAGGGAACGAACGAGTGCAGGGAAGGCTGGGCTGGTGGAGAGACGTCAGACAGGCAGCGCTTTCACTGACGCTTCGCAGACGTCGGAGGCGGAGCGAGGTAAATTTAAAGCGCTGGGGAATCGGGGATGGAGGGGAGCGGAGGAGTAAGGTTTTTTTTAAAAAATGCAACGCGACAGCGCGGTGCCCTTGAAGGCAGGTGCCCCCCTGCAGCGCTTACCGCGCTTACCGTGTTGGCACAGCCCTGCTGAAAAGAAGGGGCAGCGAGAGGGAGGGCAGACCCTGGATGGATGGGAGAGGGAGGGCAAATGGTGGATTGAAGGGGCTGAGAGAAAGGGCAGACAGTGGATGGAAGGGATGGCAGAGAGGGCAGACACTGGATGGCAGAGAGAGAGAGAGCGAAGACAGATGCTGGATGGAAGGAAGACAGTGAAAAGAAGATGAGGAAAGCAGAAACCAGAGACAACAAACTGTAAATAAAATATATATGTTTTTGCTTTAGGATATTGTAGCTGTGTTAATAAATGTTTATAAACAGAACATGGACTAATTTTAATACATTTTCACTAACCTTTGGAGAACAAAACCCCCTTCCATATCATCAAGCTGATCAATCCATAGACTGGTGGGTTGTGTCCATCTACCAGCAGGTGGAGATAGAGAGCAAACTTTTGCCTCCCTATATGTGGTCATGTGCTGCCGGAAACTCCCCAGTATGTTCTCTATCTCAGCAGGTGGTGGTCACACACAGCAGCAGCAGCTCTGGCTAGGCCTCCAAGCCTAATTTTTAGGTTTTGTTGAGTGCCTGGGGTTGAGGGCTCTTTTGAGCAAGTGCAAACCTGGTGGTGCCAGGTCCCTCCTTTTCTCCCCCCCTCCCGCTGGCTCCGTTAAAAAAAAAAAAAAAAATTTTGAACGTCCTTAAAGGCGTTTATTTCGACGTTTATTTAAGCGTCTATTGCAGCTACTCACTGGGACACCAGGTCGTTACAACTCGGAGCGGACAGCAGGTAATTTTTACCTTTTTATAGCGGGCAGGGGGTTCCCCGATTCTTCTCCTCGTGGCATATGGCGTCGGAGGGCGAGGGCGCAAAGGGTCGCTCCCCGGGTCGCTTGAGCGCTTCTAGAGGGGATGCGGGGGTCTTCAAGCCTGATTCGCCCTTGTTGGGTGACAGTTTCGTGACTGATGAATGTCCCGGTCCTTCCTCCGGCGTGGCGGTTTTTCCCGCTCCTCGCCTCCGCCATCTTGGCCGGCCACGCGGCTCGGACGGCTTCTTCTTGGGCCGCCCTTGAGGTTGGAGACATTTATGCCATGAACGCCCTTAATTTGGGCGACGGCACAGAAGCGGCTAAAGTTAAGAGCCGTTCTTCCCGCGCGGCTCCTTCGCGGAGTTTCGCGCCGGACGCCATTTGGATGCGCAGCATGTCTCTCCCCCGCTGTTGCGAGCGCCGGTTGAGGGTGCGTCTAGGGCTGTTGCCCAGACTGCGGAAGTGCACAGTCTGGGGGGTTTCTCCCCCGAGTTTGTTTTGCTGCTGCATCAGGCCTTCCTCATGCACAACGCTGCTCCTGCTCCCTCGTCTGGTAAAGAGGTTGAGGTTCCCAGAGGTAAACGCCCTCGGGTTGATTCCCAGGCCTTGGAGGAATTTGTCTCCTCCGATGTAGATGAGGGCAGCGTGTCTGAGGTCTCCCAACGGTCCTTTGCGGATTCCTTGGTGGAGACGGATCCCCGCTCGGATGGAGCGGATGACCCCTCTGCAGCGCGGCTTTTTAGCCCAGAGGATTTGCCCAACCTGTTGTTACAGGCCATGGACACTTTGAAGATTTCCTCTCCGGAGGACGTCTCTCCCTCAGCCCCTGTTGGCTCTGCCATTATGCTGGGGACGAAGCGCCCGCCTAGAACCTTCCACGTGCATGATGCCATGCACACCTTAATTTCGGCTCAATGGGATGTCCCAGAAGCGAGCCTTAAAGTGGCTAGGGCTATGTCCCGCCTCTATCCTTTGGCTGTGAGTGAACGTGAGGCCTATCTGTGGCCTACCGTGGATTCTTTAATCACTGCGGTGACTAAGAAAACGGCGTTGCCGGTGGAAGGTGGCACGGCCCTAAAGGACGCCCAAGACAGAAGATTGGAGGCGGCCTTAAGGTCGTCCTTTGAGGCGGCTGCTTTAAGTTTGCAGGCCTCAGTTTGCGGCTCCTATGTGGCCAGGGCGTGCCTGACTATGGTGCAGCGGGCTTCCCCCTCGGATCATTCCTTGAGGGCTGATTGGCCGGCCCTGGAATCGGGCTTAGCCTATTTGGCAGACTTGCTGTATGATGTCTTGAGGGCCTCAGCGAAAGGCATGGCTCAGACAATCTCTGCGCGGCGGTGGCTTTGGCTGAAACATTGGTCTGCTGACCACGCCTCTAAATCCCGCCTGGCTAGGTTGCCTTTTAAAGGCAAGCTGCTCTTTGGGGTCGAGCTGGACAAAATCGTGACCGATCTCGGCACGTCTAAGGGCAAGAAATTACCAGAGGTCAGGGCTCGGGCTAGTACTCGTCCCGGTACCTCTAGAGGACGGTTGCAGGAAGCCCGTCGGTACCGCCTGGGCAAGTCGGGTTCCTCTGCCCCCTCTTCCTTCAAGAGGAATTTCTCCCCCAAGCAGCATTCCTTTCGCAGAGACTGCCGTCCCGGAGGTGCTCCCTCCGGTCCTCCCCCAGGGTCTCGTACCCAATGACGGGGTCTTGGTCCACGCCCCAGTGCAGATTGGAGGACGGCTGTCCTCGTTTCTGGGCGAGTGGACCACAATAACTTCAGACGCGTGGGTGCTGGAAGTCATCAGAGACGGCTACAAACTAGAGTTCTGCCGACCCTTAAAAGACGGGTTTGTACTCTCTCCCTGCAAGTCTCCGGTCAAAGCTGTGGCAGTGCAGCAGACCTTGGACAATCTGATCCGCCTGGGCGCGGTCGTTCCGGTGCCAGAAAGTCAGCTTGGCAAGGGACGTTACTCCATTTACTTTGTGGTACCAAAGAAAGGAGGTTCTGTCCGGCCTATCCTCGACCTCAAAGGGGTCAATTGGGCCTTGAAAGTGCGGCACTTTCGCATGGAGACTCTCCGCTCTGTTATAGCGGCAGTGAAGGCAGGAGAGTTCCTGGCATCCTTGGACATCAAGGAAGCGTACCTGCATATTCCCATCTGGCCTCATCAACGCTTTCTGCGTTTTGCAGTCCTGGGACGACACTTCCAGTTCAGAGCCCTCCCTTTCGGGTTGGCTACTGCTCCGCGGACCTTTTCCAAAGTAATGGTGGTCATCGCGGCCTTCCTACGAAAGGAAGGGGTACAAGTCCATCCTTATCTGGACGACTGGTTGAGCCGAGCCCCCTCTTATGCAGAGTGCGGCAAAGCTGTGGACCGGGTAGTTGCTCTTTGAGCTCCCTGGGATGGATCATCAACTTGGAGAAAAGCCAGCTGCGCCCGACTCAGTCCCTGGAGTACCTGGGAGTTCGATTCGACACCCAAGTGGGCAGAGTGTTCCTGCCAGACAATCGGATTGTCAAACTTCAGGCTCAGGTGGACCAGTTCCTAGTAGCCTCTCCCCTTCGGGCTTGGGACTATGTGCAGCTGTTGGGCTCTATGACGGCCACGATGGAAGTTGTGCCCTGGGCCAGGGCTCATATGAGACCGCTTCAACACTCTTTGCTGCAGCGCTGGACTCCGATGTCGGAGGATTATGCTGTGCGCCTTCCCTTGGACCCAGCAGTGCGCAAGGCGCTGAGCTGGTGGATGCAGACAGACAAGTTGTCTGCGGGAATGCCTCTGGTGACCCCAGAGTGGATTGTCGTCACGACGGACGCCTCGTTGTCGGGCTGGGGAGCCCACTGCTTGGGAAGGACAGCGCAGGGGCTCTGGTCTCCTGCAGAGGCAAAGTGGTCTATCAACCTCCTGGAACTCAGAGCCATTCGGTTGGCGCTTTTGGAGTTCATCCCGGTACTGGTGTTGAAGCCTGTACGGGTCCTGTCGGACAATGCCACGGCTGTGGCCTATGTCAACCGCCAGGGAGGTACCAAGAGCGCCCCTCTAGCCAAGGAGGCTATGAATCTTTGCCAGTGGGCGGAAGTGAACCTGGAGCAGCTTTCAGCGGCCCACATTGCCGGAGTCATGAATGTCAAGGCGGACTTTCTCAGTCGCCATACCTTGGAGCCCGGAGAGTGGCAGCTATCTGCTCAGGCGTTCTTGGACATCACGAAGCGCTGGGGCCAGCCGAGCCTAGATCTGATGGCGTCATCGGCCAATTGCCAAGTGCCGCGCTTTTTCAGCAGAGGACGGGACCCTCGATCCCTGGGAGTAGATGCTCTTCTCCAACAGTGGCCGACACAAGAGCTTCTCTATGTGTTCCCGCCCTGGCCCATGTTGGGCAGGGTGCTAGACCGGGTGGCAAAGCATCCCGGCAGGGTAATCCTGGTGGGTCCGGATTGGCCCAGGCGTCCCTGGTATGCGGACTTGATCAGGCTCTCAGTCGACGATCCTCTGCGGCTGTCAGTGGAGCAGGGCCTGTTACATCAGGGTCCCGTGGTGATGGAGGATCCCTCCCCCTTTGATCTTACGGCCTGGCTATTGAGCGGCAGCGTCTGAGGAAGAAGGGCTTCTCAGACAAGGTCATCGCCACTATGCTGAGAGCGAGGAAGCGCTCTACTTCTACTGCTTACGCCAGGGTTTGGCGTATCTTTGCAGCGTGGTGTGAAGCAGGCTCACTTTCTCCCTTCACTGCTCCAATTTCTTCAGTGTTGGTGTTCCTGCAAGAAGGTCTGGAGAAAGGCCTGTCGCTCAGTTCCCTTAAAGTCCAGGTAGCGGCTCTGGCTTGCTTCAGGGGCCGCCTGAAGGGTGCTTCCCTGGCTTCGCAGCCAGATGTGGTGCGCTTTCTCAAGGGAGTTAGTCACCTGCGCCCTCCTCTGCACTCAGTGGTGCCTGCGTGGAATCTCAACCTGGTACTAAGAGCATTGCAGAAGCCGCCTTTTGAACCCTTGTCAAGGGCATCTCTGAAAGACCTGACGTTGAAAGCAGTCTTTTTGGTGGCTATCACTTCAGCCAGAAGAGTTTCCGAGCTCCAGGCGCTCTCATGTCGAGAGCCTTTTCTGCAGTTCACTGAGGCAGGAGTGACTATCCGCACAGTGCCTTCCTTCCTGCCCAAGATTGTTTCTCGCTTCCATGTGAATCAGCAGCTCTGTCTCCCTTCCTTTCGTAGGGAGGACTACCCAGAGGAGTACTCTGCTCTTAAATATCTGGATGTGAGACGAGTCATCATCAGATACTTGGAAGTGACCAATGATTTCCGGAAATCGGATCATCTGTTTGTCCTGTTTGCAGGTCCTCGTAAGGGTCTGCAGGCTGCTAAGCCTACAGTGGCAAGATGGGTCAAGGAAGCCATTGCAGCGGCTTATGTGGCCGCGGGGAAGGTGCCGCCTATCCAGCTGAAGGCTCACTCCACGAGAGCTCAGGCGGCCTCGATGGCAGAGGCCGGATCCGTCTCCTTGGAAGAGATATGCAAGGCGGCAACTTGGGCTTCGGCTCATACATTCTCCAAGCATTACCGTTTGACTGTGGCTGCACGGGCGGAGGCCCGGTTTGGAGCTTCAGTGTTGAGGTCATGGATTTCAATGTCCCGCCCTGGGTGAGTACTGCTTCGGTACATCCCACCAGTCTATGGATTGATCAGCTTGATGATATGGAAGGTAAAATTATGTATAATCATACCTGATAATTTTCTTTCCATTAATCATAGCTGATCAATCCATAGCCCCTCCCAGATATCTGTACTGTTTTTATTCTGGTTGCATTTCAGGTTCAAGTTTAGTCTTCAGTTACTTCAGAAAGACTTCGTGTTCAAGTTTTTTTCACTTGGATTCTTCAAGAGTTAAGACGAGTTTGTGTTACAGTGAGCTGCTGCATTCCTCTCCCCTCCGTTTTACGGGGCTGGATTGAGACTTAAATTCTGCCGGCACTCCCTCCCGCTTCGTGCGGCTGTAGGGCAGCTTTGTACCCCTCCCGCTTCGGCGGTGTTAGGGTCAGTCAGCTCCTCCCGCGGTTGCGGTTGCAGGATAAGCCAGATCCCCCCGCATCGGCGGGTGTGGTGTCCCTCCCCCGCTCCGCGGGGATGAGCTGGACGGATTCCCCTCCCCCACTTGTGTGGGGATGAGCTGGGTTAATTCCCCTCCCCCGTTTCGGCGGTGGTGAGCTGGGCAGAGTGTCCCTTCGTGGGTGTAATTCTCTAAGTGCTGAGTCCTGCGGATGGAGCTTTGATATCGACATACTGAGGAGTTTCCGGCAGCACATGACCACATATAGGGAGGCAAAAGTTTGCTCTCTATCTCCACCTGCTGGTAGATGGACACAACCCACCAGTCTATGGATTGATCAGCTATGATTAATGGAAAGAAAATTATCAGGTATGATTATACATAATTTTACCTTCCTCAGGTCAGGATAGGATACTGTATCAGCACTATACTGTATTGACCTGAGGACGGAGGTTTTGGCCTCTGAAAGCTAAATGTATTAGTCCAATAAAATGGTATTATTTTATTTTCTTTTTTTTTTTTTTAATCTGTTTATTGGCACAACATTAGACATGCAAAAACATGAAAACCAAAGGACTGATTACAAAGCTTAACCATCCACTTTTCTGTGATAAAGAGTGCCAAACATACGTTTTTAATTTTTAAACCCCTTCCCCATATCCTCCCCTCTCCCCATTATTCCTCTCAAATTTTCCCGTTTTTATTGAAACTATTGTACAGATATCAGGTCATTATGTAGCAACAGTGTATTAAACATCTCTCGAACTTAAATACTGAACAGTGTAAGATAGCATATAGAATATTCCCTCATTTCCCCCCTCCCCCCCATCTTGCCATCAGCCATTAGAAAACATTGAGGATCGGTAGACAGACATCCAGAAGCATTCAAAGTCTTGGAACAATGAGCTTAGGGGCATCAAGGTCTATGTTAGATTTTAGTCTCCATGATCGATATCGTTCCCATAACCTATTAAACTTTGCTACATGTCCAGATCGTAAAGCTGTCATTTTAGACATTTGATATAGATAGTCCATCTTATATATTACTTTTATCACAGGCGGTGCTACTGAGCTTTTCCACTGTGCAGCCAATATAATTTTTCCCGCCACCAACCATATTGAAGTGAGCCGATGGTCTAAAAGACGTACCTCTGGGGGGCGGACATGTAGCAAGCAGACCTCCGGCTTTTGAGGATATCGCACTCCTGTCACTTGGATAAACACATCAATCAACTCCGCCCAATAAAGCTGAATTTTTGGACATGTCCACCAAATATGAAGCATGTCCCCCACTGCCACACAACCCCTCCAACACTTGTCAGACCCCTGCCCATACATTTTTACCAATCGCTTAGGAGTGTAATACCATTGATATAATATTTTATAACTGTTTTCTATCATTGAACTAGATATAGAAACCCGCAACATATGTTCCATGGCTTTTTCCCATTGTGTGTATTCTATTGTTATTTGTAAATTTTTCTCCCACCGCTGTAGATAGTGTAGTATAGGCTTCTTATCATAGAGCAATGCCTTATAGAGGCGAGAGATACATCCCCGGTGGCTGCCCACCCTTATTGCTTGTTCTATGGCCAATTCCTCTAAGGACAGTTCAATTTTTGCCCTTTTATTTATATAGTCTCTCATACGATTATAGTGAAACAGGTGGTAAGCTGGCAAACCATACTCCTCTTGTAAATCTGTGAATGGTATCATCTGTCCCTCGTCCCATAGTTGCCCTAATGTGTTCAGTCCCTTCTTCTCCCAACAACTATAAAGTGGATTGGCCATCCCCAGAGGACAACCTGGAGCGGTTTTTATGGCCATCTGTTGGAAATATAGTCTGTTGGGGATATATCGCTGCCGTATAGCCAACCAAGTTTGTAGGGGATATTGCACAGCTAGTGGGGCTTTCCTAATGTATGCCTGAACCTGCTTCTTTGGCATCCATATAATGGAGCGCATGTCAGCGAGCCCCATCCAATGCCGTTCTACTTGGAGCCATGGTTTTGCATTACCAATAGTCCACTCCGCTAACACTCGTAATTGTGCCGCTTGGTGGTATAGGGCGAAGTTTGGTACTCCCATACCACCCTGTTTTTTGGATTGGTATAGGACGTTTGCTCTGACTCTTGGTGGTTTATGCTGCCAGATATAGGCAAAAACTTTTCGATTTAGTTGGCGAAAGAAACCCCTCGGCATTGGCAATGGTAGTGCAAGAAATAAATATAACAGCTTGGGCAATATCATCATTTTTATCGCTGCCACCCTTCCCAACCAAGATAATTCTAAGCCCTCCCATTTATCTAAATCCCGAAAAAGTTCCTGAAGCTTTGGCGGGAAATTAGCCTGATGTAGATCCGCCAAGTTAGGTGTTAATTGGATACCCAGGTATCTAAGAGTTCTGGTAACCCATTTGACCGGGAATTGCTGCCGTAATAAGCCCTCCTCTATCTGCGGTATCCCGAGTCCTAAAACCTCTGATTTGGCCATATTCACGCGAAACCCAGATAACTGACCATAGTGATTCAATTCTTGTATTACCTGAGGTAACGATTCGCTAGGGGTTGTCACCGTTAGAAGGACATCATCCGCAAATAGCATGATTTTATGGGTTGTGTGTCCTATCCTTAGACCCTGTATGTAGGGGTTTTGGCGTATGTGTTGCGCCAAAGGTTCCATGGTCAAGGCGAATAACAATGGTGATAACGCACAACCCTGCCGCATTCCCCGTTCTAACGTGATAGGGCGAGAACTAGTCCCGTTGATCCGTAAGACCGCCAATGGCTGAGCATATATTAGTCGAAGCCAAAGGAGAAATCGACCCGTAAAACCCATATGCTCCAGGACCTCAAACATGAAGGCCCAATTAACCCGATCAAACGCCTTTTCTGCATCTAATGAAAGGAGCATCATGGGTTGTCGGGTGCTAACTGACTCATGGATCAAGTGTAGTGCTCTCCTAACATTATCAAATGCTTGCCGTCCTACAATAAAGCCCGTTTGGTCCCCATGTACTAGTTTCGGCATGAGCTTTTGTAGCCTTTTAGCTAATATTTTGGTAAAGATTTTATAGTCGGATCCCAAGAGTGATATTGGGCGATAGGAATTACACAGCTGTGGATCCTTCCCGGGTTTCTGCAGGACTACAACATTTGCCAATCTCCAGGTAGCCGGCAACTCGTGTTGGAATTCAATTTCATTGAAGGCTCGGACCAATAATGGTATCAATTGCTTACTATAGCATTTATAAAATTTATTAGTATATCCATCGGGCCCTGGCACTTTGCCATGTGGTAGGTCTCGTATAGCCCATACCACCTCATCTGATGTAATAGGAGCTGAGAGCATCTCCTCCTCTATTAGAGATAACTGAGGAAGCATGGCGTGGGTTAGATAGCTTTGGGCCTGTTGTTGATCTAAGGTCCCCTCACATTGGTATAGTGTTGTATAGAAGTGGGAGAATACCGCTCCAATGTCTTCTCGTGTGGTATGCATATTCCCGTCCATATCCCGGATCAAGGGGATATGTGTATTCGTAGACCATTTTTTAAATTTATGGGCAAGTAGCCGTGAGGCCTTATTTCCGAATTCAAAATAGGTCTGTCTTACTCTTTGCAATTGTTCAGTGATCTCTGCCAGTTGGAGCTCCCTAAGTTCCATCCTTAAATTATGCATCTGGTGTTGTATGTCCCCTGTCTCCCCCTGTTGGGTGGCTCGTTCACTAAGAGCCATCAATTCTGCATGTATCTGTTGTGTCCGTTTTCTCGCCTGTCGCTCAACATGTGCCTGGATGGAGATGGCTTTTCCCCTAATCACGGCCTTGCAACCTTCCCATAATATTCCGGATGATACCTCACCATTATCATTGAGGTCAATGTATTCTTTAATATCTGCTTCTAATCTAGTGACTATTGCCGGGTCTGCTAGCAACGAGTCATTGAAGCGCCATTGTGGCTTCTCCAAGTTTCGTGTTTTCCTTTTTAGCTCCAGCACCACCGGTGCATGGTCTGACCACGTCCTAGGATGTATCTGGATATCTTCTACAGTGGAAAGTAAAGTCGGTGGCCCTAGCCATAGGTCTATGCGAGATTGAGATTTATGTACCGCCGAATAATATGTATACCCTCTCGCTTGCGGATTGATCTGCCTCCATATGTCCAACACCTGCCATTGTCTCATAAATTTGTGTAATTGGGCCCGGTCAGCTTGTGAGTATCGAATCCCCTGTGTGGTGTTGTCTAACGTGGGATGTAGCGTAAGGTTAAAATCTCCGCCAATCAGTAGGGTACCCTCAATATATTTAGTGAGAAGTATTGACACATCTAGATAGAAGGCCCCTTGTTGGTCGTTGGGCGCATAGATATTTAAAAGCGATAATATCTCCCCCTCCGTTTTCACTATCAACAACAGGTATCTACCCCCTTTGTCTCTGATCACTCGCTGTATTTGCCAAGGGTATTTATGGGAGAGTACTATCAACACTCCATTCTTTTTTTTTTTCCCGGTAGTTAGATGCAAAAAATATTTGCTGATTTCTCTTTGCACAGCATAGCCGTTCAGCCGTCTGAACTAGGTGTGTTTCCTGAATGAATGCTATGTCTGCCTTTAGGCGTTGGATCTCTTTAAACATGAGCTGGCGTTTTCCCGGTGAATTAAGCCCCTTTACATTAAGGGTCATACACGTTAGAATACTCATCCCCCCCTTATTACTGTTATGTCTAGCTCATTACATCGCCTCTGGTTCTGGACTGTACCTAGTTGTAATTCTCTCTCCCCAACCCTCAGTTTGATGATGATCTGAACTATTCCCCTCCAACTATTAACTCCCATACCCACCCTACCCTCCGTAAGACATCCCTGTATTATACTCATAAGGATGTCAGAGAAGAAAGTGACCCCCCCCCCCTCATTTATTATCAGTAAACAGCTTGATCCCCACTTCATCAGGCAATTGAGTATTATATCTTTGTCAGGCCATTACTACCTGTGTACATTGCCTTACACTATTTTTTTTTTATTTTTTTTTTTTAGCCAAATTCAAATCATCATTTGTAACATTATAGTCATCAGCTTAAGGTCTCTTATCTAGTTTCCCTGCAGCATGAATTGCGCTCTATGTTCGGGTTGTATTTTCAGTTCTTCTTAGCTGGGTACCCGAGTGCTGGCGCTGTAGCCGTCCCTTTCCTGCCGTAACTCGTTGCCAGCGTGGCTTGTCTCCTGCTGATAGTTTCTGTTTCGTTGATGTCGCGATTTCTCCATTTGGTCCGTCTTCCGGAAAAATCTCCGCTACTTCTGCGATGTCCCGGACCTGATGTTGTTTCCCATCTTTATAAAATCTGAGCACAAATGGATGGCCCCATCTGTACTTGATGCCTTTATCAGCCAGGAATTTCGTAAAGGGTCGAAGCTCCGCTCTTCGTTTCAATGTAGTAGCAGCCAAATCCTGGTAACACTCTATATGATAGGAGTCCCATTGAAATCCTGGGGTGGTGCGCGAGGCCTGCATTATCTGCTCCTTTAGTTTAAAATCGCTAAAGCAGGCAATGATATCCTTTGGACGGTTTGAGTTCATGCTGCCCAAGGCTCTGTGTGCTCGTACCAGTTGAATTTCTGCGGGATCTTTAATAATCTCACGTTCCTTAAGCAATGCGCTAGCAATTTTTTTTATAGTCAGTTCGCAGTCTAGGTATTGTGGCGTGTCGGGAAGGCCACGAAATCTCACATTGCATCGGCGACTGCGATTTTCTAGATCCTCTACTTTGTCCCAGATCTGCTGAGTCTCCTGCTTGGCGTCCCGGAGTTGCGTGTCAAAAGTTTGGAGTAGTTCAGTATGTTCTTCCAATCGGTCTTCCGTTTCAGCTACTCTTATACCCAGCGCGCCAATTTCTCCGCGAAGTTCCGCCCCCAGCATAGTAATGTCCGCTCGCACTGCTGCTATAATATCTGCTTTTATTTCCTGTAGCCACCCCCGAATCTCCTGCATGCGGTTTTCCTCTAGCAAGTGTCCCTCGCCCGTGGCGAATAACGGTGGGGAAAGTTGCGTTGGGCTGCCCCCTCGGGAGTCTGGCTGGTGCGGCTCGTGTTGGCGCGCTCATGTCCGCGGCTGGGCCCTTATATGCGAACGCTTGTAAACTGACTCTCGGGGCTCTCGGGGCTCTGGAACTATTCATATATCGCTTACCGCTGGTTTCAGATGCAATTCTCACGTATTTAGAGGTCACGTTTGTGCAAGGTATTATCAGTGGGAGTCCTGGTAGCTTGGGGCTAGTCGGAGCTCGTGGCTCAGGCAGCCATTTCGGGTGGTGACGTCACTTCCTCGTATTATTTTATTTTCTATATTCAAATTTACATCTGCTGTCTTTATATTTTGCACAGTACTAGGGGACATTTTCTGTTTCTGTGGTGTTGCATTGTATGCAGAGTCTGGCATCTTGGGGGTTTAGCTTAATTTTTGTCTAAATAGAAAGTTTATGATTACTTATTCTATAGTGGATTAGAGTGTATCTGTGTTTGTGAAAAAGACATAGCTTTCATTTGTCATTGACTGTGCAGGATCGACGATCTGTACTATTCTGTCTGGTTTTGTTTTACAATAGGTGAATTGATGTTCTAGTGCTCACTGTAGTGTTTAAGATGCTTTCCTTTTCCTTGTGTGACTTGTAGAAATTACTGTTTATGGTGTGCTAGAATTGCTCTATAGGTCCTGAGTGTTTTGTATTCTCGGTATGCCTAGTACTGGATTTTGGAGGGGGGTGTTAAAAAATGACCAGCCCCCAGTACGCCACTGTTTTGATCGTTGTCGCTGCCTTTTCTCCCAGGGCTGATGCCAAACTATGGGGGAGGGCGAAGGGCAGGATTGATGCCGGGCTACAGTTCAAGGCTGGAGATTTTGGGACAGTCCTGCATTTCTGACCACCCCATTGTTATGGGACTTGCAGCACTGATTTCCATGGGCAGAATCAGGCACTGCAAATCCCACACTGATTTGGGTTATAAAGTTTAAATCACGACTGCACAAAATCTCAAGCCTGGAACTGGGTAATTTGCCATCTCTGTGATTTCTAATTTTTTGTGTTTTATTCTGCAATTTGTAAGGGGTGGTCTGTGTTCTGCATGTGACCACTGTAAAAGATTCTGTGTGCATGTAGTTCGTGTGGGGATCTATACGAGTCTGACTTCTCTGGCTTTTTAAATGGGAATGTCAGTTTCAGAATTTACCTGTTTTATGACTACAGCTTAATCAGGCATTTGCATTTGTTACAAATCAAAGTTTGAAGGATATGTGCCATTGACATGTTTGCCTTATAGCAGTCATATTTGGCCAAGTTTAAGATATGGGATAAAATCACTATATTTAAAAATATTGGTGTTCCATGAACCAGGAATGTGGTTTGTGTTAATGCAGGAGAGCTGTTGCACAGACTGTTTACTTAGAAATCCATCATCAAGTGCACTCTAAGGCACTATTAGGGAGTATCCGAAGAAACACTACTCACACCTAGTGCCCACCCATATTAGCTCTGGGCCCACCCAAAATGTCCGGTCTGGCTACGCCACTGCTACAGGGGTTTGAATGTCAAGATTACTGTGGTACCTGAAAACTCTGTGTGCAGCGGTATTGGGCGCTGTTACTTTAAACCAGGAGAGAAGGAATGAAGCTTTGTTAGCACTACCGATGTGGAGCAGGGTTGTGTCAAATGGTTTTCTGGAAATAAACTGATTAAAAAAAATTTGACTTGGAGAATATGTCAGTGCCTTTAGGTTTTGTTACTGAACCCTAATAAAGGACAGACGGCACGAAGAAAGGAAGGGAACGGTAACCTCACCGGTTTCCTCTACTATTGTGGAGTAAGCAGGCTAAGAAGGCCTTCTGATCACGGCATAGGACTCCAGCTACTCCCCAGGGAAGCAAGCCAAGCAGGAGTCACCCAGGCCCCAGCTGGAAGGGAGACCCAGGGTGGCAGCACACAGCGCTGGACATGAAGAAACAGTCCCAGCTCGACAGAGCTTACAATCTAATTAGGACAGACAAACAGGACAAATAAGGGATAAGGGAATTACAAAGGTGGAAAAGATAAAACATGGGTACTGAACAAGTGAGTAAGGGTTAGGAGTTAAAAGCAGCATCAAAATGGTGGGCTTCTAGCCTAGATTTGAAGACGGCCAGAGAGAGATGGAGCTTGATGTACCAGCTCAGGAAGTCTATTCCAAGCATATGGTGCAGGAAGATAAATGGAACAGAGTCTGGAGTTAGCAGTGGAGAAGGGTGCAGATGGGAGAGATTTATCCACTGAATGGAGTTCTGAGGGAGGAATGTAGGGAGAGAGAAGAGTGGAGAGGTACTGAGGAGCTGCAGAGTGAATGCACTTGTAAGTCAATAAGAGGACTTTGAACTGTATGTGGAAATGGATATGGAGGCAATGAAGTGACTTGAGGAGAGGGTTAATATGAGCATAGCAACACTGTGGAATACAAGTCATGCAGCAGAATTTTGAACAGATTGAAGGGGAGAAAGATGGCTTAGTGGGAGACCTGTGAGAAACAAGTTGCAATAGTCTAAACAAGAGGTGATAAGAGTGTGGATAAGGGTTCTGGTAGTGTGCTCAGAAAGGAAAGGACAAATTTTGGTGATATAAAGAAAGAAATGACAGGTTTTAGCAGTCTGTTGAATATGTGCAGGGAAGGAGAGAGAGGAGTCGAAGATGACCCCAAGGTTACGAGCTGATGAGACAGGGAGGATGAGAGTGTTATCCATAGAGATAGAGAATGGGGAAAGAGGAGAGGTTAGTTTAGGGGAAAAGATAAGAAGCTCAGTCTTGGTCATGTTTAGTTTCAGATGGCGGTGAGACATCCAGGCAGCAATGTCAGAAAGGCAGGCAGATACTTGGGCCTGGATTCCTGCTGAGATTTCTGGTGTGGAGAGGTAAATCTGGGAGTCATCAGCATAAAGGTGATACTGAAAACCATGGGATGAGATCAGAAGAAGTATAGATGGAGAAAAGAAGAGGTACAAAATATACAATGACTCCAGGAAGCAAAACTTCAAAGAAAGTGCATTAAGGTGGAGAAAAACCCTCAGAAACCTGGGACAAACTGTCGCAGGTTTAGAGCGAGGTTACTGATAACAGGAGTAACACACGCCCGGGTTCTATCACTGGGTATGAAAAAAACTCCACAAAATAATTTTTAAAGATTTTTTCAAACATTAAGCTGCCTTATGTGTTGTGACAAGGCTACATCCCCGATGTATAGAGTGAAGCAGCAAAACCATGAACTACATATCCCAGAATGCATTTCCAGTCCTAGCAGTGAGATCCCAGGGAATAGGCAAGCTGGCCATATACCGTCTCTGACCACAAGAGGGAGGGGGAATGAAGGAGCCAGTTCCCGGAACCAGCAATCAGTATATCATGGTGCCAACCTGTAATAGGGAGGGGTGGGCTGAGAAGCAGGAGGAGGATTGGATGGAAGAGGGAATTAATCAGCCTGAGCAGGGGAAGGAGGCAGAATGAAATGGGAGCTTGAGAGCTGAGGAAGGCAGCCCCTGAAGGTTTGGAAACCTACATGGTTTTGGAATTTATTTTGGTTTAAACCCTGCTTAAGTGGAGAAGCCTGTTTTTCTTTTGTGAAACCTGATTATTTTGAGAACCTCTGAAGTTGGAAGGCTTGTTTATGAAGGAGGGCTGTCTGGTGGGAAGAGGGGTTCAGTTCAGGAGGAGAGGAGCAGTGCAGGCTGAAATACCTTGGGTTGAGGAAGTCCCAAAAGTATTGCACCTCCTGGAAGTAAAGGCTGCTTGGTGATTAACTGTCTTGAGGGGAAATCCTGCTTGTGGGACAAGTACTATTTGTTTGTTACTGGATGGGACAAAAAAGCAGGGATTTCCAAAGGGCTCTTGCATTCCCCTCAGGGAAGGGGGCAAAGTCTTTGTGTAATTGGCTGATGTACTAAGCAAGGCAGAACAGCCCTGCCTGAGAAGCAAGTCTCTACTCTGGAGTGAAGTTTTGTTTATGAATCTGGAAAATAAAGGAATGCTTTTGAAGTATTTCCTGGTGGCAGTTTTGTGAAGTTCTGGCTATTCATGGGAGGCAGCTTCCTCCCCCATACTGGAGAAGCGGGCCCGTTTACAGTGTTAGCATAATTATCTTGCTTTAACAAGAAATATGATTCTTAATTGCTAAACTATAAAATTTACGGCATCAAAAAAAGTGAGAACACTTGACTTGATAATATTAATAAAGCACTCTTTATTCATATTATCAAGTCAAGTGTTCTCACTTTTTTTGATGCCGTAAATTTTATAGTTTAGCAATTAAGAATCATATTTCTTGTTAAAGCAAGATAATTATGCTAACAGATAAGGCAGCTTAATATTTGAAAAAATCTTAAAAAATTATTTTGTGGAGTTTTTTCATACCCAGTGGTAGAACCCGGGCGTGTGTTACTCCTGTTATCAGTAACCTCGCTCTAAACCTGAGACAGTTTGTCCCAGGTTTCTGAGGGTTTTTCTCCACTTTAATGCACTTTCTTTGAAGTTTTGCTTCCTGGAGTCATTGTATATTTTGTATCACATTACGAGTTTTTTGACTCTAGTCAATACTGCAATTTGTGTTGTTCTTTTGAGTTAAGAAAAGAAGAGGTCCCAGGACAGACCTCTGAGATACAGCAACTAATAGTGGGACAGAAGTGGAGGAGGATCCACCAGAGTATACACTAAAAGTACGTTGGAAGAGATAAGAAGAAAACCAAGAAAGAACAGAGCCCTGAAATCCAAATGAGGACAGCTTATCAAGGAGTAGGCGGTGATCAACAGTGTCAAAAGCAGCAGATAGATCAAGAAGGATGAGGATAGACTAGAGACCTTTGGATCTGGCCAGGAACAGGTCATTGGAGACTTTAGCAAGGGTTGTTTCAGTTGAATGAAGAGGGCAAAAGCCAGATTGAAGTGGATCAAGAATACCTTCTGATTAAAAAAGTCAAGACAATGGCGATGAACAGCACGTTCAAAGTATCTTGGATAGGAAAGGGAGAAGGGAGATGTGGCAATAGTTGGAAGGTCAGGTAGGGTTCAATGAAGGTTTTTTGAGGAGTGGTGTGACTATAGCATGTTTGAAGGCATCAGGAACAGTCGCAGTGGAAAGTCAAAGATTGAGAATATGACAAATAAAAGAGATAACAGTAGGAGAAATAGTGCTAAGTAGATGGGTGGGAATAGGATCAGAGGAACAGGTAGTTAGTTTTGAGGTAGAAAGAAAATGTGCAGTTTCCTCTTCAGTGATTTCAGAAAAGGAAGAAAAGGAGGCAGGGTTTGAAGGAGGGTTGAGAGAATGGGCTAAGGAAAGGAGAGGTGGAGGTGACTTGGTTGAGAATTCAAGTTTAATCTTGTGAACCTTATCATGAAAGTACTCAGCCAAAAAGTGAAGGGGCAGTTGTAGGTGAAGGACTTTTGAGGAGTAAGTTCAGTGTGGCTAAGAGACGTCAAGGGTTTGAGCCAAGAGATGTAGTAGTCCTGTTTGGCAAGTGAAAGAGCAGACTGGAAGGAGGTCAGAAAGAATTTGAAATATTTGAAATCATCATGGGCATGGGATTTCAGTCAAATGCATTCGGCAGAGCAGGCATAGGAACTTAGGTAGTGGATTCTAGAGGTCAGCCAAGGCTAGGGTTTGGTACGCCTTACAGAACGGGGAATGGGAGGAGCGAGATTATCCAGAGCAGAGTAGTATTATAGGAAGAGACAGCCTCATTGACAGACTTGGATAACAGTGGCTGAGAATAGATTTGAAACACTGGAGGACAGAGTAGAAGGGTCAATAGCCTGAAGATTCCTAAATGTATTGGTTGAGATTGGATGGGATGGGGGGGGGGTTGTTTAAGTGTGGAAGTTATCAGATGATGATCAGAGAGGGGAAGAGCTAAGGCACAGAAACTGGAGAGTGAGCAGTTGGAGAAGAAGATGAGATCAAGACAGTAGCCATTCTGGTGAGTGAGGATAGTGGAGCACAGTTGAAGATTGAAAGAGGATATTGAAGTGAGAAACTGAGAAGCAAAAGAGTCAGAGGGATCATTAGCATGAATTTTAAAATCCCCAAGAATGAGGGAAGGAGATGAAGGTTCAAGAAAGAAGGAAAGCCAGGTGTCAAAGTCAGTGAGAAAGGAAGAAAGGGACCTATCAGGGGGTCGATAAATGACTGCTACTTGGAGAGGCAGAGGAGTGAATAAATGGATGGAGTGGACTTCGAAGGAAGAAAAGCAGTGAGACTGAGGTGGAAGAAGAGGTTGAAATCTATAGGAGGGTGAAAGTAATAGCCCAACACCACCTCTGTGGCCAACCAGGCGAGGAGTATGGGAGAAAAGGTAACCTCCATGACACAGGGCCACGGCTGAAGCAGAGTCTTCAGGGCAAAGCCAAGTTTCAGTGGGCAAGCAGATGGAGAGTATGAGAGAGAAAGAGGTTGTGGATGTAGAAAAGTTTGTTGCAGACAGAGCGGACATTCCACAGAGCACATGAAAAAGGCAGGGAAGAAGGGGGGGGGGGGGGGGGAGAGGAACAGAAATTAGACTGGAGACATCACGGTGTGACCTACACAAATAGGATGAGAGCTGATGTGGAGGACCAGGATTGGGATTGATATTCCTAGTGGAGAGCAGGAGAAGGAGCAAGAGAGTATGGAGAAGACTAGGAGAGGCATAACGACAGTGACAAAGGTGAGATGTAGTCAGATAGAATAGAGATGGTTGAATGGAAGGAAATGAAATGTTGAAGGTTGAGAGCAGAGAAGAAGGGAGAAGGCAAAAGAGATGGTGAGATGATGAAAGCAGAAGGCGAGCAATGTGTTCCTGCAGTATACAGTGGTTTCAGATGGAGAAAGAGATTGGGAAGGGAGAATACCAAGAAGAGAAAGTGTACTAGAGCCATAAGAAGTAACTGGGAGGTGGAGCGAAGGCCCTGAGCGGATCGGAGTGGACCTGGGAGTCACTCCAGATGAGGCTGTGAGGATATACAGATGGGCTGCAAGTCCATAGCACCTAGAAGGCAGCTGGTGAGAGCACTGGGCACCTCCACCATGCACTTCCCAGCCAAGAAAAGGCTTACTAAGGGTTAGGCTGAAGCCAGCATTCCTCCCCCTGAGGGTCACCTCTTACTGCTGTACTCTTGCATTCTGAGTACTGTTTTCCACTCCTCTTTCTCAAGTCCTTTACCCCCAGTCTAGCATTCCTCTCTCTCTCAAACACCCCCCAGCAGTCCAGAATTCCTCTCTCCCTCAGCCACCCCCCCCAGCAGTCCAGTATTCCCCTTTCTCTAACTCCCCCTGCCAGTGGTCCAGCACTCCCCTCTCTCTGAAACACCGCATCCCTTTCCCTCTCCCCATCTACCTTAAAATCTCTCTTCAGAAGTTGCTGGCAGCAGCAGTCTTCCTCTGATGCATCCTTCCCATGTGGAAACAGTAAGTTGCACCAGAGGGGTCAGGGCACATCAAACAAAAAGTGTTTGAAACCCTGCTTCTGCCAGTGACTTTTGAGGAAGGATTTTAGAGTAGACGGAGGAGGGGGTTGAGAGTGAGGGGAATGCTGGCCTGTTGGTAGAGAGGGGAGGGAGGTTGAGAGAAAGGGGAATGCTAGACCACAGTTGGTAGTGAACCAAGTGTGGGAAGGAAGGATGGTGAGTGTGCAATGCTCGACCCAGGGGTGGAGGGGTGGGAGGGACACTGGAGAGTGGGAAGGAGGGACAAAAGAGAGACAGAGAGGAAGAGATGTTGAACTAGGTGGGGGGAGCAGGGAAGAGGAAGGGAATACAGACAGATGTTGGATCTGGGATGGAAGGGTGAGGGAGAGAGATGAGGTTCTGGACAAAGAAAGGGAGGGAAGACAGAGACATGCTGCACCATGGTGAGTGGGGGGGGGACAGAAGGGAAGAGAGATGAGACAGAGAGATATTAGAGGTGGAGGCCAAGGGACAGGGAGTTGTTAGGCTACAAGGGTAGAAGGAGGAGAGAGGGAGGGAGAAGATGCTGGACTACAAAGGTGGAGGAATGGGAGAGGGAAGGGAGATGCTAGGAATGGTGGAATCATGTGGGAGAGGCCCTGGTGGTTGTTGTCAAAGAGATGAGTGAGAGGACAACAGTGAATACAGAGGGTAGAAATGTGGTACATAAGTACATAAGTACATAAGTAGTGCCATACTGGGAAAGACCAAAGGTCCATCTAGCCCAGCATCCTGTCACCGACAGTGGCCAATCCAGGTCAAGGGCACCTGGCACGCTCCCCAAACGTAAAAACATTCCAGACAAGTTATACCTAAAAATGCGGAATTTTTCCAAGTCCATTTAATAGCGGTCTATGGACTTGTCCTTTAGGAATCTATCTAACCCCTTTTTAAACTCCGTCAAGCTAACCGCCCGTACCACGTTCTCCGGCAACGAATTCCAGAGTCTAATTACACGTTGGGTGAAGAAAAATTTTCTCCGATTCGTTTTAAATTTACCACACTGTAGCTTCAACTCATGCCCTCTAGTCCTATTATTTTTGGATAGCGTGAACAGTCGCTTCACATCCACCCGATCCATTCCACTCATTATTTTATACACTTCTATCATATCTCCCCTCAGCCGTCTCTTCTCCAAGCTGAAAAGCCCTAGCCTTCTCAGCCTCTCTTCATAGGAAAGTCGTCCCATCCCCATTATCATTTTCGTCGCCCTTCGCTGTACCTTTTCCAATTCTACTATATCTTTTTTTAGATACGGAGACCAGTACTGAACACAATACTCCAGGTGCGGTCGCACCATGGAGCGATACAACGGCATTATAACATCCGCACACCTGGACTCCATACCCTTCCTAATAACACCCAACATTCTATTTGCTTTCCTAGCCGCAGCAGCACACTGAGCAGAAGGTTTCAGCGTATCATCGACGACGACACCCAGATCCCTTTCTTGATCCGTAACTCCTAACGCGGAACCTTGCAAGACGTAGCTATAATTCGGGTTCCTGTTACCCACATGCATCACTTTGCACTTGTCAACATTGAACTTCATCTGCCACTTGCACGCCCATTCTCCCAGTCTCGCAAGGTCCTCCTGTAATCGTTCACATTCCTCCTGCGACTTGACGACCCTGAATAATTTTGTGTCATCGGCGAATTTAATTACCTCACTAGTTATTCCCATCTCTAGGTCATTTATAAATACATTAAAAAGCAACGGACCCAGCACAGACCCCTGCGGGACCCCACTAACTACCCTCCTCCACTGAGAATACTGGCCACGCAATCCTACTCTCTGCTTCCTATCTTTCAACCAGTTCTTAATCCATAATAATACCCTACCTCCGATTCCATGACTCTGCAATTTCTTCAGGAGTCTTTCGTGCGGCACTTTGTCAAACGCCTTCTGAAAATCCAGATATACAATATCAACCGGCTCCCCATTGTCCACATGTTTGCTTACCCCCTCAAAAAAATGCATTAGATTGGTGAGGCAAGACTTCCCTTCACTAAATCCGTGCTGACTTTGTCTCATCAGTCCATGTTTTTGTATATGCTCTGCAATTTTATTCTTAATAATAGCCTCCACCATCTTGCCCGGCACCGACGTCAGACTCACCGGTCTATAATTTCCCGGATCTCCTCTGGAACCTTTCTTAAAAATCGGAGTAACATTGGCTACCCTCCAGTCTTGGGGAGTAGATAAAAGACAAGAAGGTAATAGGAGGCTGGGAAAGGAATGAGATGGGAAATGGAAGAGCTAGGGGTTAAAGGAAGGAGATGGGTCTCTGACATAACAAGGGAGCAGTGATTCCCACTCACTCCTGTGGCTTCCTTATATGGTAGCTTGCACTCCCCTAGCAGTAGTACCGTGAGACTACAGCTAGGTGTCAGTGACACAATTTTGAAGAAGGCAACCATTGAGGCAGGAATGACTGGGAATCATTCCTGTCCCTGTCACCACTAGGATGAGTTGGGGTATAGGGTGAAATGGGGCAGGGGGAAGGTGGCTGGAAGGCAGCGATATGGGTTAGGGGGGAGCTGGCTAGTTGGGAGCCAATCTGGGTGGCACTGATACAGCTAGAAACAGCAGCTTTCGCCATCTTGGGCCTGCACTAAGGAATTTACTTTGTTTTGAACTATGATATGAAAATTCATAGAGTAAATTTAAGAGTGCAGTAAAATCTTGGGAGCCGTTATTCAATTGATTTAGACGACTGCTGACTGGTTAAATTGCTTGCTCAGGGCTAGCAGCTAATTTTTAGGGACTCAACCGCCTAAGTGCTGCTGAAATTCGTGGTTAGCACCTAGCTAAAAGCTGGCAATGTTGGGGGCATTCCGGGGGCAGAGTCAGCAGTTGGCCACTTAAGTACTTACATTCAGCCCTTAAGCAGCCAGGTTTAGCGCATAAGTGGGACCACATAAAATCTGTCCTATTTTTATGCATTAGCCCATGGCCACTTAAGAGCTGAATATCAACTTAAGCAGCTATATGTTAGCCAATTTTAAAATAGTCAGATATTCAAAGCTGAATCTCCAACGGGTGCGGGCTGGGAATAACTCCATTGGCAGTGAGCAAAACGTTTGCTGCCAGCGACAGCTGCTTACCATTTTTGGAAACTATTGTTTAGATGTTCATGTAATGATGGGTAGTATAACAAATAAATAATACAATGTGGACATCATCTCAGATAGAGGGTAATTTTATAAAAAGATGCTTAGGTTAATATGGCGGGAAGATTCCTAATTTTGTCTATTTTGTAAAAACACATAGGTGTCTATATATCTTTTTAAAATACTAGCACAAATCTTGCATAAAACAGTGCATTATATCTGCTCGACAGCAGGTGTAAATATAGGTGTAAATTACACACATATGCAAGTATTTTATAAAATATGCATTAAATTGCGAGTATGCCCCGCTCCACATAAACTGTGTCCCTGAGTATGCGTAATGTACAAGTATGCACTAGCTTGCATCATATATACTTTTAGGCATGACCTAATTTTTTAAGAGCTTATTTACATGAATAAGTCAGTATTTTAAGAGCAAAAAAGGTTTATAAAATTACTCTGTGTCATCATACCATGCAACATTATCTCTCTCCAAACATCACTTCACATGATGCTCTCCATACTTATCACTTCACCGTGAGGCCATCAAAGTATCAAACAATAATATCTGTTCTCTTGATGTTTCAGCCAGTGGGCTCAACCAGGTTTCCATTGCATTGATAGTAACTGCAGTGTCCCTGTCAGTGCTGGTGGTGACTCTACTCGTGGTATATTGTGTGAAACACAGCAGAATGTAATCAAGTGAGTAATCAGGGGATGGGGATGACAACTGGTCAATATTCAGCTGGCAGTGGTCAGCATTTTTTAAAATGTTGACTGCCACAGGCTGAGAAAAGCACCGATATTCAGTTCCGGCATCTATGCAAGTACCAGCACTGAATATCCAGGCTCTGGCTGGGCACTGGCCATGTGCAGAATGGAACTGGGTAGGTGCCTGGTTAGCTAACTGGGTATGGGGCTGAATATCAGGTTTTGAATACTGCAGCTACTGTTCCATTAACACTTTCTTATACAAGGGCTTCACTGAAGGCTTCTGGTGTGGTTGTAACTGTTGGTGTCCCAATCTGGTTTTGACATTTGGCTCCCCTGCCTTGCTTCACTGTGATATAATAAGCAAAGAGTCCTGTCCTCTTTTAAATACTATAGCTACTGCTTTCATAACTTTTTTAACAAGGCTGTCACTGGAGGCTGGTGGAGTGGTGCTACTGTAGGTAACCCATGCATCTGTTTTTCTCTGAGTATAGTTGCTGTTCTTCCGCCCTAAACTGAGCCTTGTTGAACTGAGCCATCTACACTTCTGGAGTAACAAGTCCAGCTCACGGTCCAAGTATTCAGATATTATGTTCTCCTCAACCCTCCTCTTTGTTATCTACTCATGTCTCCTAATCCACTTCTCGCTCACTGCAACTGAACCAGAGTTTAACGTCATTCCTCTCGTCACAAACAGCAGAAGAATAATTGGCTCGCTGCCCAACTCGCAATGCTTTTCACTTGGAGCAAGCGCACTTTCATAATTTGGCAGAACCCCCTCCTGCAAGAACTAGATTCCTTATTGAAGTCTTGTGTGACAAAAAGCAGGCCGATCAGTTCCTTCACTTTCAAAGTAGGATACATAAATGCCAGGTCCGTAGTGAACAAGCCTGAACTTATATCGGACTGGATCTCATCCGAGGACCTTGACCTCCTCTTTATTTCAGAAACATGGATCCAGGTGCCATACGACCCGGTTGTTTTAGACCTTTGCCCGCCAGGCTACAAGTTGGTGCATTGGGACAGAATAGGTAAGAGATGAGGTGGTATCGCATTAATATATAGATCCTACCTCAAAGTAGAAACTTGCACAGATCATATATCCCCTTTCCTTGAAATTGCTGCATTCAAAATTCATCATTCTACTCTTCTTGACCATTTAGCATGCGTCCTGTTTTATAGGCCACCTAATAATTGGAATTCTTGCTGAGCTTATGGATTTCATCTCCAACACATGCATTGCTCATTCAAATATCTTAATTTTAGGTGATCTTAATCTCCATCTGGACAACCCACAATCGCTGGATGCCAACCATTTCCTGGATTTCCTCCGTCTTTGGGATCTCAACTGCCCCAGCATCTGTCCATCGCACTCAAAGGGTCACTCGCTAGATCTCATCTCCTACAAATTCCTTGCCGATGCGGATTTCCAGCTCGATGACACCGTGCACTGGTTAAAATCGGGTATCTCTCAGCCTAGCGAACCCACCACATATTTTTATAGAAGAATAACTGACCCACAGTTATTTTGGAAGTCTTTATACAGTGATAACTTGATAGCCCAATCAGCCTCAATTCACTATTTGTTACGGAAACCACTCTTTAGTAGCATTGCAGTTGTTGAAGACTTCCTCAAGACACTGGACTTCTCTCCAAATTTATGCCATGTGGCAAGAGCACTATCCAAGTTCTGAAAGAAACATTGTGGTCTTGATGTATGCCCAAGTCATCTCTTAAATCTGCTCCAGAATGCTTCATCGTTGATTTTACCACCTACTTGAACTTCATGCTCGAAACGGGTCTTTTTCCTCATGAGCATGGGAGCATTCTTCTCACCCCAATTCCAAAGAACCCAAAAATGAAAGCTGATGTCATTTCTAATTATAGACCAGTAGCATCCATCCCATTATTCGTTAAAACTATGGAAAGTATGGTCCATACTCAGCTAGCCGACTACTTGAATAATTTCGTTATTCTACATTGCTCTCAATCGGGATTCCGTCCACAGTACAGTACTGAAACAGTACTGGTTACCTTATTGTCAAATTTTAAAAGAGAAATATCCACTGTGAAAAAAATATTATTACTCCAATTTGACATGTCCAGCGCGTTTGACATGGTGGATCATGAGATTTTAATCTACGTACTAGGCACCTTCGGGATCAGAGGAGATGTGCTTCACTGGATCAAGGGTTTCCTCTCCTCTCGTACATACCAAGTCAAAGCTGATTCCTGCATTTCTACACCGTGGACAGCCTACTGTGGGGTACCTCAAGGCTCACCTCTTTCTCTGACCCTCTTCAATATTATGCTGATTCCATTAGCAAAAGCATTATCTCAGCTTGGCCTAAACCCATTCATTTATGCGGATGATACATCCCATTCAAGTCTACTCTAGCCAAAATCTCCGATAAAATAGACGCAAGTTTCTCCATCATGGATTCCTGGGCAAAGGCGTTTCTGTTTAAGCTTAATCAAGACAAAACTCAATGTCTAATCCTATTGACCCAACACAATAAAGTAGTCCAAAGCTCACTCGACATTAAGGGCTGCAAACATTCGATCTCAAACAGCCTGAGACTCCTGGGAGTAGAGTTGGATAACCACTTACAACTGGACAATCAGGTGAAAATCATCACTAAAAGAATGTTCCACGCCATGTGAAGGCTGAAGTGCATTCAGCATTTCATTTCAAAAGATCTATTCCGCACCCTTGTCCATTGGCTGCTCCTCTCCCATATAGACTACTGAAGCGGGATTTATGCTGGTTGTCGGGACTACATTCTGAAACGGCTACAGACTGCTCAAAACACGGCAGCAAGGCTAATATTGGGCAAATCGCGTTTTCATCATGCACAGCCACTGCGTTATAAACTACACTGGCTCCCAGTCAAAGATCGTATTACATTTAAAATCTGCTCACTAACGCACAAGATAATTTATGGAGAAGCCCCTGAATATATGCTCCATCTCATCGATCTACCTTCTAGAAATGCGCTAATAACTGCAAGGACCTACCTCAATCTACATTATCCCAACTGCAGGAACATTAAATGCAAGACCCTTTTTGCTTCGTCCTTCCCCTACATCAGTCCAAAATTCTGGAATGTTCTGCCAAGACAACTAAAATAACTAGTCGACCAGCATCTGTTCAAAAAGTCTTTAAAAACATTCTCATTCGTCAAAGCTTATTCCAATGGCAACTCCTATGTTTAACCTCTCTCCCTTCCTGACTGTACATGGTTATCTGCTGGTTGCTTTGCCCCTATCTTTCACCCAGTGTTTTCCTCTGTTCCATTACCTGCCTGTCTCATTCTGTAACTGAGTCATCTTTGCATTGTATTTTTTCCTCTTGAATTATTGTAAGCAACATTGCGCCTGCTCCTGTGGGAAAATGTGGGGTACAAATGCACCAAAATAAATAAATAAATATCAGGTTTTCTTTTAAATACATTATTCCCCCAAACCCACCCTCCAATTGCATTGGCCCCTTCCCAAACTCCCCCAACAAAGCTTACCCTCCTCCTGAGACCCTTAACTTTCCAACAAGAGTTTACCTTTCTCAAACTGCTCCTCCAAAAGCACTGGCCTCTTTCCAGCCCCTCCAAGATCAATATCCTCTTCCTAACCCTCCTTGAACACTTACTCCCTCCGAACACCTCTCAAGAGCACTGGCTCCCTCCTAGACTCCCAAATGCTTCTCTCCTCCTGGTCCCCCCTGTGCTCCTGTAGCCCCCCCCCTCCCCCCATGCCTACCTTAGGGTCCCTAGTGGTCTAGGGGGATTTTCCAGACAGGAGTAAACTCCACTCACTCTTCCTATGCTGACTATGGGCACAAAATGGAGGTTGTAGCTACAGTTTTGTCCAGCATATGCAGAAGCAACTGAAGTCTGCTTCTGCTTGGCGAACCCCAGACCACCATGGACCCTAAAGTAAGTCCCAGTGGGCTTACAGGGGCACGGGGGGGGGGGGCATCAGGAAAACGGAGGCACATGGGGGGGGGGGGTGCCTGTGTGTGAGGGTAGTACCAGTACTCACCACTAGATGTGGTAGGATAAAGACATGTATAAACTAACTGAATCTAGCACCTCTTTCTCATCTCCCTCCCACTCCCCTTGGTCCATCAAACCTGCTTTCTATAATGGCTCCTGCAGCGAAAACAGGCTGCTTGAGTCAGCGCAGGATCCTTCTCTCTGTCAGGCCCCACCCCTCTGACACAACTTCCTGTGTACATGAGGGTGGGATGCAGCACAAGGGAGGGCTGGGAAAAAGAGAAAAAGAGGGAATGATGTTGGACTCACAGGAGAGGGAATAGTGCTAGATTCAGGAGGCAGCTGAGGGATAAAGAGGAAGTGGTGCTGGACTCACCAGGATGTGGGCTGAGGGATACAGAAGGAAAGTTGCTGGACTCACGGGGAGGGTGGCTAGGGAAGGAGAGGTCCTGGATTCGAGGAGAGGTTAGGAAAGAAGAGGTAGAGGTCCTGGACTTGTGGAGGAGAAGGGAGATGTGCTGAACCCATGGGGGGGGGAGAGAGAGAGAGAGGGAACAGGTGTTGGACCTGCGGGTGGGGGAGGGGGCTAGGAGAGATGCCAAACTATGGGTGAGTGAATCATGGAGAGAGGAGGAAGATGGTAGACCATTGTGGGGGGGGGGGGGGTTCTGGGCAGAGGGTGAGATTGGCAGACCGTAGGGGGAGGAGAGTGAGTAAGAGAAGGGGAGAGATGCTGGACCTATAGGAGATTCAGGTACACAAACCCTGATGCTGTTCTCTTTCCCGGGTTGTATAGGCAGTAAACTACACTTACGAGGCTTTCACTTCTGGGAAGGCGCAAGGCATTGGGATATGTGTAGCCACGTCTCCTGGAAACAGGCTGGGTTTCCTGGGTAGGCTCTCCTTTCCAAGCCTACCCAAGAAAGGAGAGAGAAAGAGAGAGAGAGAGGAGGAGGAAAGGAGCTGCTGGACCATAAGGAGGAAAGGGAGAGAGAAGGGATATGGAGTTGCTGCAGCATAGGGGTGGAGGGGAAGGGAGAGGGGACAGGGAATTTCTGGACCATAATGGGGAAGGGGGGAAAGAGAGGAGACAGGCAGTTGCTGGACCATAAAGGTGAAGGGAGAGAGAGAGGACAGAAAGTTACTGGACCATAGGGGTAGAGGGACAGGGAGTTGCAGAACCATAGGGGTGGAGGGAATGGTTCATAAAATCATCTGCGGCGAAGCCCCGGGATACAGGTTAAACCTCATAGACCTACCAACCAGAAACACAACAAGATCAACACACTCATTCCTAAACCTTCACCACCCAAGCTGCAAAGGTCTCAAATACAAATCAACCTATGCATCCACCTTCTCCTATATAAGCACGCAACTTTGGAACGCACTACCAATCACCGCGAAAACAACATCTGACCTACCAAACTTCCGGAAATCACTAAAGACTATCTTGTTCAAAAAGGCATACCCTAACGACCTGACTTAAACACCTGCATCCTGCAACACAACGATACTAATACTCGAACTGGACTTAACATAACGCTTCCTCCTTTCTGTTCCCTTATGTGTCTGTCACATATGCACTCTATTATACCATAATATCACTCTGTATTTGTCATACCAGGAAGGCGATCGCCTCACGGTACTATGTAAGCCACATTGAGCCTGCAAATAGGTGGGAAAATGTGGGATACAAATGCAACAAATAAATAAATAAATAGAAGGTACAGGGAGTTGCTGGACCATAATGGGGAACGCTGGAGGAGGGGAGAGAGGGGACAGGCAGTTGCTGGACCATAAAGGTGAAGGGAGAGAGAGAGGACAGAAAGTTACTGGATCATAGGGGTAGAGGGATAAGAACTTAAGAACATAAGCACCGCCATACTGGGAAAAGACCAAGGGTCCATCAAGCCCAGCATCCTGTCTCCGACAGTGACCAATCCAGGCGTCAAGAACCCGGCAAAAACCCCAAAACAAAACAAAAATTTAAATTAATAATGTTCAATGGACTTTCCTTCAGGAATCTGTCAAAACCCCCTTTAAACTCAGCAATGCCAACTGCTGTCACTACATTTTCCGGCAACGAGTTCCAGAGTCTAACTATGCGCTGAGTAAAGAAAAACTTTCTCCTATTTGTTTTAAATCTACCACATTCTAGCTTCATCTTATGTCCCCTAGTTCTATTATGGTTAGAAAGTGTAAACAAACGCTTCACATCTGTCCGCTCCATTCCACTCATTATCTTGTAGACTTCTATCATATCACCCCTCAGCCACCTCTTCTCCAAGCTGAAGAGCCCTAACCATCTTAGCCTTTCCTCATAGGGAAGTCCTCCCATCCCTTTTACCATTTTCGTCGCCCTTCTCTGCATCTTCTCCAATTCCTTTATATCTTTTTTGAGGTGCGGTGACCAGAACCGAACACAATACTTGAGGTGCGGTCTCACCATGGAGCGATACAACTGCATTATAACATCCTCATTTTTGTTATAACATCCACGTGTTTGTTTTCCATCCCTTTCCTAATAATACTCAACAATCTGTGCACCTTCTTAGCCGCTGCAGCCCACTGAGCAGAAGTTTTCAATGTCTTATCCACGATGATTTCCAGATCCCTTTCTAGATCTGTAACTCCTAAAGTGGAACCTTGCATGACATAGCTGTAATTCGGGTTCCTCTTTCCCACATGCATCACTTTGCACTTGTCAACATTGAACATCTGCCATTTGGACGCCCAGTCTTGCGAGGTCCTCCTGTAATCTTTCACACTCCTCCTGCGACTTGACGACCCTGAATAACTTTGTGTCATCTGCGAATTTAATTACCTCACTAGTTACTCCCATCTCTGGGTCATTTATAAATATGTTAAAAAGCAGCGATCCCAGCACAGACCCCTGAGGGACCCCACTAACTACTCTTCTCCATTGAGAATACTGACCATTCAACCCTACTCTCTGCTTCCTATCTTTCAACCAGCTCTTAATCCACAATATTACCCTACCTCCGATCCCATGACTCTCCAGTTTCCTCTGGAGTCTTTCATGAGGCACTTTGTCAAATGCCTTCTGAAAATCCAGATACACAATATCCACCGGCTCCCCATTGTCCACATGTTTGTTCACCCCCTCAAACAAATGCAGTAGATTGGTGAGGCAAGACCTCCCTTCACTAAATCCGTGCTGACTTTGTCTCATGAGCCCATGTTTTTGTATGTGCTCTGTAATTTTATTCTTAATAACAGCCTCTACAATTTTGCCCGGCACCAATGTCAGACTCACTGGTCTATAATTTCCCAGATCTCCTCTGGAACCTTTTTTAAATAACGGCGTTACATTGGCCACCCTCCAGTCTTCCGGTACCTCGCCTGATTTTAGGGATAGATTGCATATTACTAGCAGTAGCTCTACAAGTACATTTTTCAGTTCTATTAATACTCTGGGATGAATACCATCCGGTCCTGGTGATTTACTACTCTTCAGTTTGCAGAACTGACCCATTACATCCTCCAAATTTACAGAGCATTCGTTTAGTTTCTCTGACTCGCCCGCTTCAAATACCCTTTCTGGCACCGGTGTCCCTCCCAAATCCTCTTCGGTGAAGACCAAAGCAAAGAATTCATTTAACTTCTCCGCTACGGCTTTGTCTTCCCTGATCGCCCCTTTAACACCAATTCTTTAGCCGGCTTCCTGCTTTTGATGTATCTAAAAAAAATTTTACTATGTGTTTTTGCTTCTAATGCTAATTTTTTTTTTCAAAGTCCTTTTTTACCTTCCTTATCGCCGCTTTGCATTTGGCTTGGCATTCCTTATGTTTTATCTTATTATTTTCAGTTGGTTCTCGTCTCCATTTTCTGAAGGATTGTTTTTTGGCTCTAGTGGCTTCCTTTACCTTACTGTTTAGCCATGCCGGCTGACGTTTGGTCTTCTTTCCTCTTTTTCTAATGCGCAGAATATATTTGTCCTGTACCTCTAGGATGGTGTTTTTGAACAGCTTCTACGCCTGATTCAAGTTTTTTTACCCTGTGAGCTGGTCCTTTCTGTCTTTTTTTCACCGTTCTTCTCATTTTATCGTAATCTTCTTTTCTAAAGTTAAACGCTAGTGTATTTGATTTCCTAAGATCACTTACTTCAAAGCCAATATCAAAACTGATCATATTATGATCACTGTTATCAAGCGGCCTTCGCACCATTACCCCCCCCCCCCCCCCCCCCCCCAGCACCAGATCATGTGCTCCACTAATGACTAAGTCTAGTATTTTTCCTTCTCTCGTTGGCTCCTGAATCAGCTGTTCCATGAAACTGTCCTTGATTTCATCAAGAAATTTTATCTCCCTAGCGTGTACATTAACCCAGTCTATATCCGGATAATTGAAATCACCCATTATTGCCCATTTTATTTGCTTCCCTAATTTCCCTTGACATTGCTGCGTCCGTCTGCTCGTCCTGGCCAGGCAGACGGTAGTACAGTCCTATCGCCATTTTTTCCCCTTTTCATGTGGAATTTCGATCCACAAAAATTCCAATAGTGGTTTTGTATCCTGCAATATTTGCAGCCTGAGTCAAGGTTCTCATTAATATACAGTGCTACCCCTCCTCCAATCCTATCTACCCTATCAGTATGATATAATTTGTAGCCCGGTATGACTGTGTCCCACTGGTTATCTTCCTTCCACCAGGTCTCAGAGATGTCTATAATATCCAATTTTTCATTGTGTGCAATGTATTCCAGCTCTCCCATCTTATGTCTCAGGCTCCTTGCATTTGTGTATAGACATTTCAATGCATTATTAATTTGTTATCTTCTGTCTAGTTATTAATTTTACTTAAGGCCATGTGATCCACTACGGTTTCTTTGACATCCTTACTTACAAGGAAGCTATTCTTCCCTGTTTGGGTGATATCCTCAAAAGATACCTTATCCTGAACCATGCGCTTTTGAGCGACTGTCGGCCTTCCCCCCACCTCTAGTTTAAAAGGTGTTCTAGTTCCTTTTTTTTTTTTTTTTTTTTTGGTTTTTTTGTTTTATGTTTAACTCATTTTTTATTAGGTTCCCAGTGAGTAACAATACATACATGAAATGAACAATCTACCGAGAAGATTCCCCTGCACAGATATTAAACATTAACAATGCTACTTCTCCTCTTTCAACCTCTACAACTCCCATTCCCCCCCCCCCCCAAACTGTTACCCTTTATTAATTTTATTAATTGCAAGGAGTCCAATGTTGCACAGATAAAGTCCAACGATAGAGTTAATTTAGGATTCTGCTTCTTGCTGCTGGCTGCAATGTATCCCAGAAGTGTGCCCATATTTTTTCCAGGTTCTTGCCCTCCTCAGAGGAGAAATCTGTTACTCCACATCTTTCCAATTTCAGTAGCTCAATCATTTGCGTCCTCCAGACGCCTATTGACGGGGCCGCGGACTCTCATCAACTCAGCAATATAGTCTTTTTTCCAATTAACACCGATCGTCTTACAAAGGATATAAAACCTGGGGTTGTAGGTTTCACACTTTTATAGATCCCAAAGAGCATCAGCGGATGACTCCGTATGGTACGGCCCCAATAAATCTTGATTTCAGACAGCACCCGGGACCAAAAGTTCGCTACGCGGGGGCATAGCCAAAACATATGGCCAAGCGTTGCAAGCATCTGTCCACATTGGGGGCACACTCCGGAATCGCCAAACCCCGCTTTCAGTGCTCTTGCTGGAGAAACATAAAGTCGCATTGCGAATTTGTACTGAAGTTCCCAATATCGCGTGTAAACTGCATGACTCTGGGCCTGACGCAGATGCTCACTGAATATCTCCGCCGTCACTTCAGTCACCAAGTCCCTGGCCCAGGCCTGTGCTCTACTGACATAGCCAATGTCCTCCGTGGTGTCTTGTAAGAACCTATGATGATATCGGAGGGGCACGGAATTCTGGGCTCCTAGAGTCAAAGCCGTGTTCAGTACGTCCTGCACATCCTCACTGAGGTTCATCCAACCCAGTGCCCTCAGGTAGTGTTGGATTTGCAGGTAGGCAAATTGGTCCGACTGAACTAGCTGATAGTCTCGTTTAAGTTCTCCAAAGGGTCGTATAGTCTCCTCGTCAGTCAAGAGTTGGTATAGGTATTGTATTCCTTTGTCTCTCCATCGCTTGAAGATCACTGAGGAGGATCCCTCTGGAAAATCTGGATTATGGTATAAGGGCAAGAATGGAGTCGCCCTCCAATCAAAATGGTGTCTCCTGCAGAGCCATCTCCATGTCGCTCTTGCTGATGTTATCAATGGGTTGTTCCCCACTCTAGCCACTATCCCCTTGCCGGATGCATGCAGCAACCAACCCAGGTGTCTAGTGGGAAAAAGGGACATCTCCAGTTGCGTATTAGAGAAATCTCTCTGCCCAGTCAACCAATCTCTGATGTGTCTCATTGAGCATGCCACTGTTAGATATCTTACATTTAGTAAACCCATCCCTCCATGTGCCCTGGGTTTATGAATGATGTGGAGTGGGAGTCTAGGTTTTTTCCCCCGCCATAAAAACCCCTGTGTCATCTTATTCAGTATGCGTTCTTCCCTTTGTCTCAAATGTAATGGCAGCATCTGGAACAGATAAAGCCATTTGGGGGCTATCATCATATTAAATAAACTAATGCGCCCCGCAAGGGACAGCGGGCATTCTCCCCAAAGCTGTAATGCGCGTTTCGTCTGTGCCAACAGAGGAAGTACGTTCTTGTCATATAACATCTTCACATCGGATGGAATAGTAACCCCCAGATATTGGACCTGCCCCTCCGCCCACTGTAAAGGAAACTATCCTCTCCAGCTCTGCCTCTGTAATGAGCCCAGCGGCAGTGCTAGCGATTTGGTAAGATTTAATCGGAAACCAGATAATGCACCGTAGTTCACAATGGAGCAGAGGAGCTGGTCCAAGGAGGCCCGAGGACGGCTCAGCAGCAGCATCAGATCATCTGCATATGCTAGCACTTTTAATTCACGTCCCTGCAAGTGAATCCCCTGTATGTGTTTGTGTGTACGCATCTCGCTGAGCAGAGGTTCTAGACTTAATAAAAATAATAATGGTGACATTGGGCACCCCTGGCGCGTCCCTTTCTGTATTTCGAATTCCTCCGTTTTGACCCCGTTCACGAGCACCATGGCCCGCGCCCCAGTGTATAGAGTCGATATGGCCTGCAGGAACCACCCCTCCAGCCCTATCCACTTCAAGGTTTCAAATAGAAAGGGCCACAATACGCGATCAAACGCGCGCTCTGCGTCCAAACTCACCATCAGCCCCGGGGATGTCTCTTCTGAAGTCATGATAGTGGTCAACAGCAGTTTCCGCACGTTTATTACCGAGTGGCGTCCTCTGACGAACCCGGCCTGCTCCTCTTGGATTATCTGGGGCAGCAACGGCGCCAGCCTGTCAGCCAACATTCTGGCCAGCAGCTTGGCCTCCACGTTTATTAGCGATATGGGCCTGTAGGAACTAGACTGTAGCGGATCCCTACCTTTCTTGTGTATCAAGCTTATTAATGCCGTGTTTGCGTGGCGTGGGAAGTGCCCTACGTCAATCACTGTGTGAAAGTAATCTAATAAAGGTCCTGTTATCTGGAGCTTCATCATCTTATAGAACTCTCCCGATAGGCTGTCTGGCCCTGGCGCCGAGTGCAGCTTCAGCGCAGCTATAGCTCTGTGCAACTTTCTAGCCTCTATTGGTTTGTGTAAAGATAACACTTGTTCTGCTGAGAGCTTCCCCATTTGCACTTTGTCTAAGTATGCTTGAATTGCTACACGCGTGTCTGACGGTTCCAATGTTCCCTCATATAAGGTAGCAAAGTGCCTATGGAATACCCTCGCTATCTCTTCTGGTTTAGTGACTATGTCCCCCGTGTGTTTGCGTATAGCGGCTATATAGTTACTCTTGCGCGTCCCTTCTGCTCAGTGTGCTGCTGCGGCTAGGAAAGCGAATAGAATGTTGGGTGTTATTAGGAAGGGTATGGAGTCCAGGTGTGCGGATGTTATAATGCCGTTGTATCGCTCCATGGTGCGACCGCACCTGGAGTATTGTGTTCAGTACTGGTCTCCGTATCTCAAAAAAGATATAGTAGAATTGGAAAAGGTACAGCGAAGGGCGACGAAAATGATAGTGGGGATGGGACGACTTTCCTATGAAGAGAGGCTGAGAAGGCTAGGGCTTTTCAGCTTGGAGAAGAGACGGCTGAGGGGAGATATGATAGAAGTGTATAAAATAATGAGTGGAATGGATCGGGTGGATGTGAAGCGACTGTTCACGCTATCCAAAAATACTAGGACTAGAGGGCATGAGTTGAAGCTACAGTGTGGTAAATTTAAAACGAATCGGAGAAAATTTTTCTTCACCCAACGTGTAATTAGACTCTGGAATTCATTGCCGGAGAACGTGGTACGGGCGGTTAGCTTGACGGAGTTTAAAAAGGGGTTAGATAGATTCCTAAAGGACAAGTCCATAGACCGCTATTAAATGGACTGAAAAAATTCCTCATTTTTAGGTACAACTTGTCTGGAATGTTTTTACGTTTGGGGAGCGTGCCAGGTGCCCTTGACCTGGATTGGCCACTGTCGGTGACAGGATGCTGGGCTAGATGGACCTTTGGTCTTTCCCAGTATGGCACTACTTATGTACTTATGTACTTATGTACTTTTATTAAACGGGCCAGCATCCCTCCCGCTCTATCTCCAAATTTATATAGTCAGTATTTCCTGTAGAGTAGGGAGCGAGTTGTGCGTTCATGTATTAAGCTGTTAAGTGCCATTTTTGTTGACAGGAGAGTTTCATAGTGTGCTTGTGTAGGTTGCCTGCTGTACTGCTGTTTTACTATTCGGAGTTTTCGCTCTAGGTCTACAATACCCTGTGTTATCTTCCGGTTACGTTTGCTAACAAAGGCTATCATCCCACCTCTTAGTACTGCTTTTGCTGCAGTGGGTCTTCCATATGCTCCTGGTTGTGTGTGCAATACTCCTCCCAGCTCTTCTGTAAGTGCTCTTGAAACTCTTTTGAGTGATGGAGGTAGGATGGGAACCTCCAACTGGGGGGCTGGTTAAAATAGGCCGTAGGTTCTAGTTCCAACCACACCATCGAGTGGTCAGAGATCTCCTCTGGACCTATCGTGGCCTTGACCACTCTTTGGAACAAAGCCGGGGAAGTGAAAATGTAATCCAACCTGGATTGTGAACGGTGCGCCCTCGAAGTGTGTGTGTAATCTCTTTCCTCCCCGTGTAGCAGTCTCCATGGGTCAAGCAATCCCAGCTTCTGTAGAAACAAATCTAAAAGTGATGGGACTCCTACAGGGCTTGCGTGTAAATGAGCGGACCTATCTAGCATCGGGTCTATCACTTGATTCATATCTCCTGCTACCGCCATAGGTAAATGTGTATACTTTTGGCAGTGTGTTAACAGTTGGGAGTAAAAACTATCTGCAGCTGTGGGGGGGCCATATACCGATACCAGGAGAATCTCCGTTCCTTGTAAATTAAGTTGGATTCCTATGTATCTGCCCGTATCATCTTTAAATGTGAGTTTAGCCTTGCACATTAAAGCTTTATGTATTAAGATTGCTGTCCCCCCTCGCCTACCAGTGGCTGGTGAATAAAACACCTCCCCCACCCAATCTCGTTTTAACTTCTCATGCTCCTCTCCTGATAGTCTGGTTTCCTGTAGGCAGGCAATTCCAACTTTGTGGCGCTTAAGAGCAGCCAATATTTTTTTGCGCTTAATGGGGGACGTAATGCCACACACATTCCAGGAAACCAAACGCAGTTTACCGCTCAGAGTCTATTCGCCTTGGTTGTCTGCGCAGGCATCCCACTTTATAGATGCATCCAGGGCTCCAAGCTACACCCCAAATGCACCATGAGAGTCCCATCCCCCACCACAACACCTGGTCACATGCAGCCTTCAAATCCTTATCTTTTTGGTTTCCTAAATCTGTGTCCACTAAGCTCCTTGCTACTATCCAATGTCGATAATATCCCACCCTATCCCTTCCCATCCCTCTCATTCCCTCCCCACTCCCCTGCCCCATCTGCAATCTCTCTTCTAATCCCACGTCCCCATGCATGCCTAGAAGTTATAAGAGAGTCACTGCCATGCTCGAGGCCCGCCGCCCTGTCCCTTTCCAGATATACTTTAACCTCCCCAAGTCAATTCTTAATAATGTTCAATACCTTAACATCAATGTTCATGTAGAGCAATTCTCACTCTGTGTGGTGTTTACCAATGTACTCTTGGCTGTTCTGCTCCAGACTAGCGATGTGCTCCTGCGCTGCCGTCACAGTGTCATAATTCTGCCATTTTCCATTTTGGCGGATTTTTAGCACAGCTGGGTAGACGAGCATAAATTGTACCCGCATCTCATGAAGGCGACAACACAGCGGGGTGAATTTCTTTCTGTGCTCTTGTAAGGACGCTGAAAAATCCTGAAAGATGCGAACAAGCTTGCCATCATATTTTGTTTCATCTCTCTTAAGTCGATAGCCCCGTAGAATTTCCATCTTGTGAATGTAGTTGTGTATCTTCACTATTACGGGTCTCGGGGTCTGACGGCCATCTTGCATGCGGCCCAGGCGGTGGACACGCTCCAAACACAGTGCCCCAGCATGGTCTGATAGAGCGAACTCCGAAGTCAGCCATTTTTCGACCACTGTGGCCAGCACCGAATCTCCAACCGTCTCTGGTATGCCAACGAGTCGTAGATTACTGCGTCGCACTCTGTTTTCGAGCTCGTCAACTTTATCTGTGAGGTTACCCACCGTCTTCTGCAGGCTTTCCATCTGCGAGAGTAGTGGTGATTGCGCATCTTCGAATTCGAAGACTCTCCGTTCGAGGTCTCCAGTCCTCTGCGTTGTCTCTGCCAGTGCGGTTTCAAACCCAGCGAACTGTGCGGATAATTTTTCGAAGCGCGGCTCGAGCGCTTGGGTCAATAGTTTTTCTAATCGCGGCTCCAACGCCTGGGTCATTGCCGCCGTAAGTTGTGCCAGCTGCTCCGGCGAGAAACTCTGCCCGCTCTGTGGTGAGGCCTTCGATTCGCTGGGCTCAGCCGTCCGCGTTTTTTCTTTCTCTTTTTTTTTTTAACGCTCCGCGCTGGCAGAATCTTGGTCGCTGTCTCCACATACTTGTCCATAGCTGTTTTAGATGGAATGCCCGCTCTAATTTTTGTTTAGATGTTAATTTCCAGGGGGATTTCTAGCGATTTTGGGCGGAGGGCCTCGGAGAGCAAGAGACACGCGTCCTGCTCTCTCAGTGCATCACGTGACCCCCTCCTCTAGTTCCTTTTTAAATGTTGACGCCAGCAGCCTGGTCCCACCCTGGTTAAGGTGAAGCCCATCAGATTGGAATAGGCACCCCCTTCCCCAGAATGCTGCCCAGTTCCTGACAAATCCAAAACCCTCATCCCCGTACCATCGTCTCATCCATGCATTGAGACTCCGGATCTCTGCCTGTTGCTTGGGCCTTGCACATGGAACTGGTAGTATTTCAGAAAATGCTACACTAGAGGATCTGGATTTGAGCTTCCTTCCTAAATGCCTAAATTTGGCTTCCAGAACCTCTCTCCCACATTTTCCTACGTTGTTGGTACCCACGTGTACCAAGACGGCCGGCTCCTCTCCAGCACTATCTAAAATCTTGTCTAGGTGCCGCGTGAGTTCCGTCACCTTCGCACTAGGCAGGCAAGTCACCAGGCGATCCTCACGTCCACCAGCCACCCAGCTATCTACATTCCTAATGATTGAGTCTCCAACTACCACAGCGGTTCTATCTTTTCCCCTGTGGGCTGTAATCGGAGACATATCCTTGGTGTGAGAGTATAATACATCCCCTGGTGGGTAGGTCCTCGCTACAGGAGTACTTCCTACTTCACCACGGCAATGCAGAACCATAAAGGTGGGGGAATGGGAGAAGGGACAGGGAGTTGCTGGACCATAAAGAGGACAGGGGGAGAGGAGACAAAGAAATGCTGGACTGTAGGGGTGGAAGGGAAGGGAGAGCGTACAGGGAAATGCTGGACCATAGTTGTGAAGGAGAGAGAGGAGTGAGAGTGGGGACAGAGAGATGCTGGGCTACAAGGGTGTTTGAAGGGAGAGGGAGGGGAGATACTTGGCATGATGAAACCATGTGAGAAAGACTATGGGGGGGTTCTCAAGGAGATGAGTGAGAGGAGGATGGTAAGTACGGAGGGTAAAATTGTACTAATGGGGAGTGGGTGAAAGAGAAGGGAATAGAAGGCCAGGGAAGCAATGAGACCGGAGATGTAGGCAATGAAATATAGGTGGAGGACTGAAGAGTGAGTGGAGGACTGAAGAGTGAGAAGGTGAAATTTGAGGGAAGAAAGACAGAAAAGAAAGAAAGAGAAAATATATCAGATACAGATATAGTGAGAGAACAGAAAAAGATAAGAGGAAAGTGGAGAAAGGACAAATGAACCACAGTCACTGGGAAAGAGAGCATAAGACAGGAAAACAGAAAAGAAGTAACTGGGACCAACGTGCTTGGAAAAATTAAGTACCCAGACAACAAAGGTATAAAAAAATGTTTTATTTTGAATTTATTTGTTGGAATATGTTAGCTTTGGGAAATGTGCATTGTGGATGCTTTTGTATTTTTTTTTCAGTACAGAATTCATAATATGATAGATTTCGACTCCATCTGCTCCCTATTTTATGCCTATATCCACTCAAAATACAATTATTGCAATGTCATTTATGTGGAGATAACAAACTCTAACCTCAAGCGTCTTCAAACATTAGAAAATACTGCAGAACGGGGGTTCTGATCATATTACACCCCTTCTCAAATGTCTGCATTGGTTACCAATAGAGTTCAGAGTTAAGTTCAAAATCCTCACTCTGACTGGCCCACAAAGTCCTTCATAATAATAGTCCAGGTTATCTTGCCTGTCTAACAATTCAATATGTGCCTCTTCATATTCTTCACTCTCTAAATGATAACAGGCTGGATATAAGATCAAGATGGCGATGGTAACGGATGTGAGATCTCAGAGCTCCCGAGTTTCAACAGAGTGCGACCACGAGAATCTCTTTTCCCGACTTTTAGATGGGGAAGAGAAAGGGAAAAACGCTGGTCCCTACCTCCGTGGTACCAACGTCGACACCTATCTCGCGGCAAGCGATGCTGGAGAGCTTTGGAGTTAGGATCCTTGGCGAACGGACGCCTATCTCGACGGGCTCAACTCCTCCTGGAGCCGAGCGCAGCGCTGAGGGAGTGACGCTGAGTCACCCCGTTTTCACCCCTCCTCCACAACCCAGAAGTGTGTTGCTGCCGGCAGGACCACTGCAGTTAGAAGCTGGAGCTTCGTTGGTTGTGGAAGGAGGACCCGCCGGCGCATTGACCCCGGTGAAATAAACAACAAGTCAGGGACAGACGCAGGTCGCTGCCCCTGTTACCCAAGGCCAGCCTTCTGAGAATAATGGAGGATTGATGAGACCAACACAGGTGACTATGGATACATTATGGGCCGCAATTCAGGAGGTGAATAAGACATTACTGCAGATGAATGTTTTTATTAATGCCGAAATTAAGGAATTAAAACAAACTTCTCAAAATCTGTCTATGAATGTACAAGAACATAAGGAAAAAATAGCGACGATGGAAAATGAGGTTAAACAATTAAAGAATCTAACGGTGACTTTGATTAAAGAGAAAGAAACTCAAGATAGAAAACTAGAATATCTGGAAAATAATGGTCGGAAAAATAACCTGAGATTTTTTAATTTCCCTAAATCGCCTTTAATTTCAGCTATCGATATGCTTAAAAAGTATTTCAGTGAGGTATTGGGGATCCCTACAGAAGGATATCCTCCTGTGACAAGGACTCAATACATCACAGGTGTGGTGAAATCATCTAAAGAGCAACCTCAGGCTACTCCAAATTTATGTTTAAATCTTTTTTATTATTAAGCCATAACAAAAACTTTGCCAGACATTATCCACATACAAACATCTCCACTGGTCCATTTAAGTCTGACTAGAAACAATGTACAATTTTCTCCCAACCCCCCCCCCTTTCTTCCCCCTCCCGTTCCCCCCTCCCTCCCTTTCCCCCCCTCCCCCCCAAGAAAGCAGGCCCCCCCCACTTTACCCCCCCCTTCCCTCCCGCAACACAAGATAACACTCAACAGCCTATCCTCCGTTCCTGTGACACTGTCAATTCAAGAGTCTACTGCGTGCTAGTGGTTGCAGTGTGTCCCAAAAGTTTGCCCATGTTTTTTGGAGCGCCTGACCCTCTTTGGAGTCCAGATCCTGCACTCCGCGTCTCTCCAGCCTCAGCAGTTCTATCATTTGTGACCTCCATGCTCCAATGGATGGTCCTCTGTGTTCTCTCCACTGGAGGAGGATGACCCGTTTTCCCATCAGGACCGCCCGCTGTACAAACGAACAAAAACCTGGCAATGTGGGTTTAGTTTGTTTGAATTCTCCAAAGAGTAGAGGTTGTTTCTTGATTGTGCGCCCCCAATATTTCTGCGTCTCACCAAGAATGAGAGTCCACAATTTGGACACATGACGACAAAACCAAAACATGTGAGCCAGCGAGGCGGGGGCCACCGCACACCATGGGCAGGCATCTGATTGACCAAAGCCTGCCTTAAAGGCCCTCGCTGGGGAGACGTACAGTCTTAAAGCAAATTTATATTGCGTCTCCCAATGTCGAGCAAAGGGAGTTGTTCCAAGTATGGAGGTCAAAAATCTGCTCAGTACTTCTCCTGTGATTTCTGCCTGCAGGTCAACCGCCCATTTTCGTGCTCTAGTATGATAGTCTATGTCCTCTGTTGAATCCTGCAGGAATCTATGATGGAATTTTAACGGCACTGGGTTTTGTGCTCCCAGTGTCAGGGCAGTATTTAGGGTATCCTGGACGTCCTCTCTCAAATTGCTCCAACCCAAGGCTGTGATATAGTGATGAATTTGCAGATAAGCAAACCGGTCGCGTTCAGTCAGTCTAAATTCCTGTTGCAGTTCCGCAAATGGTCGTGTCTTGCCCTCCTCCGACACCAACTGATAAATGTATCGTATTCCATTCCTCCGCCATCGGGCAAAGGCAGCTGAGGAAGTCCCCTCCGGGAAGTCCGGATTGTTAAGCAGTGGTAAGAATGGAGTCGCTTTCCAGTCAAAATGGTGCCTCTTGCATAGCCACCGCCACGCTGCTCTGGCTGCTGTCATTAGCGGGTGTGTTCCTAACCCCTCCTCCAATCCCTGTCCTAAAGAGTGTAAACCCCACCCCAGGTGTGCAGTGGGAGCCATGCCCATCTCTAGGAGCGTAGCCGAGAAATCTTGCGTTCCATTTAGCCAATCTCTGATGTGCCTCATGGCACATGCTATCGTTAGGTGCCGAATGTTGAGCAGACCCATCCCCCCATGTGATTTCGGTTTCTGTATCACCTGTATTGGCAGTCTGGGTCTCCGCCGGTCCCACAGAAACTGCTGTAGCAGATGGTTAAGAGCCCGCTCCTCCCTCGACCTCAAATACAGGGGCAACATCTGAAACGTATAAAGCCATTTCGGGGCGATCATCATGTTGAAAAGACCCACCCGCCCTGTGAGGGAGAGAGGACATGCACCCCACATCCGCAACAGTCTCCTAGTTGTCTCTAGTAGGGGGAGAACATTGAGCTCGTACAGTTTTTTTCATATCTGCTGGAATGATTACTCCCAGGTATCTAATCTGGCGTTGTGCCCACAGAAGTGGAAACGGGCCTCTCCATGTGTGTTCCACTGCCTCACTAAGTGGTAGGGCCAGGGACTTTGTTCGATTGAGTTTGTAGCCAGAGAGGTGCCCGTAATTATCTAGGACGGAGAGGAGAGCTGGTAATGAAACCTGTGGGTCACTCAACAACATCAGCACATCGTCCGGGTATGCGAGCACTTTTATTTCCCTCCCGGACACCTGGATGCCTTTTATGTCTTTGTTCCCACGAATCTCAGCCAGCAACGGCTCAAGCGTTAACAGGAAAAGCAAAGGGGACAGGGGGCAGCCCTGCCTAGTGCCCCTTTCAATGCCAAAGCTTTCTGTGAGGACCCCATTCACCCTAATCCTAGCCCGCGGATTTGTATACAGTGACCCCACAGCTTGAAGGAACCACCCTGTCAATCCTCTGTCTTTCAGGACTTCAAACAAAAATGGCCATTCCACTGTCAAAAGCACGTTCCGCATCCAGGCTCGCAAGCATCTTGTCTGCCTCCGGATGTTCCCCCGAGAGCACGGCTAAAAGTAGTTTCCTGACATTAAGAACAGACTGGCGGCCCCTCACAAACCCCGCTTGTTCCTCGTGCACCAGTTGTGGCATCAGGGGCGCCAGTCTATCCGCCAGGATGCGGGACAATAATTTAACTTCCACGTTTATGAGTGAGATTGGCCGATATGAACTAGGTTCTAGGGGGTCCTTATCTTTTTTGGGAATGAGACAAATGGAGGCCATGTTCTCATGTCGTGGGAGGCTACCCGCCTCCACCACTGAGTTAAGGTAATCCATCAGTGGGCCCAGGATCTGCACTTTTAACATTTTATAGAATTCCCCAGACAGCCCATCGGGACCCGGTGCGGAATGATGCTTCAAAGCCCCTATGGCCTCCTGCAGCTCTTTTGCTGCCACCGGCTGATTTAACAAGTCCCGGTGTGCCGTCATGACATCCCCCAAATCCCGCTTTTGCAAATAGGCCTTAATGGATGTCTTTTTGTTCATGGGCTCTCGCTTTCCCCCATATAATGTGGCAAAGTGGGTAAAAAAGGTCTGGGCAATTTCTTTTAAGTTATTGGTAATCCCGCCCCCCTTCTTTCTTATGGCTGGGATAAAGTGTGGCTTCCGAGCGCCTTTCACCAGCCTGGCCATCATCCTGCCTGCTTTATCCCCAAACTTATAAAGCTGATATTTCCTATATAACAGGGATTTCATAGTCCTTTCGTGTATTAGACTATTTAGGGCTGCCTTAATGGACATAAACAGCTCATAGTGGGACTGAGTGGGATCCCTGGTGTATTTTCTTCTTGCCCCTCTCAACTCCTTTTCCAAAGCCACTATTCTCTGTGTTATCTTTTTGTTTCGGTTACTTACATAGGCAATTATCTCGCCTCTGAGCACCGCTTTGGCAGTGGACCAAAACAAGATAGAGTCCTCTGAGTGTAAGTGTAATTGAAACTCATTTGAGGATGACAGGTATGCCGGAAACCTCCACCCCGACGCCCCTTGTGAGGATGCCCCGGACTCCATCTCTACCCAGATGGGGGAGTGATCAGAGATCTCTTCTGGTCCAATCGGGGCTGACGTGATTTTAGCAAATAGATCCTGGGAAGCAAGGATGTAATCTATTCTCGATTGTGTTTGGTGTGCTCTGGAGGTATGCGTGTAGTCTCTCTCCTCTCCATGCAGAGTCCTCCAAGGATCTACCAATCCTAGCTCCTGACAGAAGAGTTCAAGAATGGAGGGGGAGAGAACAGCGCGCTGCGACGATGTATGCGATCTGTCTAATTCTGCATCCATGACCAGATTCATATCTCCAGCTAGTATTAATGGCTGTATTCCTTGGCCCTGGCAGCGTGCTAATAGTTGTGCGTAGAATTGTTGAGCTGATGTATTGGGCCCATAAACCGAGACCAATAGAAACTCCTTCCCCTGTAAATTAAGTTTGACCCCCACCAGTCTCCCCTCTCCGTCTCTGAACTGCAGGGCTGCGGAGCACATGAGCGTTTTGTGAATTAAAATAGCTACTCCCCCTCTGCGACCTGTGGCTGGGGAGCAAAACACCTCTCCCACCCAGTGACGCTTAAGCTTCTCGTGTTCTTCCTGGGAGAGTCGCGTCTCCTGGAGACACGCTATTCCAACTTTGTGGCGATTAAGGGCTGCTAGGATTTTAGCTCTCTTGATTGGGGAGGAAATGCCCCCCACATTCCAAGAAGCCAAGCGTACCTTACCCGTCGACATATATATCTGTGAGGTTCCCAAATCGCAAAGATTGAAAATGTTCTATTGCCCCAGGGCACCCAGCCTTGCTCCGGGGGTCTTCCTTTCCCACTGCACACCACTCCCCTGTGTGACTCTCAATTGCTTCCGATGAAGCTATTTGATGTGTAAGACTGACCCAATAATATGTGCCTTCACGGATGTGTGTATCTTGTGTTGTCCCCCTATAAGCTTCCTCTCCCCCCTTCCCCCCCCCCCCCAGATCTACCCCAACCCCTTTCCTTCCCTATCTCCCTATCCATCTACCCGATGTAATTACTTGGGGAGTCCCTACCATGCACGAGGCCTCTCACCCTAATGATGCGAACCTATTATCAGCTATCATTACTTACTGCACCAGTTACAACAGCCAGAGTCAGCTCACGCTATGTCAGTCCCGGCATTTTGGCCCTTCTGTTCTGGCCTCGCGTTCTCTAATCCAGAGATGAATTCTTTTGCTGCTCGATCAGAATCAAACGCTCTCCATCTGCCATCATGGCGGATGCGTAGCACCGCTGGGTAGGTGAACATAAATCTTATCTGGAGGTCTTGCAGCCGGCGGCAAAGTGGGTTAAACTTCCTCCGTCGTTCTTGCAAGGAGACTGAGTAATCTTGAAAGATTCTTATGAGATGTCCATCATACATTGTTGTCTCCCGCTTCAATCTGTAGCCTCTCAAGATCTCCAGCTTATGCAAATAGTTGTGGACCTTTAGGATGACTGCACGCGGGGCCTGACGGCCATCTTGTATTCTGCCCACTCTGTGTACCCGTTCTAGACATAGAGCCCCGGAGTGGTCCGACAGGGCTAATTCTGACTTCAGCCAGTTTTCCACTACAGTGGCTAAGGCAGTGTCGCTGACCGACTCGGGCAGGCCAATTATCCGCAAATTGCTGCGCCTAGACCTGTTCTCGAGGTCATCTAGTTTTTCATTGAGCGCTTTCACCGTATCTTGCAACTGTGTGACTGATTGCTGAAGCGGGGAGTGGGAGTCCTCCAGCTCAGATAGTCTGTGCTCTAATTCCCCCGCCTGCTTCGTGACATCCGTCAGCCTGGTTTCGAAGCTTCCGATCTGGGCTGATAGCTGTTCGAAACGCGGTTCCAGTGCTCGAGTCACCACGGTGGTTAGTTGTAAAAGCTGCTCTTCTGTAAAGGAAGGCCCGCCGCATGCCTGTCGCTCTGCGCCCGAGTCTGCTGTTCGCAGTTTCTCTAGCTCCTTTTTGGCGCTCCGGGCAGGCATTGTTTTATTCGATTTTTCCACAAATTTGTCCATCCACGACTTCTCCTTGCTCTGGTAAGTCTTTTTGGCTAACTCTGCGCAGTTTACCGCCGAATTTTGTCGATTTTAGGCGTTCGGCCTCGGAGAGCAGAGATTTACGTCTTGCCCTCTCAGCGCATCACGTGACTCCCCGCTACTCCAAATTTAAATCTGACCGAGTTTCTTGAGAACTCTCTGGATCTTATTACAGAGAGATCTACACTGATTGTGACCTTTGCTTTTGAACTGGACAGAAATAATATTCTAAGATTATACTTTCACCATTTAAATGATATATTTTTGGGGCAAAAAATTCAGATTTTTCCTGACATGGCGAGGAGTACACAAAAAAGGAGGAAAGAATTTCTATCGTATAAATCAAGGGTTCTTAAATTGGGTGCAACTTTTTTGTTAGAATTTCCTTGCAAGTGTTTTGTAACTTTTCAATTGAATAATTACATATTTTTTACCCCTTCGAAATTATTAGAGTTTATTTCATCTAAGGAAAATGTTAAATCACCTGATGTTTTGCTTCCCTAATTAGAGTGCTGTAATGTTGGCTGTAGACACTCGTTTTGTCCCTTCCGTTAAAATAATTTGCTTATTTTTATAGGCTTTTTCCTATATGTAATTTCCTAGTGTCTTGATCCACTTTATTGGGGACGAATGTAAATTTTGTATATTCTACTTTAAACCAATATTGGTTATAAGTATGTTTTCTCTTTTTTACCTTTTTGTTTCAATTTCTGATATTTCCTATATCTATGTTATTAGATGTAAATGTAAAGAATTAAAAAAAAAAAGATAACAGGCTGATCCCCCTTTCCTCTAAAGCAAGATGGGAATCCACGAGGACCAGAGTCTTCTTTTTTTTTTTTTTCACCTGTGCTATGGAACTCTCTTCCACAATATCTCTGGTTAGTTAGAATATTCTTACCTCTCATTTTGTGCCTCTTTGAAGACATAGCTTTTTCAGTTAGCATTCAACACATGATGGCGGGTCGTCCTGTGGAGGGAGGAGTTGTTCCCATGGGATAGATGTAGTGAGTGGGTGGGGTGCCTGGCCTAGTGTGTGCGTGCCTGTTTGAGATGGATCTTCCAGTTTAGAATGTGGAGTTGTTTGGTAGGTGTGATATATGGATATATACTCTTTCCTATCTACAATTGGAGTTTATTTTATTTATGCATTCTTGTATCCCACTATTATCCCAAAACAAATTTCGGAGTGTGAAGAGGGCATCTATTTTCCAAAAACAATTTTCGAATGTGGAGAGGGCATCTATTATCCCTTCTGGCTTTAATTTTTGTTTGTTTTATTGTAAACCACTTTGGTTTGCTCAGAAAGCAAGCAATATATTAAATAATAAACAATAAACGATCATGCATTTCAGTTTTTATTTCTCCTATGTTGTGGTACATGCCTAGTTTGACTTCTTGGGCTTCCCAGTTAAATTTTTGTCTTTATAATTTGTGATCCCTTGTTCTGTTTTTGGTGTGTGACCAAAGTTTGGTATTCTGTTGGCAAGTAGTTTCTGCATAGAACTTTGTAGCAGTCCCACTTGTTCTGTGTTACCAGTAGTGGGTGTATTGGTATTCTTGGGCCCCATATAATATTTGTAGTGCTGCCTGTTCTGAAGTAGGGTTCTTGTTGTTTAAATCATATGAATCAGTGCTATTTTTCTATGGTAGATTTGCTACATGTATTTAGAGTTAGGAGTTTTTCAGGTTTTGTGTTATTTCACAATATGCCTGGTAATGGAGAGATGTATTTAGCTATAATTGACATAATATGAGAATCAGAATTTTTTTTTTTTTGTATGGTGAGGCCATGGTGAAAATGTGCTACTTATGATCTGCACCTGTTGTTGGAGGGGAGATAGGGATTTTGTGGATGCAGAGCATGTTTATATTTAATATATAAAAACTGATATACTGTATCAGACCAAAGGTGTGTGAGTGTCATTTATGCAGTGTGTCATGGATGTGAGCATCATCCATCAAGTGTGTCCTGACTGAAAAAAGGTTGAGAATTAGCTGCCACAACAACTTAGACTCCAAACATCTCAACAAAAATTTAAGACCAAATTAAAAACGTTCCTTTTGCAGATGCCTATAGGGGTTAATGTGGTCTGCCGGGGTGTGCCTGGATTGCACAACTGTCGTCATGTGTTCTCCTCTCCTGCTTTCCTATCTAATATTGTAATGTTCCTTAACAATTTATGTTGTGTTTCTCCCTGGACTGCATATTTTACTTGCAGTCCATTTGATGGTATTTTGTACTGTGTTGTTGTTGTTATTATTGATTGTACTATTCAAAATGCTTTAATAATCTATTTGGACATATCAGCTTCATATATAGGAAATGCCAAAGCAGGTAACAACTGAAACCCATAATATTTCAGTGCATTCTAAACGTAGCAAAACAAGATCTTTTGCTGTAATTTATTTTTGCTGTATGAGAACTAGAAATAGCTGGATGGTTAGAGCTGAGCAGAACTAGTTTGGTCATCTATAGACTTTGTGTCAGTTAGTGTCTTTTTAAACATTAGGGATGTGCATTTACATAGTAACATAGTAGATGACGGCAGAAAAAGACCTGCACGGTCCATCCAGTCTGCCCAACAAGAAACTCATATGTGCCACTTTTTGTGTATACCTTACCTTGATTTGTACCTGTCTTTTTCAGGGCACAGACCATATAAGTCTGCCCAGCACATTTGTTAGAGCATGTTTGGTTAATTAGTGTGCTTTAAATTTAGTGTATGTTAAATTAATTTAACACATTAATCCATACTCCTTTGAACGTATCAACAGTGACTTCATGGCACTGGGTGATGTTCTCATTGATCCTCTCTGTTGAGAGTAAAGACCAAGGCAAAGAAGATTGAATCCTGGAAACAGACATGTGGCTGTGCGGATGATGTCATCAAGAGCATTTTGTCTTCCTGGACCATGGGATGCTTTTCCAAGGGCTGCTGAGCAGAGATGGTGTCCATCTATCAAAGAAGAGAAGAATTGTCTTCAGCAGCTGACTTGCTAACCTACTGAGGAGGGCTTTAAACTAGAATCATGAGGACTGGGTGATCAAAGCCCTCAGGTGAATAAAAGTATTAACTACCTCTACACAAATGGGAAAAAGGGGCAACATCTGGAAAGTAGTATATACTAATCCCGAAGTATGGGAATAAGGTTTATTTATCTTGAGGCTGTGATGAAAGAGTCCGATTTGGATTTAGTGGTGATCACAGAGACATGGTCACAGAGCAACATGATTGGTGTTCTGTTCTCTCTCCTGGATAGGCTCTTTATAGGAGATTAGCATGCAGTTAACCAGAGTATAGAACATCACTGTGAAGACTCAGAACTCTTGAACCAAAATGTTCTTTCATGCAAATTCAAACAAAGGGAAATAACTTACAGTTAGATGTGCTGGACAAGAGTCTCTGCCTTGCAGACTGGGAGTCTGTCCTCAACAGCTCATCCTGTATACCATGGGAATATAAGAATATAAGCATTGCCATAATGGGACAGACCGAAGGTCTATCAAGCCCAGTATCCTGTTACCAACAGTAGCCAATCCAGGTCACAAGTACCTGGCAAGATCCCAAAACCATGGGCGTAGTTTGACTGGGATGGGGCGGGGCATATTAGCATATTCATTTGTGTGTGTGTGTATATATATATATATATATATATATTGTAAACGGGCCCGCTGCTCCAGTATGGGGGAGGAAGCTGCCTCCCCTGAATAGCCAGAACTTCACAAAACTGCCACCAGGAAATACTTAAAAAACATTCCTTTATTTTCCAGATTCATAAACAAAACTTCCCTCCAGAGTAGAGACTTGCTTCTCAGGCAGGGCTGTTCTGCCATGCTTAGTACATCAGCCAATTCCCCGGAGGGGAATGCAATAGTCCTTTGGAAATCCCTGCTTCTTTGGTCCCAGTCAGTAGCAAACAAATAGTACTTGTCCCACAAGCAGGATTTCCCCTCAAGACAGTGTTAATCACCAAGCAGCCTTTACTTTCAGGAGGTTCAATACTTTTGGGACTTCCTTTCACCCAAGGTATTTCAGCCTGCTTCAGTTCTTTAGGGACCTGTCTTGCCCAAGGATTTTCAGCCTGCACTGCTCCTCTCCTCCTGAACTGAACCCCTCTTCCCACCAGGCAGCCCTCCTTCATAAACAAGCCTTCCAACTTCAGAGGTTCTCTCAATAATCAGGTTTCAAAAGAGGGTAGTAATTCCCCCACCACTCAGGGTTTCCCCAAAAGAAAACCAGGCTTCTCTACTTAAGAAGGGTTTAAACCAAAATAAATTCCCAAAACCATGTAGGTTCCAAAGCTTCAGGGGCTGCCTTCCTCCGCTCTCAAGCTCCCATTCCGTTCTGCTTTCTTCCCCTGCTCAGGCTGATTAATTCCCTCTTCCATTCAATCCTCCTCCTGCTTCTCAGCCCACCCCTCCCTATTACAGGTGGGCAGCATGATATACAGATTGCTGATCCCGGGAACTGGCTCCTTCATTCACCTTCCCTCTTGTGGTCAGAGACGGTATATGGCCAGCTTGCCTATCCCCTGGGATCTCACTGCTAGGACTGGAAATGCATTCTGGGATATGTAGTTCATGGTTCTGCTGCTTCACTCTATACATCGGAGATGTAGCCTTGTCACACATCCCCTCCCTCAAGAAATTGCGAGTCCCTTTGGGACCTTCCCAGGGATTCGCAATTCTAGACAGAACCCCTAGAAACCACAGGATCCTCCGTCCTTTCATTTTACGCCTTCCTAGGCCGCGGCGTCTAATTTCTTCGCCCATTTTCCTGACCCATGGGTACACCCCCTTTTCCACTTTAAGTTTCTGGTGTACTTTCCTAAGGCCTGGCGTCCTTAGCACATCAGGGGAACTTCTAGTCGCTCTCTTCCCCTTTCTACCACACGGGGCTGCACTTTTCCGTCTACTAGGCCCCAATGGGTATTTGTGGGGTGTGTGTAAGGTCCTCAGTCTCCTTTTCCCTGAGACTCTTAAGGGCCTCCTATCGCTCTCCTTTGGTCCCGGAAAACCCCTTTTGGAACAGGTCTCCCCCCAACCTCTGGGTGATCTAGCATCCCCCTGGCACCCTTCCTGAGCCGGTGTCCCCCCTCCGGGAACTCTCTTACCCCACTCTTCAGTGCAGTAGGTGGGACCTGGGATCCCCCCTTTCTTCTGGGGTCCAGGTTTTCCCCTCCCTTGGGCAGCCTTTTCCCTTCTCTTCTTGTCCTTCTGGGGTGTCTCACATCTTTTAACCCTTACACCACCTCTCCCTGTGGTTTTAACAGGGCCCTTCTGATTCTCCCTATCCTGATCATTATTCAGGGATAGGAGTTTACTTACTTTGACCCCTCCTGGGTCCTTCTTTCCCTTGAGCTTTTGCTGGAGGTCTAAAATGCAGGATTTTGCTTCCTGAACCTCCCTTAATCTCCTCTGCCCATCCTGGAAGAGGACATCTACTGCGAGGGTCAACACTCTGCACCTCTCTTCCAGGGCCACCCTGCAGCTTTCTGCCCTTTCTGTGGTTTCCTTGGCCTGCAGCCTCTCAACAGCCCACTCAGCTGCCCCCTGAGCTTGAACCTGTTGCAACTCCTTTATCTGAGTTTCCAACTCAAGGTTCCTCTGAGTAAGGTACCCTACCCTTTCCTGGGCTGCCTGCATCTCCACCAATAATCCCTCTATCCTTTGGGTATATCCCTTATGCAGGTCTTCTATCTGGATTACGTTCTCCCTATTAAGCTCATTCAGGCCCCTGGCCTCAGCTTGGGTCTGCTGCAATGCCAGAGTTAACTGAGCCACCGCTTCAGTATGTCCCTGTTGCACTTCTCTCAGCTGGCTTTCCTGTTGGCCCTTCAGTGCTCCCAGCCCAGCCTTTACCTGGGTTAAGATCCCCCTCAGTTCTCCTATAGCTGTTTGCTGTAGTTTACCCATCTCCTTAACACTCTCCTGCCTCTTAGCCAACTCCATTTCCTTCTGCTTCACCTCCTGCTTGGCTTCTTCTAATTCTGCCTTTACAGAGGTGACGAGCTTATTTTCCCTTTGCTTCTGGAGTAGAATCAAGGCTTGCTGTTCCCTTATACTTTCCCTTAGGGCCTCCTGCTCTTTTTGCCATTCTAGGCGAGCATTCTGGAACTCAGCTTTAACTAGGTTTACTCTCTGCTCCTGGTCCAGTTGCAACTTGTCTGTGAGGTCCCTTATCTCTTGCTCATGTGTGGACTGCAGCTTAGCTACTCGGGTCTCATTTAAGGCTTGGGTCTCTTTCAGGGTGGCTGTAAGATGGACTACCTCTGCTTCCCTTTCTTCCCTTAGCTTACATTCTGTGAGCAGCTCAGCCCTAACCGTGGCTAGCAGTGCCTCACAGCCTTCCTTCTGCTTAAGGGACTCTGCCTGTTTGGCCTCTAAGGCCTGCACTGAAGCAGCCATTTCTTTCTTACATGCTGACTCGAATAGGACCCATTTCTGTTCAGTCTCCCTCAGACTAGTCTCCAATACCTTATGGGACTCCTCCTGCTGCTGTATATTGCCCACTAAAGTTACCATCAGTCCCTTATTAAGTTGCAGAACCTCCCTCAGACGTTGCTCAGGGTACCTATGGAGTTTCCCCGGTTTACATAGGGCCTGTAGCTCCCATTCTACCTGCCAGATACTCTCTTTAAGGGATTTTAACAACGGGTTCTCCTTCTCTTTATGGGCTTCCTCCTGGAGCTTTCTACCCAACTCAGGGTTATCGTTGGGAGATTCCTTTAATCCCCTTTCCAGGGTGATTGACTTACTACCTTCTATTCCCTGGGTTTCCCAGTATTTCTCCCTTGGGGCAACTCTCCCTGGTTCCCCACCACATGGAAATACTGCCAGTTCCTCACCGTAGCATGGGCAGCCTATTTTTTCTTCAGCTGTCTTACTCCCCTGCTCACAGTGTACATTGACTTCCCCTAAACAATCAGGACTACTTTTTATCCTGTCACCTGGGAAGTTCTCACCCGGGCCTACCCCCCTTTCCTAGAGGGTTTACCCTTCTTACCAGGACCACCACTATCCTGCAATTGGGGGTTTCCTTTCTCATCCAGGCACCCCTCCTCCCTCTTGGCACTGTTCAGGTTTGTGGCCTCCCCTCTCCCTGGGACATGGGGTGCTTTCCCTGCAGCGGGTTCCTCTTGACCTTCTTCCCTGCAGCCACCTCTTTCCCCTTGGGTTCCTGGCCTCACCATGAAGTCTGCCCCTGAGGAATGGGTCACCTCCCGACTCCCATGACCTTTGGGCTTCCTCTTGCCTGCCATGTTACTTAACCCCCACCAACTGACTGTAGGATTTCCCTCCTCCCAGTCTCCCAGTTCATCCTCTGAACTGCATACTGCCAGACACCACTCTCCAACATGGCCCATTTCCCCACTTTGGTAACATACTGGCTCAGTCACTTTTCCTCTCCTTGGGGTCTTGTCTTCCCCAGACACCCCTTCAGGCTTAAACATTGTCCCAACAGTCTCTAAACAAAGTCCCTCTCCAAGTCCCAGAACCTGGATCATGGTGTCCAACTTTGCCATGTCCATTTCTTCTGCTGGCGACTTGGGCTCCGGCTCCTTGGGCCTTTCAACTTTTCTCTTCGGTCGGCACCGTCCCCGCCTTCCCATGGCTCTGATGTCCTCCTCGACCGTCTGCTGGGATATAGCCTGCAACACAAGAGAAGACTCCAAGTGCGGACTGTCTGTTTCCCTGGTCCTACACTTGCTCTATTTCTTAGCTTCTTGGATCCTCCCTCACCTCCCCCCTAGGTACCCTTTACCTGGGTAGGCAAGTAATGCGCCTTATCAGTGTTGGCCCCCTCGCCGGGCTTCAGGAACCTCCATGGCTTGCATCTGGGTCTGTAGGGCTTTTAGGAGGGGCCCTTATTGTTCCTTGGATGCTTTCACCAATTGATGTAAGACGTGCTGCGAGCTCTCTTGCTGCTTCTCCTTGGCAGTGAGGAAGATCCTGTGAAGCAAACAGACACACGACCCAAGTGCGCTATCTTTTAAGCGAGTCCCCTTTTACTCTGCCTGGGTTCTCCACCCTTTGGTTTCTCTTCCCTTACCCTGCTCTTTATCCAGCTTTGGCCCCCACTAGGTACAGCTTACTTAAGGTGCTTGCTGGTCTGCGCAGTAGTAAAGGCCCACCAGAGTCCTCTGTCCCTCTTATCCGTGTGGATCACAGTTCAGGTCCCATCTGGGGTGCCATTGTAAACGGGCCCGCTGCTCCAGTATGGGGGAGGAAGCTGCCTCCCCTGAATAGCCAGAACTTCACAAAACTGCCACCAGGAAATACTTAAAAAACATTCCTTTATTTTCCAGATTCATAAACAAAACTTCCCTCCAGAGTAGAGACTTGCTTCTCAGGCAGGGCTGTTCTGCCATGCTTAGTACATCAGCCAATTCCCCGGAGGGGAATGCAATAGTCCTTTGGAAATCCCTGCTTCTTTGGTCCCAGTCAGTAGCAAACAAATAGTACTTGTCCCACAAGCAGGATTTCTCCTCAAGACAGTGTTAATCACCAAGCAGCCTTTACTTTCAGGAGGTTCAATACTTTTGGGACTTCCTTCCACCCAAGGTATTTCAGCCTGCTTCAGTTCTTTAGGGACCTGTCTTGCCCAAGGATTTTCAGCCTGCACTGCTCCTCTCCTCCTGAACTGAACCCCTCTTCCCACCAGGCAGCCCTCCTTCATAAACAAGCCTTCCAACTTCAGAGGTTCTCTCAATAATCAGGTTTCAAAAGAGGGTAGTAATTCCCCCACCACTCAGGGTTTCCCCAAAAGAAAACCAGGCTTCTCTACTTAAGCAGGGTTTAAACCAAACTAAATTCCCAAAACCATGTAGGTTCCAAAGCTTCAGGGGCTGCCTTCCTCCGCTCTCAAGCTCCCATTCTGTTCTGCTTTCTTCCCCTGCTCAGGCTGATTAATTCCCTCTTCCATCTAATCCTCCTCCTGCTTCTCAGCCCACCCCTCCCTGGGCAGCATGATATACAGATTGCTGATCCCAGGAACTGGCTCCTTCATTCACCCTCCCTCGTGGTCAGAGACGGTATATGGCCAGCTTGCCTATCCACTGGGATCTCACTGCTAGGACTGGAAATGCATTCTGGGATATGTAGTTCATGGTTCTGTTGCTTCACTCTATACATCGGGGATGTAGCCTTGTCACAATATATATATGGTGGATGCTTGGAATGCCCTCCCGCGGGAGGTGGTGGAGAGGAAAACGGTAACAGAATTCAAACATGCGTGGGATAAACATAAAGGAATCCTGCTACTACTACTACTACTATTTAGCATTTCTATAGCGCTACAAGGCATACGCAGCGCTGCACAAACATAGAAGAAAGACAGTCCCTGCTCAAAGAGCTTACAATCTAATAGACAAAAAAAATAAATAAAGTAAGCAAATCAAATCAATTAATGTGAACGGGAAGGAAGAGAGGAGGGTAGGTGGAGGCGAGTGGTTACAAGTGGTTACGAGTCAAAAGCAATGTTAAAAAGGTGGGCTTTCAGTCTAGATTTAAAGGTGGCCAAGGATGGGGCAAGACAAAGGGGCTCAGGAAGTTTATTCCAGGCGAAGGTGCAGCGAGACAGAAGGCGCGAAGTCTGGAGTTGGTAGTAGTGGAGAAGGGAACAGATAAGAAGGATTTATCCATGGAGCGGAGTGCACGGGAAGGGGTGTAGGGAACGACGAGTGTGGAGAGATACTGGGGAGCAGCAGAGTGAGTACATTTATAGGTTAGTAGAAGAAGTTTGAACAGGATGCGAAAACGGATAGGGAGCCAGTGAAGGGTCTTGAGGAGAAGGGTAGTATGAGTAAAGCGACCCTGGCGGAAGATGAGACGGGCAGCAGAGTTTTGAACCAACTGGAGAGGGGCGAGGTGACTAAGTGGGAGGCCAGCAAAAAGCAGATTGCAGTAGTCTAAACGAGAGGTGACAAGGGTGTGGATGAGGGTTTTGGTAGAGTGCTCGGAAAGAAAGGGGCGGATTTTACGGATGTTGTAAAGAAACGACAGGTCTTGGCAATCTGCTGGATATGAGCAGAGAAGGAGAGAGAAGAGTCAAAGATGACCCCAAGGTTTCGAGCTGAGGAGACAGGGAGAATGAGAGAGCCATCAACAGAAATAGAAAACAGGGGGAGCGGGGAGGTGGGTTTGGGGGGGAGAATGAGAAGCTCGGTTTTGGTCATATTTAATTTCAGGTGGCGTTGAGACATCCAGACAGCAGTGTCAGACAAGCACGCTGAAACTTTGGTTTGGATGCAAGGTGACATATCAGGGGTAGAAAGGTAGATTTGGGAGTCATCAGCATAGAGATGGTAGGATAAATCCTTCTTATCTGTTCCCTTCTCCACTACTGCCAACTCCAGACTTCGCGCCTTCTGTCTCGCTGCACCCTACGCCTGGAATAAACTTCCTGAGCCCCTACGTCTTGCCCCATCCTTGGCCACCTTTAAATCTAGACTGAAAACCCACCTCTTTGACATTGCTTTTGACTCGTAACCACTTGTAACCACTCGCCTCCACCTACCCCCTCCTCTCTTCCTTCCCATTCACATTAATTGATTTGATTTGCTTACTTTATTTATTTTTTGTCTATTAGATTGTAAGCTCTTTGAGCAGGGACTGTCTTTCTTCTATGTTTGTACAGCGCTGCGTATGCCTTGTAGCGCTATAGAAATGCTAAATAGTAGTAGTAGTAGTAGAAAAGCCATGGGATGAGATTAATGAACCAAGGGAAGAAGTGTAGATAGAAAAGAGGAGGGGACCAAGAACAGAACCCTGAGGTACGCCGACAGGCAGAGGGATAGAAGTAGAAGAGGATCCACCAGAGTGAACACTAAAGGTGCGGAGGGAGAGGTAGGAAGAGAACCAGGAAAGGACAGAGCCCTGGAATCCAAGTGAGGACAGGGTATCGAGAAGTATGCTGTGATCGACAGTGTCAAAAGCAGCGGAAAGATCAAGAAGAATGAGGATGGAATATTGACCTCTGGATTTAGCCAGTAATAGGTCATTGGAGACTTTAGTAAGCGCAGTTTCGGTTGAGTGGAGAGGGCGAAAACCAGATTGTAGTGGGTCAAGAATAGCATGTGAGGAGAGAAAATCAAGGCAGCGGCGGTGAACAGCACGCTCAAGTAATTTGGAGAGAAAAGGAAGGAGGGAGATGGGTCGGTAATTAGAGGGACAAGTAGGGTTGAGTGAAGGCTTCTTAAGGAGAGGTGTGACCACAGCATGTTTAAAGGCAGCAGGGACAGTCGCAGTGGAAAGTGAGAGGTTGAGAATGTGACAGATAAAAGGAATAAGAGCAGGAGAGATGGCATTAAGAAGGTGGGTGGGAATGGGATCAGAGGAACAGGTGGTACATTTTGAGGAAGAAAGGAGAAGTGTAGTTTCCTCAATAGTAACTTCAGGAAAGGAGGAAAGGGAATGAGGGGAAGGAGAGAGAGGGAAACGGACTAGTGGAGGGAGAGGTGGTGAGGTAGAGAAAGCAAGGTTTATCTTTTCAACCTTGTTGTGAAAGAATTCAGCAAGAAGGAAGGGATCCCCAGAAGCTTAGCCGGTGGTGGGAGGCAGGGCTGGTGGTTGGGAGGTGGGAATAGTGCTGGGCAGACTTATACGGTCTGTGCCAGAGCTGGTGGTGGGAGGCGGGGATAGTGCTGGGCAGACTTATACGGTCTGTGCCCTGAAAAAGACAGGTACAAATCAAGGTAAGGTATACACAACAAATGGCACATGAGTTTATCTTGTTGGGCAGACTGGGTGGACCGTGCAGGTCTTTTTCTGCCGTCATCTACTATGTTACTAATATGGAGGAATGAAAGAAGGGAGAAAGAACTGGCTTTTTTGGGAATATCCATAATGAATATGTATGAGATATTATGGTTATTCCCAAAAACTCCAGCTCTTTCTCCCTTCCTTCCTTCCTTCTTTCCTCCTTACCCAGCACTCCCTCTTCCTCTCTAGTAGTATTTCCCCACCCCCTTTCCCATACCATGCCAGTGTAGACCTTAGAAATGCATAAGCTCTATATGTAGATCCTTCAAGAGGTAGTGTGTCATGATTTAGGCTCTATACCCTTTCTGATGTTTTGGTGCCATCTCAGTAAGGCCAACACACAATCTCTCCAGTGCAAAATACTATACACAAACTTGTGCAAAAACCCACTCATAACCTTACCAAACCATAACAGCACTAATTCCAAGGACACGACGAGCTACAACCTTATGTGTGGAAAGGCAGCACTGTAATTACACCAGGCTCTAAAACACCAGTACAGTACCTAATGAAAAAAAAAAACCCAAAAAGGGCTGCAAATACTACACACCAGGGCCGCCGCGAGGGGGGGACAGGGGGAACAAAAGTCCCCGGGGCCAGGCCCGGCGTTGGCGCAGTCGGGCCCGCCCGCCCTTCCGTCGCTCCCACAACTAACCTTAAGCCTTCCATCGCTCCCACAACTAACCACCTGAAGCGCCTTCATCTTCGCAGAAAGCAGCAGCAGGACAGGCCACTCCTTCCTTCCATGTCCCACCCTCGCCTGACGTAATGTCCGTGAGGGCAGGGAAGGAAGGAGAGGTCTGCCCTGCTGCTGCTTGCTGCGAAGATGAAGGCGCTTCAGGTTAGATCAGGGGGCCCGGCACTGGCAGCGGGTGGAGGGGGGGCCCGGCGACCTCGGATGGTGGGGGCCTTGTCCCGGGCCTGGCCCCGGCTCTCGGCGGCCCTGCTACACACTAGCAGAATACTGCACCTTGATCACATATGAAAAACACATGATAACAGATATGACACAAGGAACTAGAAATAAAAAAATATGAAGGCAAAATACTGAACTGAAAATTTACCTCAAAAAGTTAGACTCGGCATGCAGCAATGCTAGAAAATTTGAAACTTACATGCAAAATATCACAGATGCAAATTTCCAAAAGCTGACATATTCCAATTAATAAATTCTGAATAAAATACTTTTTTCTACCTTTGTTGTCTGAGCATTTGGTTTTTCTATTTGCTTTGGTCCCAGTGTCTTCTGTTTTATGCAGTGTCTTCTTTCCATTTGATATTTTTTCTCTCACCATGTCCACCATCCTCCTATGTCCTTATGCGTCCTTTCTACCATCTGTAGCCCTGTCTCTATCCTTCCTCGAGTTTCAGTATCTGCCCTCAAAGTGTTCCGATCCAGCCCTTAAATTCAGCAGTTTCCCCTCCATCTAGCATTTTTCCTCACTCCCCTCCATCCATCCATCCATCCATGTGCATCTACTTCATCTGTCTTTTCTCCCCTCCATCCATGTCCAACATTTCTCCTCTCTCCCTTCCCCTCCATCCGTGTGCATCTCCTTCCTTTGTCTTTCCTTCCCTCCATCCTTGTCCAACATTTCTCCTCTCTTAACTGCCCTCCACTCCATCTATGTCCAGCATTTCTCCTCTCTTCCCTCCCCTCCATCCATGTGCATCTCCATCCTGACTTCCCTCCCTTCATCCATCCATGTTCAGCAACTCTCCATTCTCCCCTGCCCTCTCCTCCATCCACCCATATCCAGTAAATTTCCTCTCCCCTGCCCCCTCCATTCATCCATCCATGTCCAGCAGTTCTCCTCTCTCCCCTGCCCTCTCCTCCATCCACCCATATCCAACAAAATTCCTCACTCCCCTGCCCCAATTCATCCACCCATGTCCAGCAATTCTCTCCCCTGCCCTCCCCTCCATCCATCCATGTCTAGCAACTCTCCATTCTTCCCTGCCCTCTCCGCCATCCATCCATATCCAGCAAATTTCCTCTCTCCCATGCCCCCTCTGTCAAGCTTCTTCCCTGGAAGCACTGGGTTTGTGAGCCCTTGGACCACTACCGTGGAGCGGCAGTGGCAGGCAAGGTCACCTTCAAAGCAGAGACGAGGCAAGACTGGACTGGAACCCAGGACTGGAGTTCTGCACTGGAATACACAGGACTGGAACGCACCGGACGGGTGCGCACTGGACTGGAACCCACTGGAACTAGGCTTCACCTACGCTTAGCACCGTTCCCCGAGGGCTGAGCCCTCAGGTTCGGGCAGCCGGCAGGGCTTACAGGAAAACCGGAACTGGAACTAGTAAGCAGGAACAACAGGAATCAGGATACAGAAGTGCCCACAGGCACCTAGGCGAAAGCAAGGCAGACAGGCAGGGAATGTCCGGGTTCCGGCAATAGTCAGGTCTGGCCACAGGCAGAGAATATCGGGGTTCAGGCAGTAGTCGGGTCAGGCAGCAGGCAGAAAGTAGTCAGATTCAGGCAATGGTCAGGTCAAGTAGCAAGACTATGGCTGGAGCTCCAGTAGCAAGGAGTATTGGCAGCGGACAGGACTAGAGCTGAAGCTCCAGAAGCAAAGGAAAACACGGGAAAACCAGAAAGCTAAACACAAGAAAACTAGTAAAGCTGTACACAAGCTAACAAGAAAGCTATACCCAAGCTAACTAGTCACAAGCTAGAAACTCACACTAAGCAAAACACAGGAGAACTAGTAAAGCTGTACACAAGCTAACAAGCAAAGCTATGCCCAAGCTAACTAGTCACACGCTAGGAACTCACACAACACAGCACACAGGAGAACTAGTAAAGCTGTACACAAGCCAACAAGAAAAGCTATGCAAGCTACTAGTAACAAGCTAGAAACTCACACTGAACTGGACAAGGTAGCAGTTCACAGAGCACTCTAACATACCAGGGACCTTAGACGAGGCAAAGGCCAAGGCTGCAGTCTCTGAGGCCCAGATGCATCAACCAAACATAAAAAAATGTAAAACGTGGAGGAAGTGACGTCACCGTTACTGATGGCAGCCTAGCTTTCGAGCTCCCGCACCTCGATAAATAAATAGCAATAAAAAGCAGTCACCAACCACTTTAAAATTGCCTGAAGCGTTCCTCATTGCTGTCCATCGACAGCAGCATGAGTAAAGCGTCTTTGGCGCGAAATAAAGATCAGGAGAAGTCAGCGGGCGGCGGGACGAGTAAAACCGCAAAGCACCACGAGGTAATGGTGCGGGCGTCCCCATCTGACTCTGATTCTGCGCTGTCGTTGGCGGAATCGCGGAGACCGCCAGCAAAAAAAGGAATCTCAGGCGAACTTCGCCAGCTGCTTTCTGGTATTCAAGCAGATATTAAAAAATCGAAAGACGAGATCCTGGACCGGATGGAGATACTGAGCTCCGACCTCCGTGAGCTGGGGAACAGAGTAGAAGATGCAGAAGCAAAGCTGGAAGAGCACTCTGAGTCCCTGCTCACGCACGAGGCCCAACTTCAAGCATTGGACCAAAAGAATATAGATCTTACATATAAGCTTGATGACCTCGAAAATAGGGGAAGGAGGAACAACCTCAGATTCCGCGGAGTCCCCTAGGGCGGCGAGACCGAGGGTGTCCTGATGATTGTACAAACACTGTGTACCACTCTGCTGGGGGCCGAGGCTGCTGTGGTGAAGATCGAGATAAACAGAGCGCGTAGATCCCTTGGTCAGCGGCAGGAGAATAGAGTACGAGACATCATTACTCGGTTCCACCGATACGAAGTGAAGGAACAATTGCTTAACTGCGCCAGGAAAAAGCCTGATTTGGAATACGGTGGGGCCAAAATAACCGTGTACCAAGACCTCTCGCAGCTCACCTTACAGCAGAGACACCTCATGAAACCGATCTTGGAAATTCTAACAAAGGAGCAGATAATGTACAGATGGGGCTTTCCTTTCTCTCTGAACTATACACTACAGGGTGCTAAAAAGAGAGTAACATCACTGACCGAAGCCTGAACATCTCTACATGCGGCGGGCCTGGTGAAAACGAGCAAGCCTCCAGGCGAACTAGCGTCTGTTGCGAAGGCTAAGCTTCAAAAATGGCAGAGGGTCCCTGCGACATCTAAAAGAAGCAACCCGAAAAGAAAAGTGGCTGCGGAAGAAACCTGAAGTGAAGTATGAGCCTGGTTGATATACTTTATTCGAGGGCCCATTTAGCCAGGTGGCTGGAGGGACAATGGCTAACTTTGAGCCCAGGCTTGGTAAAGATGGAGGGAGTAACAAACGTTATGTTATGTTTTAAGCTTTTCTGCTATCTTTTGCATAAGGGAACTTAAGACTTTTAATTAATAGTCGATACGGGGGGAAACATAAGTAAGAGGGATTGTTGGCCATGATGTTGTAAAATTGTAAGTGATGTAGGGAGGGGGTAGTTCAAGGGGACGGCTGGTGCGCTGGGGCTTAGAATGTGGATGAGTGATTGTGGAACAGATAAGAAGGGTAATAGATTCTGGTTGTGATGTGGGGCAATTTGGGGTGGGGCGTGGGGGCTGGGTTGTGCGGATGCCGGTGTGCTACTTTCTCTTTTCCCACTATGGGGTCTTGTGCCCTTTAGTTGGTGTTAGACAGGGGGGGATGGGGGGATAAGTGAGGGTAGGGGGTTACTGATGGGGGGAAGGGGGGAGGTGTGGGTTGGGGGCACCACTGGTATCGTGGAGCACAAATGCATGAAGTGGATGGAGTTTACCTGTTGTGGAGAAACAATGATGTAATATCCCAGTAATGAGTACAGATTTGAAGATATTATCATATAATGTCAAGGGGCTGAACATGCCTCAGAAAAGGCAGAAGTTGTTTAAAGAGTTACAGCAGCTAAAACCGCTTATTGTCCTGCTGCAGGAGACTCACCTCCGCAGAGTGCATGAGCAACTACTCTCCCACCCAGACTATCCCAGTGCCTTTTTTGCTTCATCTGCCGACGGATCCAAAAAGCGTGGGGTGGCGGTGTTGTTTCACAAATCCATATCAGCCCAAATAATGAACATCAAACGAGACCCGGGAGGGCGTTTTTTGTTTTTGCAAATTGTCATAGACCAAGTAGACCTCACTTTCGCAAACATATATGCACCAAACGAACATCAGGGGACCTTCTACACCAAAGTGAAGAACATATTAGCTACATTTACCCATGGCTCTCTGATCTTGGGGGGTGATTTCAACAAAGTTATGGATCAGGTGCTAGACAGATCAAGGAGACTTGGTACCTAAGGACTCTTTGGCCTTAAGTTCCCTGGCCTACTCATTGGGGACCCTAGACGTTTGGAGACTAAGTCATATGACTACGAGGGATTATACATTCTTCTCTCCTGTACATGGGTCGTACTCTCATATCGATTATATCTTTCTTGACGTTACATTAGCTGAGAGGGGCCCAGGCGCGGGCATCGGTAGTGCAACAATTTCTGACCATGCCCCAGTCTGGGTTACTTTGCCAACTGTTAGAGCAGAGGTCAAAGATAAACGATGGACACTTAACACAGACTTATTGCAGGAGGGGGAGGTGGCGGAGGGTTGTAAGAAGGTCCTGAAGGAGTATTTGGAGTTCAATATGGAGTCGGGCCCACCTCTTAGTGTTGTGTGGGATGCTATGAAGGCAGTATCGAGAGGATACTTTATACAGATAGCCAGTAAGCATGCAAGGGTTCGTAGGGCCCAGCTGGCACAGTGCCTGGAACGGATTCGGATACTGGAGGCACAGCACAAATTGGGCGGTTTCCCTGCTATTCTGGAGGAGCTGCATGGGCAGAGGCACCAGCTGGACTCTATCTACTCTGAACAATTAACTTGGCTACAAACTAGAAATAAAGTTAGATCATATGAATTCACCAACAAAGCAGGACATCTCCTGGCTATAAAGCTACGCAGGCGAAAGGTAGATCGCACGGTCACCCACATTAGGGACGTGAAGGGTGACCTGCTCAACACATCTGAAGCCATACGGAGGCGCTTTAGCGAGTTTTACCAGGAGCTATATGCACGGGAGACTGACCCTCCTGTAGATTCTATTTCAGATTACATAGCTGAAAGTGACCTGGCTTCCTTAACAAATCAGCAGAGGACCACTCTCGAAGCACCGGTCACCCCAGTCGAGATCCAAAAAGCTATTCAACACCTGCCCTCTTGTAAATCACCGGGGTTGGACGGTTTCCCTAACGAATTCTATAAGAAATTCGCCCCCGAGTTGGCCCCGTTATTAGCTGACCTGTTTAACCTGATTGGGAAAGGGGAGTCTCTACCCACCTCCATGTTGGAAGCATGGATTGCCTAAACCAAATAAAGATCATAAAGACTGTGGGTCCTACCGCCCAATATCTGTCCTGAAAGCCGATGTCAAAATACTAGCTAACGTTTTGGCCAACTGACTGGCACCTTTGCTCCCAGCCATTATCCACCCTGATCAGGTGGGATTTGTCCCCTATAGAAAAGCAACAGACAATACTAGGCGAGTGGTTGATTTGATGTACCTGGCTAAGAGAATGAAGAGGCCTCTTTGCCTCCTTAGCTTAGATGCCGAAAAGGCCTTCAACCGGGTGCATTGGCCATTCATGTATAAAGTGATGGAGGCCTTCGGGATAGGACCGCAGTTCCGTGGGTGGATCCAAGCCTTCTATAGCTCTCCTAAAGCGTGTATTTGAGTAAATGGAGGCAACTCTGCAATGATCCCCTTATACAGAGGTACTAGACAGGGTTGCCCCTTGTCCCCTCTGTTGTTTGCAATGGTTATGGAACCATTTGCAACCAGGCTTAGAACCAACCCAAATATCTCGGGACTCTCCATAGGTGGGAGAGAACATAAACTATCCCTCTTCACGGATGATGTGTTGTTGTTTGTCACTCGCCCCCTGACCACCTTCCCTGGGCTTCTGAGGGAGATAGAGGAATACTCGATTGTCTCGGGATTTAAAGTCAATATGTCAAAATCTGAAGTATTGAATGTGACCTTACCGGAGGAGCTTGTGGGATCGTTGAGGTCTTCTTATGCCTTTCGATGGGCCAACAAGAGCATTCACTATCTGGGGGTAAACTTCACGGCAGACCTCTCGGACCTTTTCTCGGTAAACTATAAGGGCCTGGCGGGGGCGCTCATTGAAGATTTGGGTAAGTGGGGTGATCTTGACCTCTCATGGTTTGGCCGAATAGCTGCTGTTAAGTTGAATGTGTTGCCGCGCCTGCTCTACCTCTTTCAGGCCCTACCAATCAAAATGCCCCGTAAATTTTTAGCAACACTGCAGGACCGCATTATGCGCTTTATCTGGGCGGGAAAACGTCCGCGAATGGCGCGCTCAGTTCTGTATCAGGATAGGAAGAGAGGAGGGCTGGGGGTACCCAATCTGGCCTGGTATTATAGAGCGGTTCAGGCGCGTGCAGCAGTGGAATGGTTCCAGGACTACCCAGATCGGCAATGGGTACAATTAGAATAATACACCCTAGGCGCAAGGCCGTTGGGGCACTTCTGTGAATCCAGAGCTCACTTAGGTCTCTGGATTGTGTCCCTCTATATACATTACCCTCTCAAACTGGGATAGTATGTTCCCACTTTGACGTACTACATTATCTCATCTGTCCCCCATAGCCCATAATCCATTGTTCTACCCAGGTACGATAAGGGGAGTATTCACAAGATGGTACACGGGAGGCCTACAAATGTGGGGTCAGTTGTTCGAAGGGGAGACCCTATTGTCGTTTCCTGAGGCCCTTGAGAGATTCCCGATCGTGGGGAATGATCGGTATGCCTACCTTCAATTATCCTCTTTTCTTAAGACACGGGCAGTTCGGGAGGTAGTGATCAGGGAAAAAACAACACTAGAGACCATCTGTGAGGGTCCACCTAAGACAAGTGGGCTGGTATCATGCCTCTACCATATTGTTAATAGGCAGACCCCGAACTACACACTTCATAGGAACTGGGCCTGGAATTGGAGGAGAGGACATGGGAGAGATTGGAGAGGGCTGCGGTGGGAGTGTCGTCTCATGTACCCTTTAAGGAGAATGCGGTGAAGGTGTTGTACCGCTGGTACTTGACGCCTGAGCATCTTCAGTGCATTTACCCCACAATGACGGGGCTGTGCTGGAGGGGTTGTAGAGTAAAGGGCACAGCGGGACACATATGGTGGACATGTAGGAAGGTCAGTGCATATTGGAGATCGATTCGCAGTAGGCTGCAGATGTGGACGGGCAGCCAGATACCTTGGAGCCCGGCATTTTTCCTATTCTCTGCTGGTGCTGCGGGTCTTTCTTTTTTTTTTTTTTTTATTTATTCATTTATATAATTAACACAAGCTTAAATCTTGTTACATGTAATTCAGACAACAAAGAAATATATATACATAGTATACCAACATCATAGTATATCTCCATGACAAAAAAAAGGAAAAATTGTTATTAATTTCTTTGTCCCTTTCTTAGACCACAAATCTTTAAGAGGGGGTGTAAAGGTAAAGATCAGGAAAATCTAAATTTAAAAAAAAAAAAAAGGTACAAGAAAAAGACATGGCTGCCTCTCCACCAAAGTATATTTAAAATTTACCCTTCAGATATTATGTCTTTACTACTCTTTTCAGGTCTATGAAAGATTTCAATTGCTCTGGCATGAAAAAAACATATTTAAGTCCTAGATATTTAACAACACATTTACATGGATAAGCTAATAAAAATGTAGCACCCAATAACCGTGTCTCCTCTCTTAAATCCAAAAATTTTTTCCTTCTATCCTGTGTAATTTTAGTGACATCCGGAAATATCCATATCTTCTGACCACAAAATGTTTGATGCATATTTTTAAAGTAAAGTTTCATTACCATATTTAAATCCTGTTCAAACACATATGAGACCAAAAGTGTAGCCCTATTTGTTACTTCGGATAGAGAGTCCTCCAAAATTAAAGAAATGTCTTTCAATTCGTCAGGGTTTCCATGATCCAGAGCCGCATGGTTCTCTTCCTGGTATTTTTTTGGCAGATAATATATTTTGTTCACAGGGGGAAAATTTTGAGGTAAAATTTTCAAATTTTCAGTCAAATATTTTTTAAAGAGTTCCAAAGGAAGGATTCCAGTTGGTCTAGGAAAATTTAATATTCTCATATTCAGTCTCCTATTATAATTTTCTATTTGTTCGATCTTTTGTCTAATATTCAAATTGTCTTTAACTATCACAGACATATTTTCTTGCATTTTTGATATATCTTTTTGAGAAGTCCGTACCTGATCGTTGAATTCTTCCTTTAAATTATCTATTGATTTAGAGAGTTGGTCCACAGTTACAATTAGATTTGCTGTTTGTTGAGTAGATTTAGTTACAATTTCTTTCAAGCCTTCCATAGCCTGCCAAAGAGCCTCAAGAGTAACCACCGTGGGAGGCATCGGGATTTCCACCCTACCTCCTGTCCCTCCTGCCTTTGATTCCGGGAGGAAACCTCCTCCGCTGGCACCAAGTTCTCCGCCTTCCGGGTCTTGAATAACAGCTTTACCTTCCCGTACTAAGGCAGGGCACGGTGGATTGTCGGGCGCTGGAGGAGAGAGTGTTATATTATTTTCCTGAGGTGTCGGGTTTCCTGCCCCGACATCTAGCAGAAATTCAACTCCAGTCTGTTTTGGTGGCTGCCTCAGAGTGAAGCTGTCGATTGTAAGTTGCTTCGGGGAAGATGTCAAGGTGGTGGAGGGTTTTTCCCTAACATTCCCCTTTCTTTTTGTATGCGGCATAGCTGGTAAAAGGAAAAAATTTTCAACAAACGCTCGATCAGTCTCAGCGTCTTCAGCACAGCGGCGCCATCTTGTCACGCCCCGCTGCGGGTCTTTCTCATACTCAGCAAATCTTCTTGAAGCAGGCTATAAGTGCCGCTAGAGTTGTAATTGCTGCTCATTGGAAGCAGCCCACTACCCCGCCGATAACTCGGTGGATCCAAAAATTGAGGCATATCTGTAAGATGGAAAGATTGCTAGCGGAAAGGCGCAATCAACTGAGTAGAGGCACCTGATCTGGGATCCTCTTACCCTTCATGTATAACTTGATTGATGCCATAGGCTTCGGTGGTGCCAGGAAGGGGTGGAGGGAGGGGGGGGGTTGGGTTGGGGTTCTGAGTAGTAAGAGTGGGATGGAATCGGGGAATAATACAAAATCTACAAAAGTTGAAGTATTTGACTGGTTATTTTGAATAGTTCAATAGGTGCTTAGCACAGTAAGCTGTGTTCATTCGATTTGTACCGAGAATCTCACCACGTTCTGTACTATTTGCTTGTTACATTGCTAGAGACTTGTGTTTTGCATAATTGGATTGTACCACGATATGCATGATGTAATATGTTTCAGATTCTGGAATGCGCTGCCACACAACCTGAAAACGGTCTATGAATTGACCAACTTCCGCAAACTACTGAAAACTTACCTCTTTGACAACATATATCATAAAGATCAGCACGTATAACTGCACTATCTCTAATATATCCAGAAATGCTCTTTAATGTCTTTTGCTCTAAAATCATCATGTTTCACCACCATGTAACCCAAAACCCTCTGTTAAACCAATTGTATGTTCTCTTCTACCTCCATCACCCTTGAAGAATTGTAAGCCACATTCAGCCTGCAAAGAGGTGGGATAAATAAGTACATAAGTACATAAGTAATGCCATACTGGGAAAAGACCAAGGGTCCATCGAGCCCAGCATCTTGTCCACGACAGCGGCCAATCCAGGCCAAGGGCACCTGGCAAGCTTCCCAAACGTACAAACATTCTATACATGTTATTCCTGGAATTTTGGATTTTTCCAAGTCCGTTTAGTAGCGGTTTATGGACTTGTCCTTTAGGAAACCGTCCAACCCCTTTTTAAACTCTGCTAAGCTAACCGCCTTCACCACATTTTCCGGCAATGAATTCCAGAGTTTAATTACACGTTGGGTGAAGAAAAATTTTCTCCGATTTGTTTTAAATTTACTACATTGTAGTTTAATCGCATGCCCCCTAGTCCTAGTATTTTTGGAAAGCGTGAACAGACGCTTCACATCCACCTGTTCCACTCCACTCATTATTTTATATACCTCTATCATGTCTCCCCTCAGCCGTCTCTTCTCCAAGCTGAATAGCCCTAGCCTCCTTAGTCTTTCTTCATAGGGAAGTCGTCCCATCCCCGCTATCATTTTAGTCGCCCTTCGCTGCACCTTTTCCAATTCTACTATATCTTTCTTGAGATGCGGCGACCAGAATTGAACACAATACTCAAGGTGCGGTCGCACCATGGAGCGATACAAAGGCATTATAACATCCTCACACCTGTTTTCCATACCTTTCCTAATGTGGGATACAAATGCAATAAATAATAAAGACTTCATGAAAATTAAAAAAAAAAATGTAAAACGTAAAAGTCCTTAACGAATTTTAAAAAACGAAGAATGCACCAAAAAAATAAGTCTTTAATGTTCGGTACGGTATTGTAAAGTACAAAGCATTAAAGATTCGTTAAATTGGTGTAATCCCCGTTGGTAATCGGCCCCTAAAGCATGCGCAGAGCAGCCAAGTGTTATGCTGGCTGCTCTGCGCATGCCACAAACATCAAAACAAAACAAAAAAAACACAAACACGTGGCTCCCCGCTTCCCCCTGCATAAAGCAAAAAAGGATCGGGATGGGGCAAAGGCGCTCGTCATGAGCGTCCTGTATGGACGCCCTTCCCCCCCCCCCCCCCGCCCGAGGTCGACGCTGCTCCCCGCTTCTCCCTGTATTAAATAAAAAATTAAAACAACCTACGTATTAAACCTACGTAGGTTGCTTACGTCAGACGGGGGCGTGCGAGGGGGGGGGATCGGGACGTGCGAGCGTTTAGCTCTGTGATCCTAGCAGGAGAGTGCAGTTGAAGACTTCCTCCTCAAGACTCCAAAAAGGACATCCTTCACAAACCCCCCTTTCTAACAAAAGACCTCTTTCACTGTGATCCCCTTTAGCTCAGCAGAGAGACCTGGGCCTGCCCCCGGCTGGGGGAAACAGAGGGAGGGAGGGTGACTGGGGCAGCTTAAAGTTATTTACAGAACCGGGAAATTGGCTTCAGAGGACAGCAGAGTGCTTTTTTTTTTATTTAATACAGGGGGAAGCGGGGAGCAGCGACGACCTCGGGCGGGGGGGGGGAGGGCAAGGGCGTCCATACAGGACGCTCATGACGAGCGCCTTTGCCCCATCCCGATCCTTTTTTGCTTTTTGGGTTTTTTATGGTAGCTTGGATTTTTATGCTGCAGGGAGAAGCGGGGAGCAGTGTCTGTATGACAGCTCAGGCCTTAACGACAGGTCTGACTTCACGTTAAATATATCACGGTAAATGATTCGTTGCAATCGTCGGTATGGTTAGTGCATTGCGAATTGTTCACATTTCAGTTGGAAGTGACTCGTTTGCATTCCGTTTTCGTTAGCTGCTAGCGTCGTCGGAAAATGGCCTTTAATGCATGCTAGGTTGAAAATTTCTTCGTTAAAGGGTCGTTAAAGTTTTGTGCATCTGGGCCTAAGTGATTAATAAAGCCCTTCAACACCTGAGGAGCAGCTGCAGCCATCAGTAAGCAACTACGGAGGCTGTCCAGGCACAAGCAAGAGAGACAAGTACGGCAGCCTGGAAGAACCGGACCGGACTGGGCTAAAGTCTGGAACGGGTAGGAACAGCAAGACAAACTATGGCAGCCACTGGCTCTGGCCACCAGCGGGTGAGAGGAACACAAACCAAGGAGCAGGCAGAGCGCACACAGAGAGACTTAGAATACCTAGGTGCAGCACAGAGGAGCAAACAGAGCCAGGCTGGAGGTAGAGCTAACTCAGGCAGCACCCCCAGGTGCAGTGGAGTGGAGTAATTAGAGCCATGCTGGAAGCAGCCAGCACACAGAAGGAAAACAACTCCAGAAAGGATAGGCAGAAGCCAGCTTAGAAGCTGACCCCCAGAAATAAGGTAAGTCTGAGGGTGGTCATGGCCACAGACGTGACACCCTCCATCCATCCATGTCCAGCAACTCTCCATTCTCCCCTGCCCTATCCTCCATCCACTCATATCCAGCAAAATTCCTCTCTCCCCTGCCCCATTCATCCATCCGTGTCCAGCAATTCTCCTCTCTCCCCTACCCTCCTCTCCATGTCCAGCGATCTCTTCTCTCCCCCTGCCCTCTCCATGTCCAGTGATCTCTTCTCTCCCCCTGCCCTCCCCTCCTCTCCATGTCTAGCGATCTCTTCTCTCCCCCTGCCCTTCCCTCCTCTCCATGTCCAGCGATCTCTTCTCTCCCCCTGCCCTCCCCTCCTCTCCATGTCCAGCGATCTCTTCTCTCCCCCTGCCCTCCTCTCCTCTCCAAATCCAGTGATCTCTTCACTCCCCCTGCCATCCTCTCCTCTCCATGTCCAGCGATCTCTTCTCCATGTCCAGCAATCTCTTCTCTCCCCCTGCCCTCCCATCCATGTCCAGGGATTTTCTCTGCCCTCACTCTGCTCCTGACAGCCCTCCTTTCTGTTCCTCCCCCCCCCCCCCCCCCCCCCCCCCGCCCCAGCGCGTTTAACTTTTTTATTTTCAGTGGCAGTGAAGAAGAAAGCACTGCGGGCTCACCTCCAGCTTCTCCCTTCCCTTACACAGTGTCCCGCCTTCTGCGATGATGCATTTCCTGTTTCTGCAACGGCGGGACACTGTGTGAGGGAAGGGAGAAGCTGGAGGCGAGCCCGCAGTGCTTTCTTCTTTACTGCTGTCGCTGGCACTGAAAATAAAAGGTTAAACACGCTGGGGGAGAGGGAAGGAACGGAGAGGAGGGCTCACGGTTGCAGAGCTGAGAGTTGAAGGTGGGACGGAGGAAGAGCAGCCTTCAGCGCAATGCCAGCCCTGCGTTTGGGGGGCAATGTCCCCCTCGCCCCCCCCCCCCAAACTATACCCATGCCCAAAACAGTACAATACATTTTATGCTGCTTATCTTAGAAATAAGCAGTGGATTTTCCCATCTTAATAATGGCTTATGGACCTTTATGTAGATATCCAAACCTTTTTTAAACCGCTAAGCTAATGACTTTTACCAAATTCTCTTACAATGAATTCTAGAGCTTAATTATATGTTGAGTGAAGAAATATTTTCTCCGATTTGTTTAAAATTGACTACTTTGTAGCTTCATTGCTTGTCCCCTAGTCCTAGTATTTTTGGAAAGAGTAAACAAGAAATTCATGTCTACCCATTCCACTCCACTCATTATTTTATATACTTGTATCATATCTCCCCTCAGCTAGGAGTAAATGCTGTGAACACTTTTAAACTGGTAAAAACCTGGTCATTTACAGTAGCTTGAAAGGGGAGTATGCAACAGGTACCACGAATTCAACTTACAGTTCCTAGAAAACTATGCTGCAAGCACACTCTCAGCCCCAAAATGGAAAGAAGGAGCAGGCTACAGCCCATATACACAGGGACAAGAGGCCAGCCAGTAGGAAAAGTCCCACACAGGGTTGCCAGGTGGAAAATTTGTTCCCACCCAAAGGAGCCCAAATCCAGCCCAAAACCCGCCCAAACTCAAACCCCGCCCCTGACACCCCACCCCCGCGTCATCACCCCCGCCCCGCCGTCATCAACCCCGCCCCCGCTGTCATCTGCCCCGCCCAAAACGTCACTAACCCCGCCCCCCGCGGTCGAAAAAAACGCTTAAAAAACCGCCCAAAAGACACAAAACAAGCCCAAAAAACCGCAACCCGCCGTGGGCAAAAATTTCCTGCGGCGGGTTGCGGAAAACCGCCCACCTGGCAACACTGGTCCCGCAAGGCCTAGGGAACAGGGACAGGTGCTCAGGAAGAGCCTATCACAAGAGAACTACAATTACATCATTTTGTAGGCCTATCCCACTTAAAGAGCACAAAACACAGAAACAATAAGCACCCTGCCTCCCTGAATATGGGGGCAGAATAGTAGAGACCACTATTTAATTTATCAAACTTATAAATACCACACAGCCCATGCAAAGTCCATATATAAAGCTGGATCTTGAAACTTGGCAACTTTTTGTTTGTCACCGGTTCAGTCTGGCTCTGGCGACCTCTGTCTTGCAGACTCACAGGAGCTGAAACAAGAGACAGAAAACACAAATAAGCAACCTAAAAGAGAGAGAAAACAGTCTTTGAGTCTTTGAAGTGGACTACGGTCCACGGTATTCACATTTCCTCACTAGGTAAAAGAAGTATCACTTCAATGACTGGTCGGATGAAGGTCTTCAGTGTCCCTTGATTCACGGTTTTGATTTCCAGTTTGCTGACTTTCATGTCCTCATTTGGAAAGGTTTTGGTGATGAGCCCCAATGGCCAACTGTTGCTCTGTGCTTGTCTGTCTTTCAGCAATACAAGGTCACCTTCTTGTAGGTTTGGCTGGTTATTCTGCCACTTATTTCAATACTGCAGAGTAGGAAGGTATTCTGTCTTCCAATGTTTCCAAAAGATGTCTGAGAGCTATTGAACCTGCTTCCATTGATGCTTGTAGATGTTGATATCTTTGAAATCTCCAAGTGGAGTAGAAATGGCATTAATCTTTTGTGTCAAAAGCATAACTGGTGTCAATATAAATGGTGACTCTGGACCTGAAGATACTAGAACTAAGGGTATGGTGTTTATGATAGCCATGACTTCTGCAAGAAAGGTTGTCAGAGCTTTGTGTGTTACTCAAAGGTGATCAGTATCCAAGAGTATGGCATCAAGGATACAACGAGCTATTCCAATTATTCGTTCCCATAATCCTCCCATATGTGAAGAGTGAGGAGGATTGAAGTTCCAGGTGCACTTCTTGTGGCAATGGAACATCCCACTCATCAGTACTGTTGGAAAGTTCTCTCAATAGGGATCTTCCTTAAATGGTGACAGGAGCCACAAATCCCAGTGGGTCGTACAAGCTATTGACTGCGGACAAGACACCTCTTCATGTATATGATTTCTCTTGGGTGGAGACTTGAAAAGTAAAAATGGCTCAGATTGGCCTCTGCCAACATTGCTTGTGTTCTCTTTAGCAAGTCTATGGCCTCTTCTGCAGTTGGCAAGGATTTCAAACCATCATCAATGCAAATGTCTCTTTCAGTGAAGCACCTGGCATCTATGCCATATTCTCTTTCACTTTCTTGGGCTGTTCTTCTAAGCCTGTAGGTTGCTACTGCAGGTGACGGACTATTACCAAAGACACAAACTCTCATTCTTTATTCTACAATTTCCTGGTTGAAGTCATTACCATGGTTCCACAGGAATCTCAAGTAGTTTCTGCAGTCTGGACGTACAACAAAACAGTAGAGCATTTGCTGGATATCTGCTGTTATGGCGATAGCATTCCTTCTGAAGCGAATCAAGACTCCTATTAGGCTGTTGATCATGTCAGACCCAGAAAGCAGCACATTATTGAGCTTGAAATTAAGCCCTGGAATCGAAAACAATCCTGATCTGACCTGGTTTTTGTGGATTATATATCCCAAAAGGTAGGTAAATACCAACATTCTTTGTTGTCTTTTAACGGTGGAACTGGCTCTGCATGGCTATTATCCAACATGTTCTGCATGAATGTTAGAAAGTGCTGTTTTCTCTCTGGTTTCCTTCTCAGAGTCCTTACCCATAAGAACTCACTATCTTCTACTGAAAGAGTTGGTTTGTCATCATCCTTGGTGACTTGGAACACCAACTTCCCCAGAAGAGGTGAAGAGGTGTCCTGATCGATAGTTGAGATGGGGTCTGGTTCTTCCCAACTGTAAACCTCCTTCACATGCAGATGATTATGACAACGTTTGAACAAGGTGGTGGCACCCATTTTCCAAGACACACATTTTGTAGACATCTACACTTGGTCTTCGCAGTCTGTTAAGGCAGGTGTCACCTACTATCACCCATCCCAGGGCGAGTTGGTAGGTGTTTGGGGCATTGGGTGGACCTGAACATGACCCATGAACTTTGATCAGTGTTGGTGCATCTCTTCCTAACAAAAGCAAGATCTTGGCCTTTGGCTCTAAAGCCTACAGATACTCCTCTATAGGCTGAAGGTTACAATGGTGTTGTGCAACCTCTGGCATGGGAATTTCTTCTTGGTTATCAGGTATCTGATTATATTCAATAAGAGTTGGTAGATGAATCTTGTTACTACCATCCATTGTTTCTTTTTATTTTTTTATTTTTATTGAAGGAAGAGTTACATCACATGCCAACACAGTGAGCCAGCTGACCCGTACCTTTCCAACAACTACAAGATCACCGCTCTACTGTCGATTCACACAAGGAATGAGTAACAAAATTGATAACAAAATATACAACTCATTGCCCACAAGCAAGTAATAACACAATCTACCATTCCTTCTAATTTATTTTATTTTCCCCCTCCCCACATAACCTTCCACCCCAACCACCTACCCTCCCCCCCACCCTACCCCCGTCACTCTCCCCCCCTCCACCCCCCACTGCTCCTGGAGACGTTCGGGGTAAGGAATACAACGCCTCATACAGCTGCCATAGGGTCCACGTGCCTGTTCTCTCCTTCCAGCATTGTTTCTATTACATATCCACTTGCTCTTCTCCCCGTCCTCTTTCTCATTCATGAACAGGTCATGAGGTGGTAGGGATAGTGAGTCCCTTGGATGTCAAAGAACTCAGTCCTTGCCAGGTACTGATTACTGTTTTCATTTATGATGACATACATCTTTACTGCCTTTTTTGGTTGCTCTTTTGGATATACTTTAGCTACACATATCTTGGTATGTGACCATCCACTGTGGCTTCCTCCACACACTTGTGTACAGTTTGGAGTAATGTCCGGTGGTGATGCTTGCTCTACAACTGTGCAACTCTAATGCAATGTGTAACTCCTTGTGTTCAGAGTCTGCAGCAGCAGTGACAACATCAGCCTTAGCCTTAGCAGCGTTAGCTGCAGCATCAGCAGCTGCTTTATTTCTCTCTTCTATTTTAAGTTTATCAATTTGTATAGTTCAACAATTTTTATTGATGACAATGCAAACCAACAAGCAGACAAAACAATACCATAAGTAGAGATGGGTCCAAGAAAATGAGCATACATACAAGTAAAAGGTGAACAAAAAGGAGCACATCATCAATTTTTTCATATAAACAGCTAACATCCCTCCCCACCTCTCAACTCCCCTATATCAAAAATAACGTGAAAGATTATAGCCTGCATATTCTAAATAAACTAAGCAGAAGTAAATAAATAAATCACACGGGGTCTTATTTTTTATAACCCCCATCTGTGAGAGAGCAAAGCAATCAGATAGCAGTACTCTCCCCTAACAAAAAAAAAAAAAAAGAATTTACCCCGGAGCACTGCCCAGAGTACCCAATTGATTGGGAATAAAGCTTCAGGCATGGAGGGCCAGAGAATGAATATATGGTCCCCCCATACTGCGTAAAATTGACATTGTGATTTGAGAGTAGATTGTGTAGTTCTAAGCTCCATCAGAAGCAATTAATGAAATTGGTTTCCCCCAGGGACGTAGCCAGACTTGACATGGGGGGGGGGGGGGGGGGGGACGACACCAGGCACATAGGTGTGAGTACTTCTTGGTATACTCCTAAATAATAGGTAACAAACTATGGATCTCATCTGGAGGTAATCACCCTCTTCTAAAGTATAGAATTTAACAAAAAATGATAAGGAGATCTACACTAGGAAGCATGAAAAATTCTTCATTCATTGAGAGGAAAAGGCCTCAAGAAGCCCCCAGCTATAATAGTGCTGTTAGGGGCTGGACTTCATCATCATCGGCCCAAAAACCTCTTGACATTCATTCTTTTTTAATTTCTATTTTTTCAAGTTTTTTTTTAATCTCACTATCAAATTTGAAAATTAGAAAAACACCGGATTGTACTTATCTTTATCCGGTACGGTATCGTGCGGGTTATTTCAACACAGCAGCCACGACCAACGGTGGCCCCCGTTTCATGGACCTGCTTTGATACTCAAAAATAGAAATTAAAAAAGAATGAATGTCAAGAGGTTTTTGGGCTGATGATGATGATGAAATCCAGCCCCTAACAGCACTATTATAGCTGGGGGCTTCTCGAGGCCTTTTCCTCTCAATGCATGAAGAATTTTTCATGCTTCCTAGTGTAGATCCCCTTATAATTTTTTGTTAAATTCTATACTTCTAAATAATGCCTTAGCATGAACTTTATGATGGATTTCTAAGTAAACAGTCTGTTCTGCATCAACACAAATCACATTCACACTTATGGAAATTTTGGAAACACTAACATTTTTAAATATCTTACTTTCAGTCACTCACAGAACACAGACAAACCCTCACTAATTACAGAATAAAGGACCAAAAATTAGAAAAGGAAAGAGAAATCACATTACAAGCACAGGAGAAATAAAAATAAAAATGCATTCTCTATTGTAGGAAGTAAAATGCAAGCTTACTTTCTACCCCAAAATAAAATCCACAAATAAATTATCTGGATACCCATGAAATATTAAAAATGTGTGGGACACAGTCTCCAGCCACATTGTTTAAATCTTGTTTATTAACGCTGTAAAGAAAGCACAATTTAACATTATTCGAGACATGATAGAACCATTTTTGAAAAAAACAAAATCAAGGCCTATAAGATATTAACACAATGTCATAACAGCCATTTTCAAATCTATCCACCCTAAACCTCTTAACCTTACCACCCTCCCCCTAACCCATCCCTCCCTTCAGGAATTCAGGATTCTACTGCGAGCTGTTGGGGTAAGCGAGTCCCAGAATGGGGCCCAAGTTTTACAAAACAAATCTCCTTTCTTACAGAACAGGTCTGATATTCCCTGTCTTTCCAAGGAACACACGTGTATCATAGACGAGCGCCACTGTGCGATTGTCGGGCTCTCTGAACACAATCACAATTGCAGGATTAATTTTTCTCCATGAGTGTTGACTGCTTTAAAAAGGCCCTCATTCCCGCTGGAGCTTGTCCATAAATAGAGAAACCATGAAATAATTGTCCTGGAGTGTGACTCCATAAAACCCTCCAAAGTGCAGATACATGCAAGGACAAATCTCTCCAAAAATCATTCACCAGCGAGCATGACCAAAACATATGACCCATGTGAGCACCCCCTGCTGCACACTTGGGGCACATATCATTGTCACGGTGTGGCACGGAAGGCTCGGTGGGAAGAAACGTGAAGCCTTAATACAAATTTAAACTGCAATTCCCACCAAGCTGCATTTTCCATCAATTGATAGATTGTCATCAAACTAGCACATGGGCGTAGTTTGACTGTTTCATTGGGGGGGGGGGAGGGGGGGAGGGGCATATTAGCATATTCATTTGTGTGTGTGTGTATATATGCTAATATGCTAATATGGAGGAAAGAAGGAAGGGAGAAAGAGCTGGCTTTTTTTGGGAATAACCATAATGAACGTGTATGAGATATCTTTCTCCCTTCCTTCTTTCTTTCCTCCTTACCCAGCACTCCCTCTTCCTCTCCAGTAGTATTTCCCCACCCCCTTTCCCATACCATGCCAGTGTTGACCTTAGAAATGCATAGGCTCTTTATGTAGATCCTTCAAGAGGTAGTATGTCATGATTTAGGCTCTAAAACCCTTTCTGATGTTTTGGTGCCACCTCAGTAAGGCCAGCACACAATCTCTCCACTGCAAAATGCTATACACAAACGTGTGCAAAAACACACTCATAACCTTACCAAACCATAACAGCACTAATTCCAAGGACAGGACAAGCTACAACCTTATGCGTGAAAAGGCAGAACTGTAATTACACCAGGCTCTAAAACACCAATACACTACCTCGTGAAAAAAAAAGGGCTGCAAATACTACACGCTAGCAGAATACTGCACCTTGATCACACATGAAAAACACATGACACAACAGACATGACACAAGGAACTAGAAATCAAAAAATTTGAAGGCAAAATACTGAACTGGAAAGTTACCTCAAGAAGTCAGACTCGGCATGCAGCAATACTAGAAAAATTGAAACTTAAATTCAAAATATCACAGATGCACATTTCCAAAAGCTGACATATTCCAATTAATAAATTCTGAATGAAATACTTTTTTCTACCTTTGTTGTCTGATCATTTAGTTTTTCTATTCACTTTGGTCCCAGTGTCTTCTGTTTTTTTTTGTGTTTATTATTGTTTATTGGCACAACAAAATATGGTACAGAATGCCAAAACCACAAAACATTTCACTGAGTAATAAGAACAGGATAGGGCCTATATATAAAAGGTGCCATCACAAAATTTTTCCATTTATCACTTATGCCCCTCTACCCCCCGCATAGACCCCCCCAACCGAACCCCCCCCCCTCTCCCCACCCCCCCTAACAATTTAATAATCTAATTTTTGCTGTGGGAGTGAGCGAGTCCCAATACGGAGACCAGATCCTGCAAAAGTGGTCTCCCCGCTTAGAGGCAAGGTCACGGACCCTCTGCTTCTCCACTGAGCAACACTGCATCATGGCGCATCGCCAATGCGCCATACAGGGGGCCTCCCTGGTGAGCCACTGCTGCAAGATAGTTCTTTTCCCCATCAACACAGATCTCTTCAAGAAGTCTTTCATTCCCTCAGGCGTGGACCCTTGCACCAAAAACACATCAAACAGCTGGCCAGGGGCGGGCTTCCAACGCATTTTCCACAGTCTTGATACCTGCTTACCCATGGCCAACCAAAATGTATGCACCACCGGACAAGACCAAAACATATGGCCTAGGGTGGCGCTCCCTCCAGCACACTTAGGGCAATCATCTGACTCTCTCAAAGTTGCTCTAAAGGCCCTATGGGGTGAGATGTGTAAGCGCAGTAGAAACTTGTAGTTCAGTTCCCACCACGCCGCATTCTCTGTCACTTTGCACAACAATTTCAGACAAAGCTCCAACTGTTGGGGTTCCAGACGCCATTTCAGCTCCTGACTCCACCGCGTGCATACAGAAATTATGTCAAGTGGTGGCAGAGAGTCTCGTAAGCAACCATGATAGTATTTCAGAGGAGTTCTCAGTTGCGCCTCTAGCCCCAGTAACTCGTCCTGACGCTCCCACACCCCTCTAGTCAAGAAATTGGCCGGCAGTGACCGCACATAATGTTTTAGCTGTAAATATGCAAAAGCGTCACCCCTATCCAAACCAAATTCCTCACATATGGACTGGAACGATTTTATACATCCCTGCTCCGTGACCACCTGGAATAGAAAGTGGATCCCCCGGGAAGACCACCTCTTCCATAAAACTGAGGACCCTCCCTCTGGGAATGCCAGATTACCCCGGATTGGCAGTAAGGGCGACACTAATTTGTCCCATTTAAAAGTTTTACTGAGCCATTGCCATGTTTTATGTAAGGGGTTCAAAATGACTTCGTAGGGGCCCAAGGGGGTAGTTGATCTGAGGGGGCCTGCAGCCAATATGCAAAGTGGAGAGGCTCCATTAAGGTAGTCTCGATCCCCGTGCATGAGAAGAATTCAGTGGATCTAAACCAATCCGATAAATGGCATAGACAGCTGGCTATGGAGAAGAGTCTCAGGTCTAGAAGCCCCAGTCCTCCCCTTCCCCGTGGTCGCATTAGTGTCTTGATCCCAATTCGTGCTCTTTTCCCCTGCCATAGAAACCCATTAAGCTGCTTTTGAAGCCACAAGTCTTCTTTGTGGCTCAAGACAAGTGGTAGCATCTGTAGGATGTACGTCCATTTAGGAAATAGGATCATGTTGTATAAAGCGATGCGGCCCTGTAACGAGAGTGGGAGCCCCCTCCATCCCCGCAGCGTATTCAGAAGGTTATCCCTCAATGGTGCTAAGTTTATGGCGGACAACTGGGTAAGGTCGGATGGAATCCACACACCCAAATAGCGGACCTTCCCCTCAGCCCATTGGAATGGGAAATCCCCCACCCATTCTTCCCTTATCGCAGATTGGACCAGAAGAGCCATTGATTTTTGTAAATTGAGGGTAAGTCCAGAAAAAAAAACCGAACTCCCTTATAACCTCAAGTACATGGGGGACTGAGACGGAAGGCCGTGTGAGGGTCAGGAAGAGATCGTCCGCAAAGGCAAGCACCCGCGTCTCCCTCCCACGGCACGTCACTCCCCTAATATCTGGATCCTTTAGTATTGTACGCAAGAGGGGCTCTAGATATAGGAGGAACAACAGTGGGGAAAGGGGACACCCCTGTCTAGTACCCCTCGCCACCGAGAAGGGGGCCGAGCGGAGCCCATTGACCAGCACTCGCGCCGCAGCGTTGCGATAGAGAGTCTTTATGGCAGCCAAGAACAGCCCTCCCACTCCGATATACTCTAAGACATGGAATAAGTAATCCCAGTTCACTTTATCAAAGGCCTTGGCTGCATCGAGACTCACCAAGAGCAATGGGTCTCCAGCAACCTGGCCGTAGGCCGTAGCTAACAGCACCTTTCGTACATGAGTGACCGCTTGCCGGCCCCTTACAAACCCCACCTGGTGTTCCCCCACTAGGGATGGAATGTGGATTGCTAGCCTATCCGCCAGGACTCTGGCCAAGATTTTTATATCCACGTTAAGCAGGGATATAGGTCGATAGGATTCCATCTGATCTAACGGCTTGCCAGGTTTAGGTATCAATGTAATGAGGGCTTCATTTTCTCCCCTAGAAAAGTACCCCCTCTCTATCACCTCATCGTAATAAGCCACCATGGGGCCACAGATCTGGGGTGCCAAAATTTTGAAGTATTCGTTAGAGAATCCGTCGGCCCCAGGGGCAGAGCCCAACTTCAATGTCTTAATGACTTTTTGCACCTCTACCCCTTGTATTGGAGCAGATAGCGCCTGTTGTACCTCTACCCTCAACTTGGGCATCCCCGCATCCTCAAGATAGTCCCATGGCGAGGGCCCGAGTTCGCGGTCACCCGTGGCATACATGTCCTCAAAAAAGGCTCGAAACCCATCCAAAATGGCTTGCGGGGTGGAGACTCGGGTCCCCCTCTGATTGACGATCGTGGGGATAAACTGACGCGGGGTGTGCGACTGTGCTACTCTTGCCAGTAGTCTACCCGACTTGTTACCGAAACACTGAAATTTTAGCCGGCCTGCCAATAGATGTTTCTGGGCTTGTTCATGGAGGAGGGAGTTGAGTGCCACCAGGGAAGCATCCATCTTTTCTTTATTTGCGCGAGAAGGGAGCGCAATATACTTTTTTTTTGCTAGCTTATACTCCCCTTCCAAGCGGAGTACCCCTGAAGCTAGTCTCTTGGCCCTTGCACTTAGGTACGCAATCACCTCCCCTCTCATGACAGCCTTAGAGGCCTCCCAAAAAGTAATGGACGAATCACACGAGTCAGCGTTTGTATCAATATAAAATTGCCACTTTGTCTGCAGATGCTCTAGAAATTGCTTGTCTTGATGTAGATATGATGGGAATCTCCATGACCTTACCCCCGGTGGACCCACAACCAAATCCAGTACCAACCAGATCATTACATGGTCAGAAACCGCCATCGGGCCCAGCTCTGCTTTCCTGACCCTGAAAAACCATGATTGGGAAACCAGGATGTAATCAATTCTTGACCAGGTTTGGTGAACTTTGGACTGATGTGTATAGTCTCGAGTAGTGGGATTATGCACCCGCCAAGGGTCTACTAAGTGAAGTTGGTGACAAAGCGCCGGGATGCCCTTCCCACTCCCCAACCCTGGGATCGCCCTGGGAGAGGACCTATCCAGGGCCGGGTTCAATACTTGGTTGAAGTCCCCTGCCCATATCCAAGGGGCGTCTGCATGTTGAAGCCCCAATGATGTAAGTGTTTGGAAGAAGGTTGGGCTGTAGTCATTGGGGCCATAGACTGCGCATAAATAGAATTTCAGGCCCTGGTAATTCATCTGTAGCAATACTATTCGACCCTTTATAAACCAATTTGGGCTGACAGGGAAGTCCTTTTTTGATTAGTATGGCAACCCCACTTTTCTTACCCCCCGAGGAGGAGTAAAAGCACTCGCCTACTCAGAGCTGCTTCAATTTTTGGTGTTCTATGTCTGTGAGCTTGGTCTCCTGGAGACATGCTATTGTGACGCCCTTACGCCTCAACTGTGTCAGAATTTTATAACGCTTCACCGGGGACGTGATCCCTGAAACGTTCCAGGATACTATTTTAAACTGGGAGTGATCAGCCAGTCACCGGGGTATCATTGGCTATGATAGCGGTAATGTCACGTTTGCCACCCCCAGGGGCCAGCCCCTCCCCCCGGGGGATCCAACCTCCATACAGAGCAGGGATTCCTCTCAAGGATCCAAATCCTACAAATGATAACATCCACCTTTCACCCTTGTACTCACACACTCCCACCACGAACTTACATTGGTTAATGCCTCTCCCCTTGTCCCTTCCCTCTATTAACCCCGTGCGCTCTTCACTCCCCCCCCCCCCGTGCCCCAACCCGCCCTCCTCCCACACCCCTCCCTTCCCCCCCTCAACCCCCAACCCCCACATAACACACAACTGTGGAATCACTTAGATGTTATGGGGAAAACCATGCCCCAGCAAGCAATAACATTAGACCCTAATGTATGAAACAAACATTTTTGTACATTTAACATGCCCTCTATAGATGTTACTACTACTGTTACTTATCATATCCAAATACCAGAATCCTAGCACTTATAGGCAGAGACCAAGCAGTTCATCTCACAGGAGGCTCCTCTTGATTGTTGGATCCTTGGCGCTCGAGCCCAGCCACAAATTCTCTTGCAGCAGGGGCTGAAGTGAAAGATTGCCAACCTCCGTTCCTCTTTATCTTTAAAATAGCGGGGTAGATCAGCATAAATTGTATGTTCAGATCATGGAGGCGGCTGCACGTGGCTGAAAATGCCTTCCGTTTCTCTTGATGCGCTGCCGAGTAATCTTGGAAGATGCGCACTGCGCTGCCCTTAAATTTAGTAGTTTCACGTTTCATCCGAAAACCATTAAGGATTTCCAACTTGTGGAGGTAGTTGTGTATTTTAATGATCACCGTGCGCGACCCTGCACGGCCATCTTGGGGCCTCCCGATTCTGTGCGCCCGCTCCAGGCTTAATGGCCCCGCGTGGTCTGAGAGCGCGAATTCAGATTTTAACCAAGTTTCCAGTTCGGCCGCGAGTACTCTGTCCCCCACCGACTCCGGAATCCCAATCAAGCGTAAGTTGGAACGCCGTGACCTGTTTTCCAGGTCATCCATTTTCGCCGATAAAGAAGCTACTGTTTGCTGGAGCTGCTCAATACCCTGGGGGGTGGATGCCGCTGCATCTTCCAGGTCTGAGACCCGTTGCTCGAGCTCTCCGGTCCGGCGTTCAAGATCTTGTTGCGCTGCTTCAATGCTAGCGAACTGGCTGGAGAGTTTAGCAAGTCGTGGTTCCAGTACTGCTTCCACTGCGGCGGTAAGCTGCTCGAGTTGCTCTTTTGTGAACCCTCCGTTCCCGCTTAGCGGTCTTTTGCGTTCTGGCGGCTCGTCGCCCGCTCGTGGTTTTTCTTTCTCCCGTTTAGCGCTTCTGCTCGCCATGGGTCTCGGGGAGGATTCGACAAATTTGTCCATACGGTCTCCTCGTGTCCCAACAAATAAAAGGTTACTCTGGAACCGATTTTCGGGTCAAGTTGCAGTTATGGGCCTGGTTTCCCTCAGAGAGAGCGAAGCGCACGTCCTGCTCCCCCTAGCACATCACGTGACTCCCCAGTGTCTTCTGTTTTATGCAGTGTCTTCTTTCCATTTGATATTTTTTCTCTCACCATGTCCACCATCCTCCTGTGTCCTTATGCGTCCTGTCTACCCCAGCAAGATTAGGGACATAGGCACCATTGCACCAAACTACTAGCTACTCCTTCCAGCTGCTGCTATTGCAGCCAGGAGGAACCGTGACCTTACAAGCTCTTCTCTTTCCTTCCCTGCCTCTTGCTCACTCACTCCCTCCCTGGCAAAGCATAATGCAAACCTGTGAGGGGCCATGCTCCTACTGTGTATGCCGCTGCTGTCTTTCCTCCTTTCTCCGGAAACAGGAAGAAATATTATGAGGCGAGGGAGGGAGAAGTTGGGAAGCCGGCAGCGGCGCACAGCAGCAGGAGTACGGCCCCACACACGTTTGCATTATGCTTTGCCAGGGAACGGGAGTGAGTGAGTGAGCGAGCGAGAGGCAGAGAAGGAAAGGGAAGAGCATGCATGTTCGCGGCTCATCCAGGCTTCCAGGTAGGAGCGGCTCATTTGGGGGGGACTGCCCCCCTCATCCCCCCAAACTACGCCCATGAACTAGCACCCATTTGTTCTGACTGGAGATGTGTTCTTAGTTACACATTCCATTGTTGAGTCACCAAAGAGAAATCATATGGTTGAATAGAGTCCCTTAGATGAGCATGAAAATATTTCAAGGGAATTTGCAATTGGGCATCCAGACCTAGCATGGCATTATAACTGTCCCACGTGTCTGAGGTTAAAGAATTCCCTGGTAATGATTGGACATAATAACGTAACTGTATATAAGCAAAAATGTCCCATTGCTCCAAGTGAAACTTGCACAGAGATCTACAAAAGACTAATCATTCCCCACTCTGACAGGACCTGATACAAGTAATGGAGCCCCCGGGAGGCCCAACGAAGAAAAGTGGGCGAGGAACTGCCCGCTGGAAACACAGGGTTTCCCCTTTTCGGTAGCAGAGGAGAAAACACTCGGTTTAACGAAGAGAATTTGCACATCCAGCACCATGTTTGTTGTAATGGTTGAAAAATAAAAGAAACAGGCCTCAAGGATTCTGCTTGTCCCACTGGCGCCTGAAGCCAGTAAGCAAAGTGCATTGAACCAAACAGGCGGGTCTCTGCAAAAGTGCAAGAAAAAAAATGGGAGGACTGAAACCAGTCTGAAATGTGGTGCATGCAACTTGTTATAGAGAAGAGGCGTAGATCCAGCAAGCCCAAACCTCCCTTACCACGGGAGAGTTGCGCCCTCGAAAAGGTCACACAGGCCCTTTTCCTTGCCACAGAAAAAAATTCAACTGTTTACTTAACCATCTGTCATCTCTATATTGTAAATAAAGAAATAGCATTTGGAAAATATAAATCCAAATAGGAAATAGCACCATATTGTATAAAGCCACCCGCCCAAAAAGGGAGATTAGCAGGGCCTGCCAGCCCTGTAAAATTTCCGCAGCTCTTGTTTTCAAAGGCTCCATATTTATGGAACATAATCGAGACAAATCCACTGGAATCTGCACATCCAGGTAAGTTACTGATTGTTGGGCCCATTTCAATGGAAAAGCTCTCTCCCAATTATCTCAGGTTGGTTTGGTAAAGCCAATGATTTTGAAAATTAAGTGAAAAGCCTGAAAAATAGCCAAACTCATAAATGACTGACAGTAGATGACGCAGGGTCCCCTGCGGAGAAGTGAGGGTCAAAAACAAGTCATCTGCCCATGTGGACGGGGGGGGGGGGGGGGGCAAGATGGCGGCACCAACAGCTCCTCCTGAGTGATTCACCCGGGTCTCCTGAGCTTTCTTCCTTTTTCTTCGTTTTCTACGAAACTTTTTCTTACTGTGAAAATGCCACATACGAAGAGGAAGGGAACCGTCAAAGTCGGGGCCCGGCCGATACTGACATCAACGCCAACTCAGCAGATCCTGGAGAGTTTCTTAATGAGGCAATCCACTCAGAGTGCGATCGGAGACCCCGCTGATCTTTCAGTGCAAGGAGAAGCCGGGATCTCAATTTCATCTGAGGCTCAGAGTGCTGTTATGGCGCAGAGGCCAGGAACAACTATGGTCTCCTCCGCGAAGGTAACGCTGGAGGCCATTTGGGAAGCGCTCCAGCATTTGGATCACACTGTGACGGCTTCAACGGGCAAAATAGAAACACTTCTGAGTAATGTTCAAAATCTATCTGTTGCATTCACATCAATGAAAAATGAGGTTAATGAGAAAATAAATCTTTTGAATGAAGAAAATATTAAAATTGAAAGAAGTCTCGTTGAAACTTATAAAGGATAATACACTGATACATAACAAACTGGAATACTTTGAAAATTATAATCGAAGGTTAAACCTTCGTTTGTTGAACTTTCCTCGAATATCAGTGTATACTCCCTTGGATTTATTTAAACAATACCTGGTTGAGAACTTAAAATTTTCCCCTGATAATATACCACCTTTAAACAAAATATACTTTTTACCTACAATAACAACTAAAGAAGACCCACAGAATTCTTTACAACTACAAGGAGACTTGAATGTTTCAGAACTTTTGGAAACTTCTTTATGTTAATAATAAAACATGCTGCATAAATATAATGAGAACCAGCTAAACAGTAGAAAGTTCCTATGGTCAGTGAAGTGCAAGTATTAAGGCAAAAGAGCTATGAGTCACAAACCTGTGAAAACAATAAGGGTGTCATAGGATTAGCCTTGAGCTGGGTAGCCTTCTGTGAAACAGAGACAGAAAGTCTGTGCAGGGGTAGAAAGAATGTTGCTGACATGTGCAGATAAGAAAGAACAGGCTTCAAGGATATGGGTTGCTGACGTGCAGAAACTAGGTGCAGGTAGCAAAAGTAGACTATATAAGAGGTATGACTGAGAATGTAACTTAAGCAAAATGAGCTAGCTTTCCTTCTGTGTATTATTGCTGATTGTGTATTGTGAGTATATTTTGCTTCCTGTATGATGTTCTCATACAGCTTCTGTCCAAGGGAGGACAGTTGAAAAAATAAAAATGATTGATTATTCTTCTTTATAATAGGTGTCAGTTTCTTTGTTTGCACTTATATAAGGTGTAAATAAACATTTATCATCATCAATAATGGAGAGGCAAAGGCTACTTGTATCATTCATTTTCCAACAAGACTTAGAATCTGAGGAAAATGGCTTTAACAAATTTGCAAATTCCATTCTATGGGGATTATCAATAGAAATCAAACAAAATAAAACATGGAAAAGAAAATAAGATGATACCTTTTTTATTGGACATAACTTAATACATTTCTTGATTAGCTTTCGAAGGTTGCCCTTCTTCGTCAGATCGGAAATAAGCAAATGTGCTAGCTGACAGTGTGTATAAGTGAAAACATTCAAGCATTACTATGACAGTCTGACAGGGTGAGAGGACTCCTCTACATTCTATGGGGGGAAAGTTTGGGTTTTCCCGGATGTTACTAAACAAACCCAAGCAAGGAGAAAAGATTTTCTTGCATTTCGGACTGCCACTTTAGCTTTGGGAGCTACGTTTAATTTGAATTATCCCGAGAGATCATGTGACGCCATGGCGGAGAGCAGACGCAACTAAAGAGCTCTCCGACCTCGATCCTCCCTCCCAGAATTAACGAGCCGAAAACGGACCCAAAAAACACATCAAAAAGCGCCAGAACATAGGCGGATACTTACTAAGCAGCACTTGGACGACAGAAACGGGGTATGGCCACGAAATCTGCCCAGAAAGACAAGCTGCGGCAAAAACAAACAGAAGCCAAGATGGCGGCTACATCCGGCGTTCCAGATAATGCGGCTAATCCGTCGTGGGTGGCAGAAATAACGGCGGAAATGTCCGCGGTTATGGAGGAGCTGCTAGAAAGGTGATTCGCTCCCATCGATGCAAATTTGGAGAAGCTGCACGCACGTATGGACGATCTGATGACAGAATGTGTGGCCTGCCAGAACCGGACCGGGATAGTCGAAGATAAATTACAGGAAATGGACACGGAACAAAAAAGAGCAAGTAAACAATTGGAAGCCCTAGAACAAAAGCTGGAAGAGCTGGAAAATCGATCCAGACGCAATAACTTGCGTCTGATAGGGCTCCCAGAGGCTATGGGGGGCAGAGATTTAATCGCAGAACTAGAGCGCTGGCTCACAGCAAGAGTGGATTTCCCGGCACACTTGGGCCCACTGAGAGTGGAGAGAGCACACCGGCTCGGCCCCCGCAAAGACAACAACAGCAGACCTCGAGTGCTTATCATGAAAATTTTAAATTTCAACCATAAGCAATATATTCTACAAGCTTCAAGGAAGGATAAGGTACTGTTGTACGAGCAAAAAAGAATCCTGTGTTTTCAGGACTACTCGGCCGGGGTAGCGGGGAGGAGAAGAGCCTTCTCCCCGATATGTACTGAACTATTTAATCGGAAGATCAGATTCAATTTGTTGTACCCAGCCCAACTGAAAATCACCCATAAAGGAGCAACGCACATGTTTGAGGCGGTTGAGGAGGCGCGGCAGTTTGTGGCCAAAATTGCAACAGACGACATGGGAAATGGCGAAAATGATAATGTGAATTGAAGAGACCAATTAATGATAGACTCACGATCAGAAGGAGCCCTCATGGATATAATGACATAAACAGTGACAAATTGAGGTGTCCAGGTTGGGGACTCAGGGACTGAAATGTTGAAACCCACCGGAAGCATAGAGGAGGCTCCGGAGGCTGTCAATTACAAAAGAGCCTGTGTGGCCTGTGGAGCCAGGGAGATCTGAATAATTACAGGTCTCGGGCCAGTTGGTATGATTCCTGCAGGGTTAAATAAACCTGGACCCCAGACAGGACACCTGAAGAACCGGACACTATAGAATACAAGGCCACGAAGTCACAACAGACATGAAGACAGGTTAAATGTATATAAGTTTAAAGTTGCAATATATTTAAGGAGGGGAGCAAGTTATACGGGTTAAGCGAACATATCTGAGGGTTACAATGTATGTTGGAGTTTGCCTGAAGGGCAGGGGGGGCAAACGGAAAGAAGGGTTTGGGGCGGAGTCCATAGGACGCAAACATGTCAAGGATGGGAGGGAGGTCGGGAGGCGGGAAAAGTGATCTGTTCCCATGTGGGGGAACATCAAATGGAGGGAGGGGGGTGGGAGGCAAAGGCCGAATACAGGCAGGGTGGGAGGGGATAAGGGGGAGGGAGAGACAAAGGGGATTCAGATTCTTTTGAATGGGAGGGAGGGAGCCGCCACACGGGACAAAAGCAGGAAGGATAACCATAGAGATTTGGAGGGGGGCGTAGGCTGGGACGCCACCCTAAGAAAAATAGATAACACCGGAAAGCCGCAACAGCTAACAAACACACCGGTAGATTATGGTTAGACTTGTCACGTGGAATGTGGGTGGGATTAACTCGCCCATAAAGAGAACAAAAATACTACAACAACTACACAGGAATAAAATAGATATTGCCTTATTGCAAGAAACTCATCTCAGCCAGGAGGAACACGCAAAACTTAAGACATGGTGGGTAGAGGAATGTATCTCGGCAGGAGCACAAGGGAAGAAAGGAGGGGTGGCGGTGTTAATACGCAAGGGACTGCCAGCGGTGCCGCGCCTCATTGAGGCGGACGCCAAAGGCCGCTACGTAATGGTGGAACTGGAGATAAAGGGACGGAAAACATTATTATGTAATGTGTATGCCCCCAATCAATATGACAAGCAATTTTACAACCACCTGACACAAAGCTTGCTCTCATACCAGGGAGAGCAAATACTGGTGGGGGGAGATTTCAATACGGTTTGGGATGCCTCGATGGATAGCACGCAGGGCAAGAGAAGTGACTCAGTGGCATCTCATAGAGGCCTGCAAAGATTAGGACAGCTGTTAGAGCTTATAGATGTGTGGAGGGTATTGCACCCCAGTGACAGAGACTATACTCACCATGCACGAGCACATGCCTCTCAAGCAAGAATTGATTATATTCTTATACCAGGAAATATGCTCGACAAGGTTACAGATGCACGCATAGGGCCCTATACGATTTCGGATCATGCCTGGGTGCTTCTTGAGTGGGAGTGGGGAGACGGGAAACCACAAGGTAACTTTTGGCAGTTTCCTTTAGACCTAGTGGGGGATGAGAAATTTAAAGTTAAGTTACAAGAAAAATGGGAGGACTATGCGGCATTAAATCAAACTCATCTGGAGAATCCAGTCTTGTATTGGGAAGCAGCGAAGGCCGTGCTACGGGGGGAAATAATCAGTTACCACCACCATTTCAGGTTAGCCCGCAATAAAGAGATAATAAGGCTAAGCAAATTAATATGTAAGGCTCGACAGATGTATGGTAGAACACATGCTGAGACTCATCGGGCTAATCTCCTAGAATTACAAGCCACATTAAATATGTTATTACACCAGCGGGCCATGAAATCCCAAACCTACTATAAATTCCAATTACACAAATTTGGGAACAAGGCGGGCCACCTGTTAGCAAGATTGGCCACCCCGAAAGGGAGCAAGAGACGGGTCTTACAAGTAAAGGGAGAAAATGGGAGAATGGAACAGAAAACGGAAAAGATATGCGAGGCTTTTGTTAAATACTATCGCACCCTCTATGCGAAACCAAGGGACCAGGGACTATCGGAACATATATACTTGAATAACCTAGCAATACCAAAAATCAACCAACTAGACAAAGACCAACTAAACTTACCAATAACGGAAGAGGAGGTGACACTAAGCATAAAACAAGGGAAGCTGTTAAAAGCACCCGGCCCAGATGGTTTGCGTATAGAATTTTACAAGATACTAAGTAACCATATTGCCCCGGCCCTAACTAAATTTTACAACAAAATAATAGACATGGAAGAACCCCCGGAAGGCTTGTCTCTTGCAAGGATAGTGGTGTTACCAAAACCAGGTAGAGACCCACAAAATGTGGAGTCATATCGTCCAATCTCCCTTTTGAATGTGGAACTTAAAATACTTGCAAAAATAATGGCCAACCGTATGAAAAAGGTCTTGCCAAAGTTAATACATGAATCCCAAACTGGATTCGTAGAAGGCAGAGTAATAGCTAAAAACTTAAGGAAAATAATAGGGGCATTAGAACGGAGGAAATATGAGGACAGGCCAGCCCTGCTGATTAGCTTCGATGCTGAAAAAGCATTCGATAAAGTCCACTGGACATTCTTGTTCTCCACACTGGAAAAATACGGATTTGATGGCAGATTTGTCTCAGCAGTGAAGGCCCTATATCACGAACCCAAAGCAAGAATACGAGTCAATGAGATGGAATCTGAGGAATTCCCCATATATAGGGGAACAAGACAGGGCTGTCCTTTGTCACCAATGTTGTTTGTCCTGTCTTTAGACCCATTGATTCGGGACATTGTAACAAGTCCAACGATACAAGGAATGCGCATAGGTCAGATAGAATTCAAAGTAGCAGCTTTTGCAGATGATCTTTTAGTTATGATCACAGACCCCAAAAATTCATTTTCGGTGTTAATAGAGACATTAAAAGAATATGGAGACTATGCAGGGCTGAGCCTAAACCTGAATAAATCAGAAGCACTAGCCTCTTCTGAAGTAGTGAGAAATCTATGGGACCAGGACTTTCCTTTAAGTTGGGCAAAAGGATCATTCAAATATCTGGGAATTCATTTGACTATGGATCCAGAAAAACTACACGATTTAAACATCAAGGTCCTTTTAGAGGGTACAAAACGTAAGCTGGGCAGCTGGGAGGGCCTGCCACTGTCCCTGAATGGTAGGATAAACTTAATACGTATGGTAATATTCCCAAAATGGTTGTACCTCATGCAGACTTTGCCCCTGCGATTGAAACAAAAAGACCTCACACACATAAATAGAATTCTTAGCAAGTTTTGTTGGGCAAATAAAAAACCCCAAATACAAGCTAAAATAATGAAGGGAGGATGGACCAGTGGGGGCCTGGGATTGCCAGACCTAGCTTTGTACAACCAAGCATGTCTACTTAGACACATAGGAGATTGGATAGGCCAATCAACTACATTTCCATATCATCAAGCTGATCAATCCATAGACTGGTGGGTTGTGTCCATCTACCAGCAGGTGGAGATAGAGAGCAAACTTTTGCCTCCCTATATGTGGTCATGTGCTGCCGGAAACTCCTCAGTATGTTCTCTATCTCAGCAGGTGGTGGTCACACACAGCAGCAGCTCTGGCTAGGCCTCCAAGCCTAATCCTTAGGTTTTGTTGAGGCCTGGGGTTGAGGGCTCTTTTGAGCAAGTGCAAACCTGGTGGTGCCAGGTCCCTCCTTTTCTCCCCCCTCCCGCTGGCTCCGTTTAAAAAAAAAAAAAAAAATTTTAAACGTCCTTAAAGGCGTTTATTTCGACGTTTATTTAAACGTTCATTGCAGCTACTCACTGGGACACCAGTTCGTTACAGCTCGGAGCGGCAAGCAGGTAATTTTTACCTTTTTATAGCGGGCAGGGGGTTCCCCGATTCTTCTCCTCGTGGCATATGGCGTCGGAGGGCGAGGGCGCAAAGGGTCGCTCCCCGGATCGCTTGAGCGCTTCTAGAGGGGATGCAGGGGTCTTACAGCCTGATTCGCCCTTGTTGGGTGACAGTTTCGTGACCGATGAATGTCCCGGTCCTTCCTCCGGCGTGGCGGTTTTTCCCGCCATAAACGCCCATCCCCCGCTCCTCGCCTCCGCCATCTTGGCCGGCCACACGGCTCGGACGGCTTCTTCGGGGCTGCCCTTGAGGTTGGAGACATTAATGCCATGAACGCCCTTAATTTGGGCGAGGGCACAAAGCGGCTAAAGTAAGCGCCGCTCTTCCCGCGCGGCTCCTTCGCGGAGTGTCGCGCCGGACGCCATTTTGGATGCGCAGCATGTTTCTCCCCTGCTCTTGCGAGCGCCGGTTGAGGGTGCGTCTAGGGCTGTTGCCCAGGCTGCGGAAGTGCACAGTCTGGGGGGTTTCTCCCCGAGTTTGTTTTGCTGCTGCATCAGGCTTTCCTCATGCACAACGCTGCCCCTGCTCCCTCTTCTGATAAAGAGGTTGAGGTTCCCAGAGGTAAACGCCCTCGGGTTGATTTCCAGGCCTTGGAGGACTGTGTCTCCTCCGATGTAGATGAGGGCAGCGTGTCTGAGGTCTCCCAACGGTCCTTTGCGGATTCCTTGGAGGAGACGGATCCCCGCTCGGATGGAGCGGATGACCCCTCTGCAGCGCGTTTAGCCCAGAGGATTTGCCCAACCTGTTAGTGCAGGCCATGGGCATTTTGAAGATTTCCTCTCCGGAGGACGTCTCTCCCTCAGCCCCTGTTGGCTCTGCCATTATGCTGGGGACGAAGCGCCCGCCTAGAACCTTCCATGTGCATGATGCCATGCACACCTTAATTTCGGCTCAATGGGATGTCCCGAAAGCGAGCCTCAAGGTGGCTAGGGCTATGTCCCGCCTCTATCCTTTACCTGAAAGTGAACGTGAGGCCTATCTGTGGCCTACTGTGGATTCTTTAATCACTGCGGTGACTAAGAAAACGGCTTTGCCGGTGGAAGGTGGCACGGCCCTAAAGGACGCCCAAGACAGAAGATTGGAGGCGGCCTTAAGGTCGTCCTTTGAGGCAACTGCTTTAAGTTTGCAGGCCTCGGTTTGCGGTTCCTATGTGGCCAGGGCGTGCCTGACTATGGTGCAGCGGGCTTCCCCCTCGGATCATTCCTTGAGGGTTGATTGGCCGGCCCTGGAATCGGGCCTAGCCTATTTGGCAGACTTGCTGTATGATGTCTTGAGAGCCTCAGCTAAAGGCATGGCTCAGACAGTCTCTGCGCGGCGGTGGCTTTGGCTGAAACATTGGTCTGCTGACCACGCCTCTAAATCCCGCCTGGCTAGATTGCCTTTTAAAGGCAAGCTGCTCTTTGGGGTCGAGCTGGACAAAATCGTGACCGATCTCGGCACGTCTAAGGGCAGAAGTTACCAGAGGTCAGGGCTCGGGCTAGTACTCGTCCCGGTACCTCCAGAGGACGGTTTCAGGAAGCCCGTCGGTACCGCCCGGGCAGGTCGGGCTCCTCTGCCCCCTCTTCCTTCAAGAGGTTTTTCTCCCCCAAGCAGCATTCATTTCGCAGAGACCGCCGTCCCGGAGGTGCTCCCTCCGGTCCTCCCCCAGGGTCTCGTACCCAGTGACGGGGCCTTGGTCCACGCCCCAGTGCAGATTGGAGGACGGCTGTCCTCGTTTCTGGGTGAGCGGACCACAGTAACTTCACAAGCTTGGGTGCTGGAAGTCATCAGAGACGGCTACAAGCTAGAGTTCTGCCGACCCTTAAGAGACGGGTTTGTACTCTCTCCCTGCAAGTCTCCGGTCAAAGCTGTGGCAGTGCAGCAGACCTTGGACAACCTGATCCGCCTGGGTGCGGTCGTTCCGGTGCCAAAAAATCAGATTGGCAAGGGACGTTACTCCATTTACTTTGTGGTACCAAAGAAAGGAGATTCTGTCCGGCCTATCCTCGACCTCAAAGGGGTCAATCGGGCCTTGAAAGTGGAGACTCTCCGCTCTGTTATAGCGGCAGTGAAGGCAGGAGAGTTCTTGGCTTCCTTGGGCATCTAGGAAGCGTACCTGCATATTCCCATCTGGCCTCCTCTCCAACGCTTTCTGCGTTTTACAGTCCTGAGACGACACTTCCAGTTCAGAGCCCTCCCTTTCGGGTTGGCTACTGCTCCGCGGACCTTTTCCAAAGTAATGGGGGTCATAGCGGCCTTCCTGCTAAAGGAAGAAGTACAAGTCCATCCTTATCTGGACGACTGGTTGATCCGAGCCCCCTCTTATGCAGAGTGCGGCAAGCTATGGACCGGGTAGTTGCTCTTTTGAGCTCCCTAGGATGGATCATCAACTGGAAGAAGAGCCAGCTGCGCCCGACTCAGTCCCTGGAGTATCTGGGAGTTCGATTCGACACCCAAGTGGGCAGAGTGTTCCTGCCAGACAATCGGATTGTCAAGCTTCAGGCTCAGGTGGACTAGTTCCTAGTAGCCTCTCCTATTCGGGCTTCGGACTACGTGCAGCTGTTGGGCTCTATGACGGCCACGATGGAAGTAGTGCCCTGAGCCAGGGCTCATATGAGACCACTACAGCTATCTCTGCTGTTGCGCTGGACTCCGATGTCGGAGGATTATGCTGTGCGCCTTCCCTTGGACCCAGCAGTGCGCAAGGCGCTGAGCTGGTGGACGCAGACAGTCAAGTTGTCTGCAGGAATGCCTCTGGTGACCCCGGAGTGGATTGTCGTCACGACAGACGCCTCTTTGATGGGCTGGGGAGCCCAATGCTTGGGAAGGACAGCGCAGGGGCTCTGGTCTCCTGCAGAGGCAAGTGGTCTATCAACCTCCTGGAACTCAGAGCCATTCGGTTGGTGTTTTTGGAGTTCATCCCGGTACTGGTGTTGAAGCCTGTACGGGTCCTGTCGGACAATGCCACGGCTGTGGCTTATATCAACCGCCAGGGAGGTACCAAGAGCGCCCCTCTAGCCAAGGAGGCTATGAGTCTATGCCAGTGGGCGGAAGCGAACCTGGAGCAGCTTTCAGCGGCCCACATTGCCGGAGTCATGAATGTCAAGGCGGACTTTCTCAGTCGCCATACCTTGGAGCCCGGAGAGTGGCAACTATCTGCTCAGGCGTTCTTGGACATCACGAAGTGCTGGGGCCAGCCGAGCCTAGATCTGTTGGCGTCATCGGCCAATTGCCAAGTGCCGCGCTTTTTCAGCAGAGGACGGGACCCTCGATCCCTGGGAGTAGATGCTCTTCTCCAACAGTGGCCGACACAAGAGCTTCTCTATGTGTTCCCGCCCTGGCCCATGTTGGGCAGGGTGCTAGACCGGGTGGCAAAGCATCCCGGCAGGGTAATCCTGGTGGGTCCGGATTGGCCCAGGCGTCCCTGGTATGCGGACTTGATCAGGCTCTCAGTCGACGATCCTCTGCGGCTCTCAGTGGAGCAGGGCCTGTTACATCAGGGTCCCGTGGTGATGGAGGATCCCTCCCCCTTTGGTCTTACGGCCTGGCTATTGAGCGGCAGCGTCTGAGGAAGAAGGGCTTCTCAGACAAGGTCATTGCCACTATGCTAAGAGCGAGGAAGCGCTCTACTTCTACTGCTTACGCCAGGGTTTGGCGTATCTTTGCAGCGTGGTGTGAAGCAGGCTCACTTTCTCCCTTCACTGCTCCAATTTCTTCAGTGTTGGCGTTCCTGCAAGAAGGTCTGGAGAAAGGCCTGTCGCTCAGTTCCCTTAAAGTCCAGGTAGCGGCTCTGGCTTGCTTCAGGGGCCGCCTGAAGGGTGCTTCCCTGGCTTCGCAGCCAGATGTGGTGCGCTTTCTCAAGGGAGTTAATCACCTGCGCCCTCCTCTGCACTCAGTGGTGCCTGCGTGGAATCTCAACCTGGTGTTAAGAGCCTTGCAGAAGCCGCCTTTTGAACCCTTGTCGAGGGCATCTCTGAAAGACCTGACGTTGAAAGCAGTCTTTTTGGTGGCTATCACTTCAGCCAGAAGAGTTTCCGAGCTCCAGGCGCTCTCATGTCGAGAGCCTTTTCTGCAGTTCACTGAGCAGGAGTGACTATTCGCACAGTGCCTTCCTTCCTGCCCAAGATTGTTTCTCGCTTCCATGTGAATCAGCAGCTCTGTCTCCCTTCCTTGCGGAGGGAGGACTACCCAGAGGAGTACTCTGCTCTTAAATATCTGGATGTGAGACGAGTCATCATCAGATACTTGGAAGTGACCAATGATTTCCGGAAATCGGATCATCTGTTTGTCCTGTTTACAGGTCCTCGTAAGGGTCTGCAGGCTGCTAAGCCTACAGTGGCAAGATGGGTCAAGGAAGCCATTGCAGCGGCTTATGTGGCCGCAGGGAAGGTGCCGCCTATCCAGCTGAAGGCTCACTCCACGAGAGCTCAGGCGACCTCGATGGCAGAGGCCGGGTCCGTCTCCTTGGAAGAGATATGCAAGGCGGCAACTTGGGCTTCGGCTCATACATTCTCCAAGCATTACCGTTTGACTGTGGCTGCACGGGCGGAGGCCCGGTTTGGAGCTTCAGTATTGAGGTCAGGGATTTCAATGTCCCGCCCTGGGTGAGTACTGCTTCGGTACATCCCACCAGTCTATGGATTGATCAGCTTGATGATATGGAAGGTAAAATTATGTATAATCATACCTGATAATTTTCTTTCCATTAATCATAGCTGATCAATCCATAGCCCCTCCCAGATATCTGTACTGTTTTTATTCTGGTTGCATTTCAGGTTCAAGTTTAGTCTTCAGTTTCTTCAGAAAGACTTCGTGTTCAAGTTTTTTCACTTGGATTCTTCAAGAGTTGAGACGAGTTTGTGTTACAGTGAGCTGCTGCATTCCTCTCCCCTCCGTTTTACGGGGCTGGATTGAGACATAAATTCTGCCGGCACTCCCTCCCGCTTCGTGCGGCTGTAGGGCAGCTTTGTACCCTTCCCGCTTCGGCGGTGTTAGGGTCAGTCAGCTCCTCCCGCGGTTGCGGTTGCAGGATAAGCCAGATCCCCCCGCATCGGCGGGTGTGGTGTCCCTCCCCCGCTCCGCGGGGATGAGCTGGACGGATTCCCCTCCCCCACTTGTGTGGGGATGAGCTGGGTTAATTCCCCTCCCCCGTTTCGGCGGTGGTGAGCTGGGCAGAGTGTCCCTTCGTGGGTGTAATTCTCTAAGTGCTGAGTCCTGCGGATGGAGCTTTGATATCGACATACTGAGGAGTTTCCGGCAGCACATGACCACATATAGGGAGGCAAAAGTTTGCTCTCTATCTCCACCTGCTGGTAGATGGACACAACCCACCAGTCTATGGATTGATCAGCTATGATTAATGGAAAGAAAATTATCAGGTATGATTATACATAATTTTACCTTACCCCACTAGAGCTGGAACGGGAATATTTTGCCCCATACAATGTCATAACACTGCTGCATTTAGTTCAGAGACAAATACCGACACAGTTCAAACATTGTCACCTGTTGCAACCAATGCGTAAGGCCTGGAGGATATTTATCAAGACCATGGGGGGCATGCCAGAGACCTCAGAACTTTTAACGATCAGAGGGAACCCGAGCTTTGACCCTGGCCAAACAAACCCGGCCTTCCATAGATGGGAAGTACAGGGAATTACTAGAGTGGAACACCTGCTCAGCCAAGGAGGAGGCATTATCAAATTTGAGGAATTGCAAAATAAAATAGGAAGTGCCTGGGGGGATCACTTTGCGTATGTACAAGTTAAACATTACATTTTGAGTCTTAACCAAAACGCACTTAGACTGAATATGGGTGAACAGATCACAAGTTTTTTTCAGGCCTTGGAGGTGGTAGGACTATCAGTATCAACTATAATTCGAGCTCTGGCGAAGAAGGTTCCCTCCAAAGATTTTGGATACATCAAAAATAAATGGGAACAGGACTCAGGGGAGAGTTTGGGGGAATGGGAAGTAGAGGCCACGCTGAGACGCATTCCGAAACTCACCATAGATGAGAGGCTTAGAGAGAAGGGATACAGAGTGATAATGCGTGCTTACATCTCAGGACAACAGTGGGGACATATGGACCCCACTAGAGAAGTAAAATGTATTAAATGTGATAACGTAGCTCCCACGCTATTCCATGCTTTTTGGGCTTGTCCGAGAATTCAGAGGTTCTGGAAACAAATTCAGAACTTCTTAATTAAAACTGTACAGTTAAAAACAAGGGGGACATGGGACCATTATGTGTTGGACACACAGTCTGCCTTTGGCGCGCAGGCGAAAGGGCCTAGGCTATGATGTCGGAAGGTATGTCTGCTGGCCAGAAAGACCATACTACAAAAATGGGTGTCCATGGATCCGCCAGCATACTGGCATTGGCGGAACCAGATACATGAAATGGCAACCTGGGAGGCCAGAGAGGCGAGAAGCAACCCAAAAAGGAAAAAAATTTTCTTGCAAATATGGGGTCAATATATACAAGGGCTGAGCCCACAAGGAAAAAGCTTATTGATTAACCACTTATGACTTGTCTTTAGATGATCGAATTTCTAAGTGAGGCTGTTCTTGCTGTGGTGGGGGGGGGAGGGGGAGTTAGAAGGGAGGGAAGGGTAGGGGGGAAGGGGGAAGGAGAAAAGGGAAAGGAGGGGGGAGGGAAGGAAATAAGATATACTTGGTGGATGTTAGCGGTTGAATGAATGTATCAGGGTATGAATAAAAGGACGAAGTAATTTAAGGGAAGTTAACGAGAGTGTAAATCCGGGGCACTAACTTGCAGAAATGTCGAGTTATGAACGAGGGGGGGAGAGGGAGGGGGGAAGAGAAGGGATAGGGATTGGGATGAAAGTGGTAAAAAAGGTTTGATGACAGATCTCACCATTTAGTTTGATAGTGAATTTTGTTGTTGTAAGCGTTATTTTGTATAGGCTGGAGTGGAATGTTTTGTTCTCAGTTGTCATCAATAAAAACGTTTAAACATAATTTGAATTATCCCTGTAAATGCAACATAAAGTATATGGGTGTAAAATATGTTTTCTTTATTCTCCGAGGACAAGCAGGCTGCTTGTTCTCACAATTGGGTTAACGTCCACGGCAGCCCCCACCAACCGGAACAAAACTTTGCGGGCGGTCCCGCACGCAGGGTATGCCCACCGCACATGCGCGGCCGTCTTCCCGCCCGTGCGCGACCATTCCCGCTCAGTCTTTTCTTTTCCGCGCTGGAGAGAGCCGCGTTCGTCTCTCTCTCTGTCAGCCCCGGAAACCGGATCGCGCTTTCGCCGCAAACTTTTTACTCTTTCGTTGTTCTCCGTTTTCTCTTTTATTTTGTGTAAAAAAAAAAAAAACCGCTGAACTTTGTTTTTCCCTCGTCTTTTAGCGGGGGCGTCTCATTGCGGCCTTGTGGCCGCGCGGTCGATTGATTTTCGAGGTGTGATTTTTACCGCCACCATCGACGACTTTGACTTCGCCGACGCAATTTTTCCGTCGATGTCCTCGAAAGTCCCGAGTGGATTTAAAAAGTGTGGTCGGTGCGGCCGGCATATCTCGCAGACCGACACCCACGCTTGGTGCCTCCAGTGCCTCGGGCCGGAGCACGATACCAAGACGTGCACCTTGTGTCTCGGTCTCCGGAAACGGACACAGGTAGCGAGGCAAGTTCTTTGGGACCGTCTTTTTGGAACTTGCGCCGGCCCCTCGACGTCGACTTTTACGGCTTCGGTATCGACGGCTGGATCTTCGGTACCGGTATCAATGTCCACGAAATCGGCACCAATGGCACCGACCCCAGGAGCACAGGTCCCGTCGGCCCGCCGGTCCTCCGGAGATGGCAGGGGTGAGAGGCCGCGTGGGCAATTGGCCCCGGTCACTCCCTCTACCCAGGGCCCTCGGGACCGAACCCTGTCGGACTCGAGGCCGAGGGGGATCCACTTCCTCCTCTTCTGTCCCACCGAGCGCCGATGAAAGGCACCGTAAAAAGACGAAGAAGCACCGTCATCGGTCGCCCACGACGCATCCGGCTCCCGGCGCCAGGGATGAGTCGACGCCGAGGAAGCTGCAGCGTCGAGAGGAGAGGTCCCCCTCTGTAGTAGAGGTATCAGCACGTCAGGGTGCCAGCACTTCGGTGCAGTCTCCTGGACCCGAGCAGCTTCTGGCACCGACACCTCTACCGGCCCCCTCGTCTTTCCCGACAGCGGGCCTGGACGAGTGCCTCCGAGCCATCCTTCCGGGGATCCTGGAAGGGCTGATGCGCCAGACTGTGCCGGCACCGGGGGTGCTTGCGCCCTCGGCGCCGTTGATGGAGGCGCCGGCGTGCTCTAGCCCGGTGCCAAGGCCTTCAACGCCGACGCCGCTTGCGGCGCCGGTCTCGACCGCCACGCAGGTGGAGTCCCCATCGACGTCGATGGAGGGAGCTTCATCCCCGCCGGCACGGGACTCCACCGCTCGACGACGCCACCAAGGCCTCGGTGCCTCGACGTCGAGCCGGGCCCGGTTGAGGACTGAGTTGCAGGAGCTCATGTCCGACACCGAGGAAGAGGCCTCGTGGGGGGAGGAGGAGGACCCCAGATATTTCTCCTCAGAGTAGTCTGTGGGCCTTCCCTCCGACCCCACTCCTTCACCAGAGAGAAAGCTCTCACCACCTGAGAGCCTCTCCTTTGCCTCCTTCGTCAGGGATACGTCTATTTACATTCCCTTTCCCGTGGTCTCTGTGGATGAGCCGAGGGCTGAGATGCTCGAGGTCCTCGACTATCCATCACCACCTAGAGAGTCCTCCACGGTGCCGTTGCATAATGTCCTCAAAGAGACACTGCTTCGGAACTGGTTGAGACCATTATCTAATCCCACCATCCCCAAGAAAGCGGAGTCCCAATACAGGATCCACTCGGACCCAGAGTTAATGCGGCCCCAATTGCCTCATGACTCGGCGGTCGTGGACTCTGCTCTCAAGAGGGCACGGAGTTCGATGGATACCGCTTCGGTGCCCCCGGGGCGGGAGTCTCGCACTCTGGACTCGTTTGGGAGGAAGGCCTACCAATCTTCCATGCTCGTGACCCGCATCCAGTCTTACCAGCTCTACACGAGCATCCACATGCGGAATAATGTGAAGCAACTGGCGGACCTGGTCGACAAGCTCCCCCCGGAGCAGTCCAGGCCTTTTCAGGAGGTGGTCAGGCAGCTGAAGGCGTGCAGAAAGTTCCTGTCCAGCGGTATATATGACACCTGTGACGTGGCATCTCGTGCTGCGGCCCAAGGTATAGTGATGCGCAGGCTCTCATGGCTGCGTGCCTCTGACCTGGACAACTGCACCCAGCAGAGACTGGCTGACGTCCCTTGCCGGGGGGATAATATTTTTGGTGAGAAGGTCGAGCAGTTGGTGGACCAACTACATCAGCGGGAAACCGCCCTCGACAAGCTCTCCCACCGGGCGCCTTCAGAATCCACCTCAGCAGATGGACGTTTTTCCCGGGCCAGGCAGGCTGCACCCTACGCCTACAACAAGCGTAGGTACACCCAGCCGGCCCGAAGGCCTCATCAGGCACAGGGACAGTCCCAGCGCGCTCGTTCCCGTCAACAGCGTGCGCCTAAGCAGCCCCCTGTGCCTCCACAGCAAAAGCTGGGGACGGGCTTTTGACTGGATCCACGGGAACATAGCCGCCATCAAAGTGTCCGTACCGGACGATCTGCCAGTCGGGGGGAGGTTAAAAGTTTTTCACCAAAGGTGGCCTCTTATAACCTCCGACCAGTGGGTTCTCCAAATAGTGCGGTGCGGATACGCCCTAAATTTGGCCTCCCCTCCACCAAATTGTCCTCCGGGAGCTCAATCCTTCAGCTCCCATCACAAGCAGGTACTTGCAGAGGAACTCTCCGCCCTTCTCAGCGCCAATGCGGTCGAGCCCGTACCACCCGGGCAGGAAGGGCAGGGATTCTATTCCAGGTACTTCCTTGTGGAAAAGAAAACAGGGGGGATGCGCCCCATCCTAGACCTGAGAGGCCTGAACAAATATCTGGTCAAAGAAAAGTTCAGGATGCTTTCCTTGGGCACCCTTCTGCCAATGATTCAGAAGAACGATTGGCTATGTTCCCTGGATTTAAAGGACGCATACACTCACATCCTGATACTGCCAGCTCACAGACAGTATCTCAGATTCCGCCTGGGCACACGGCATTTTCAGAATTGTGTGCTGCCCTTTGGGCTCGCTCTGCCCCACGGGTGTTCACGAAGTGCCTCGTGGTGGTCGCGGCGTATCTACGCAAGCTGGGAGTGCATGTGTTCCCATATCTCGACGATTGGCTGGTCAAGGACACCTCGGAGGCAGGAGCTCTCCGGTCCATGCAGTGCACTATTCAACTCCTGGAGCTGCTGGGGTTTGTGATAAATTACCCAAAGTCCCATCTCCAGCCAGCCCAATCTCTGGAATTCATAGGAGCTCTGCTGAATACTCAGACGGCTCAGGCCTTCCTTCCCGAAGTGAGGGCCAACAACCTCGTCCCTGGCTTCCCAGGCCAGAGCGTCTCAGCAGATCACAGCTCGGCAGATGTTGAGACTTCTGGGTCATATGGCCTCCACAGTTCATGTGACGCCCATGGCTCGTCTTCACATGAGATCTGCTCAATGGACCTTAGCTTCCCAGTGGTGCCAGGCCACCGGGAATCTAGAAGATGTCATCCGCCTCTCCATCAGTTGCCGCACTTCACTGCACTGGTGGACCATTCTGACCAATTTGACTCTGGGATGCCCATTCCAAATTCCTCAGCCCACGAAAGTGCTAACGACGGATGCATCTCGCCTGGGGTGGGGAGCTCATGTCGATGGGCTCCACACCCAAGGTCTGTGGTCCCTCCAGGAAAAAGATCTTCAGATCAACCTCCTTGGAGCTCCGAGCGGTCTGGAACGCACTGAAGGCTTTCAGAGATCGGCTGTCCTGTCAAATTATCCAAATTCGGACAGACAATCAGGTTGCAATGTATTATATCAACAAGCAGTGGGGCACCGGATCTCGCCCCCTGTGTCAGGAAGCCGTCGGGATGTGGCGTTGGGCCTGCCAGTTCGGCATGCTCCTCCAAGCCACATACCTGGCAGGCGTAAACAACAGTCTGGCCGACAGACTGAGCAGAGTCATGCAACCGCACGAGTGGTCGCTCCATTCCAGAGTGGTACGCAAGATCTTCCGAGAGTGGGGCACCCCCTCGGTGGACCTTTTCACCTCTCAGACCAACCACAAGCTGCCTCTGTTCTGTTCCAGACTACAGGCACACGGCAGGCTAGCGTCGGATGCCTTTCTCCTCCATTGGGGGACCGGCCTCCTCTATGCTTATCCTCCCATACCTTTGGTGGGGAAGACCTTACTGAAGCTCAAGCAAGACCACGGCACCATGATTCTGATAGCGCCTTTTTGGCCCCGCCAGATCTGGTTCCCTCTTCTTCTGGAGTTGTCCTCCGAAGAACCGTGGAGATTGGAGTGCTTTCCGACTCTCATTTCGCAGAACGACGGAGCGCTTCTGCACCCCAACCTTCAGTCTCTGGCTCTCACGGCCTGGATGTTGAGGGCGTAGACTTCGCTTCGTTGGGTCTGTCTGAGGGTGTCTCCCGTGTCTTGCTTGCCTCTAGGAAGGATTCCACTAAAAAGAGTTACTTTTTCAAGTGGAGGAGGTTTGTCATTTGGTGTGAGAGCAAGGCCCTAGAACCTCGTTCTTGTCCTGCACAGAATCTGCTTGAATACCTTCTGCACTTATCAGAGTCTGGCCTCAAGACCAACTCAGTAAGGAATCACCTTAGTGCGATTAGTGCTTACCATCTTCGTGTAGAGGGTAAAGCCATCTCTGGAGAGCCTTTAGTCGTTCGATTCATGAGAGGCTTGCTTTTGTCAAAGCCCCCTGTCAAGCCTCCTGTAGTGTCATGGGATCTCAACGTCGTCCTCACCCAGCTGATGAAACCTCCTTTTGAGCCACTGAATTCATGCCATCTGAAGTACTTGACCTGGAAGGTCATTTTCTTGGTGGCAGTTACTTCAGCTCGTAGGGTCAGTGAGCTTCAAGCCCTGGTAGCTCATGCTCCGTATACCAAATTTCATCATAACAGAGTAGTACTCCGCACTCACCCTAAGTTCCTGCCAAAGGTGGTGTCGGAGTTCCATCTTAACCAGTCAATTGTCTTGCCAACATTCTTTCCAAGACCGCATACCCGCCCTGCTGAGCGTCAGTTGCACACATTGGACTGCAAGCGAGCATTGGCCTTCTATTTGGAGCGGACACAGTCCCACAGACAGTCTGCCTAATTGTTTGTTTCTTTCGACCCCAATAGGAAAGGGGTCGCTGTCGGGAAACGCACCATCTCCAATTGGCTAGCAGATTGCATTTCCTTCACTTACGCCCAGGCTGGGCTGGCTCTTGAGTGTCATGTCACGGCTCATAGTGTTAGAGCCATGGCAGCGTCAGTGGCCCACTTGAAGTCAGCCACTATTGAAGAGATTTGCAAGGCTGCGACATGGTCATCTGTCCACACATTCACATCACATTACTGCCTCCAGCAGGATACCCGACGCGACAGTCGGTTCGGGCAGTCGGTGCTGCAGAATCTGTTTGGGGTTTAAATCCAACTCCACCCTCCAGGACCCGAATTTATTCTGGTCAGGCTGCACTCTCAGTTATTTGTTCTTCGTAGGTCAATTTCTGTTATACCCTCGCCGTTGCGAGGTTCCATTGACCTGGGTTCTTGTTTTGAGTGAGCCTGAGAGCTAGGGATACCCCAGTCGTGAGAACAAGCAGCCTGCTTGTCCTCGGAGAAAGCGAATGATACATACCTGTAGCAGGTGTTCTCCGAGGACAGCAGGCTGATTGTTCTCACCTACCCTCCCTCCTCCCCTTTGGAGTTGCGTTTTTACTCATTTTTGCTTGTCATTCAACTGAGCGGGAATGGTCACGCACGGGGCGGGAAGACGGCCGCGCATGCGCGGTGGGCGTACTCTGCGTGCGGGACCGCCCGCAAAGTTTTGTTCCGGTTGGTGGGGGCTGCCGTGGACGTCAACCCAGTCGTGAGAACAATCAGCCTGCTGTCCTCGAAGAACACCTGCTACAGGTATGTATCATTCACTTTCCTGAACAATTTATTGATCAGAAAAAGGTATTATGATGCAAGTTGGAATCGTGCAGTTTGATCCATGGTTAAAAGTATTGTTGTTATTAAGTGGATAATGTGTTAAGCTTTACTTTAACTTTAAATGACTAATTCTCATCTCCTGAATTTGTAATGACTCTAGCCTCTCTTACTTGGTGGTCTAATACAAGATGAAATTTTTTTTTCTTTATATTAATGATTTAAGATTTCCTGGACTCAAGTAATCTGTTTTTTCTGATTCAAGTATTATATGCTTCTAACATTTAAAATGATAAATAAAGAATAAAAAAATAAAAAAAAACAAGTCATCTGCAAAGGCCAAGACCTTCACTGGCTGTGCAGGGAGTGCGACTCCACTAATATCAGGGTCTGCCAAAATAATACGCAAAAGAGGTTCCAGAAACAACAAAAATAGCAAAAGGGAGAGAGGGCAACCCTGCCTCGTGCCTACTTGGACCTCCAGGGGGGGCGATTGCAGCGCATTAACCAGTAACCTCGCCGTCGGTCTCTTGTATAGGGTCTCGATCGCTCAAAAAAAAACAGCCCCCAAGGCCCACAAAGGATAGTACTTGAAATAAATAATCCCATCGAACCTTCTCAAATGCTTTTTCTGCGTCTAAACTGTTCAAAAGTAATGGTATCTTAGAGGTTTGACAGTGAGCTATAGACAGGAGGACCTTGCGGACATTTAATGTGGAATGCCTGCCCCGCACAAAGCCCACTTGGTGATCACCCACCAAATTAGGCAAATGCAGGGCTAGATGAACTGCCAATATTTGTGCTAAAATTTTAAGGTCCACACTTAGCAAATAGATTGGCCTATAAGACTCTAGGTGGTCACAAGGCTTGCCTGGCTTGGGAATCAGTGAAATTGATGCCTCATTTGCATGTGGAGGAACCCCCGCCCCCCCCCCCCCCCCCCCCGTTGAACCACAGATCTCTCTATATAAAACGCACCTCCAACGTTCTAATGAAGCCTCACTTTCCCAACGTTAAGTGAGGCGGCAGAGACCACTTTTCGACCATCAGTGTTTGCCCCGCCCACGCATCAAATGTGATATCGTAGAGGGTGGAGCAATGACACACACCGACCGTGTCGCGCTGCTGATTGGCTGTGCCTCAGGTGATGCGCACACAGTTCGGTTCCCCCTCCCAAACACTCACACGGACTTATAAACCACCAAGCCTTTTAATCGGCGCCGCAGAGGAGCAGGAGGGGGACAGCGAAGAAAATGCAGCGGCTTTTAGGAAAAAAAACACACACACACACGAGTCCCGCCCCTTCCTGAAGAGGGGGTAGCTACCAGCACAGGGACCAACTGCGAGGAAAGCGCAGATGAAGACTGCCACTAAACCACCTCTACATCGCGGCCCTTACTCTGCAAGCTCTTCATGCGGTGATTCTCCAAGCCGGCGTTCTCGCGAAACAGGCAGGGGGAGGAGTAGGGAAACATGCGGAGCTGCGCTACCAGCTACACCCACCGCATGCGCACCCAGTTCAGCTCCCCCTCCCAAACACTCACACGGACTACTAAACCACCTTGCCTTAATCGGCGCCACAGAGGAGCAGGATGGGGACAGCGAAGAACAAGCAGCGGCGTTCGCTTAAAAAAACAAACACACAAATCCCGCCCCTTCCTCAGGGGGTAGCTGTCTTTCTAAACAAGCTCCACCCCTTTCCGGAGGCGGTGCCTTCCCGTGCCAAAAATCCAACACCTGCAGGGGAACCAAATGAACTCTTTACTCCACCAGTTGACAGACAAGACACAATTAGCATGCTATGCAGGAGTGACATAAGTCCCCACTGGCAGGCAGGCAGGCAGGCAAGGAAGGAGGGGGGAGGGCCGACACCCAGGCACACACTCTCATTCACACACACACACACACACACACACACACACACACACACACACACACACACACACAATCACTCTCTCTCAGTCACAAACACACATTTGCATCTGGCAGGGAGGAAGGGGAGGGGGGGGGCCACCCTGGCACACACTGTAACACACTCTCTCTCTGTCACAAACACACACTTGCACCTGGGGGGGAGGAGGCTCACCCTGGCACACACTCTCATTCTCACACACACTCACATTCCCACAGAGACACTCGCACACAGTTTCACTCTCTCAAAATCACAAACACACACTTCCACCTGGCAGGGAGGGAGGGGGGCCCATCCTGCAAAACACTCTCATTCCCACAAACACACACTCTCTCACAAACACATTCACACACACTCACTCTCTCTGTCACAAACACACACTCGCACATGGCAGGGAGACAGGGAGGGGGGTTACTGGCAGCGACAGAGTGGGGCCACAGAAACACACACATTCCCCCGCAAACACCCTGACACCCTCTACACAAATGCTATCTGTGACACACACAGACACACTCTCTGTGTCACACACACAGTGAAGCACAGTTACAGATCGCAAAACACACCCCCTCCCCAACATTCTTACACGATATTCACCCCCGCACTACTACTTTGCCACACCCTCTTTCACTTCCAAACACACACTCACAATCTATCTTGGTGACACATCATCTCTGTCTCTCACACTCACACACACAACCACTGCCCCCCCCCCCAAAACCCCCCTAAAAAAACCCACAAACACTGATCCACAACATGGACAGATGGCCACTCACTCTCTCCCCCACTACACCCTCACACTTCAACAACCCCGCCATCCCCCAACCCCCCACAAAACCAACATTTACAACAACAACAAAATAAAAAGACTACAACACCACACTAATACAAGCCAACAACAACACGCCCAATCCTCCCTGTTACAAAATCATATTGCACATAATACTACAATGTCAATTATTCATTACTAACACAACAAAATTATCCACAAAATCCCTTTCAAAACATTCATTGCAGAAAACAAATACCTTGCTAGCGCCCGTTTCATTGCTCTCAGAAACGGGCCTTTTTTACTAGTTCATAATAATCTATAAGAGGACCACAAAATTGTAGCGGTAACATTTTGTAATATTCATTTGAGAAACCGTCCTGTCCTGGGGCTGATCCCAACGGAAGCGACCGAATCACCTTCTGTAGTTATTGTGCTCTAAGCGGCTGGGACAATTGAGTCTGGGTGGCCTGGGTTAATCTGGGGAGGCCCACGTCCTCAAGATAGTCAACAACAGATGGTCCCTCATCAACATTATCTCTTGAAAACATCTTGGTGAAATAATCATGAAATGCTCGCATGATTCCCTCTGGGCTATATACCCTAGTTCCTCCCAGATTCACAATCGAAGGAATCAGCTGACGCATAGAGCGCTTATGAGCAATGTTCGTTAGCAGTTTCCCCGTCCTGTTTCCAAAACGGTGAAAGTGCAAACACAGCACAAATAGGCGTTTCTTGCTTTGCTCATGAATTAATGTAGCGCTGCTAGGGCCGCGGACATAATGTCTCGATTATTCTGAGTGGGGTGTGATAAGTAAGATTTCTTTGCCTTGCTATATTCACGCTCCAAGCGCATATTACCTGCTGAAAGCCGCTTAGCTCGAGCGCACATGTAAGCTATTACCCCACCTCGTAAAACTGCTTTTGAAGCTTCCCAGAGTATAATCAGGGATTCACATGAATCTGCGTTATTTGCAATATAAAGATCCCATTGTTCTCTAAGGTATGCGAAAAAAGCCATGTCCCGATATTCATAAGCGGGGAAGCACCAGGAGTAGTCCTGCGCTCCCATGGTCACAAAAGTCATGTCTTACCAAATTAATGAGTGGTCCGAAACTTCCAAGAGACCTATATCTGCTCGCTGCACTTTAAAAAGCCAGACCTGAGACAAAAGGATATAATCTATACTGGACCAAGATTGGTGTGCTTTAGACTGATGGGTGTAATCTCTTGTTGACTGGTTTAGGAAGTTGCCAAGCGTCTAGCAAGTTCAGTGCTCTACACATGAGGGGCAATCCCCTATTCCCTCCCATCCCCACACCAGCCCGACTTCCTGAATAATCCATTTCAGGATCTTACTGCCTGAAAGAATTGGGGAGTAAACATTTGGTCCATACACTGAGCACAGATAAAAACTCTGTCCGTGTAGACTGAAACTACCTTCCCTTCCGTGTCTTTGTAAACAAGGCACGATTGACAAGGCAGGACCTTTTTAATTAATATTACCACCCCACTGCGCCTATTACCCGCAGAGGAGTAATAACATTCTCCCATCCATTGCTGGTGCAATTTCTCGTGCTCTATATCAGGTAGTTTAGTCACTTGAAGGCAGGCTATTGCAGCTTTGTGGTGCTTAAGCTGCGTCAGTATTTTTGAGCGCTTCACTGGGGACGATATTCCCGAAACTTTAGCCAGTTGCGCTAAAAAGAGTGAGAAAAGAAAAAAAGGCCTGAGCACTAAATTCTCCAGGAGCCCAGCCCCCCTCCCAGAGAATCCCCTCAGTCCCATCAGAGCAGTGAACCAATCCTCCTTGAGCAGTGCCCCCGCTAATGCTACCAAAGTGAACCTACATCCATATCCATACCCCGACTCACACACTCTCAAATCCCAACAATACTTGCATTCTTGATAATCACCCTGCCCTCCCCTCCCCTCTGAATTCCCTCCCCCACCCAACCCCCCTCTGATCCCCCCCAAAATACCATGGGCGTCTAGTCCCTTGTTGAGGACAGACAGAGTGTCCTTTTAATGCTAAAGAACAAAGGGAACTCTCTTCCCCCCCCACCCCCCCGGGAGTAAGACACATAACATCTTTTCTAATCTATAATTCACCTATCTAAACTTACACAAAAAAAGGGGGGGAAACGCTGTGGTTTTACTAGGGTGTGTCCTCTTTAAACCTTTCTGTCTGTTATTCTATTACCTAAAAACTGCAGTTTGTGCTGTATTTTTGCTGGGTTCTTTTTCTCTGAAACTGTGATTCCTGTGTTTGGGGGGCTGGGCTGCCTGGAAGGAGTTCTCTGGGGCTGGGTTTAGTTCCTGTGATGAGTGTACTGAGTAAGTACCTTAACAGATAGGATTCCAGCAGAGATCTGAGCACTACTTGGGAGGAGGGGCTAATTGTATGCAGTTGGGTAGTTTAAAGACTACATAAAGAGGAGAAAGGGGGAAGGGTGCCTGACCTGTGGGCTGAGCAGAGGATTTCTGAGCTATTTTGGTTTGTTGGCAGAAGCTGCCAGTGATCTAAAATCTTTTCTAATCTATAATTCACCTTTTTAAATTTACACAAAAAAAGGAAAAAAACGCTGTGGTTTTACTATGGTGTGTCCTCTTTAAACCTTTCTGTCTGTTATTCTATTGCCTAAAAACTGCAGTTTGTGCTGTATTTTTGCTGGGTTCTTTTTCTCTGAAACTGTAATTCCTGTGTTTGGGGGGCTGGGCTGCCTGGAAGGAGTTCTCTGGGGCTGGGATTAGTTCCTGTGATGAGTGTACTGAGTAACATACCTTAACAGATAGGATTCCAGCAGGGATTTGGTTTGCTCTGCCCACCCACCCTCCCCTCCCCTCCCCTAGGCTAGGGAAGCTCTTCATTTATAGTCAGGGTTCTAATTAAGGTAATAAGCAAGTGCTGCTCCCACTAACTCTCAATACATTCAGTATATCCAAACAGTAACCACAAAACAACACAATACATCATATTAAAATCCTAAACACACTTTGACTATCCAATATCCTTAATTTTTGTAGCTTGCTTTAATATATTGAAATACTCATATATTAATGAGATGGAGTCAGTAGTCCAGCAGCAAGAGGGGTGCTACCCAGTCTTTTGCACTCAGTGTTGTTTGTAGGGGTATTTACCTGAAATCTCACCTGAGCTGGTCTTGATTCATACAAGCCTGACAACAAGATGGATTCTACAACCTCTGACCTGAGCACGTCTGTGTCAGCAAGATCCAGCTTTTCAGCTTTTAGAAAATCACTGGCAGGCATGCCACAGCCAAGGACATTCTGTGTTACAACCACCCTGTTATCACCCTGAGAAGCTGAAAGGGGAGTGAGACCCATGGCTCCAGTAAGCCTGGTTGGAGACAGATATGCAGACCCGAAAGTATCCACTTCAGGGTTACGAACAAAGGACTCTTCATGCTCATGCAGTTAGCTGGACAGGATTATGATTGGTCCTGGAGGATCATCTGACGGAGAGGTACTAAGAAAGTAGGAACAAAAGAAAAGAGAGTTGTTCAGAGACCATCAGACAGTTGGGACTGACAAGAAGGACCTAAGAAGACAAGCAAGGTTAGAAGGCTCGGAGGAAGCAAGAGACTGTGTTGTTCTAACCTTGTGAACTACATAGCTGGTGGAGATACATTCAGGTTCAGCTACATCAGCTCTGGAATACGGCACTGAGTGACGGTGACACCTGCTTTCTGCAGAGAGACATTGCACTAAATCCGAGATGGAGACTCGCTGTGGAGACAGCTAGAGTCTAAGAAGAAATCTGCTCCTACTTCATCAGGAGACTGACTTGGAGACAGCGTGGTGAGATAACAGTGATTTACTTTCTATAGTCTGGGATTAGTGATTGGTGTTTATCTGAGATAAGACTGGTTAGGTCATAGCTTGTGGTCAGAGAATAAGCTACTAACAGTTGTATTTTGCATAAGAGGTGTAGTATAAGTTTTCACGATTACAAAATCTGGTTTGTGTAATCACCTAGTGTTCCAGTAAGAATCATTTTGTATAGTCTTTATTTAGTGACAATCTATTATTATTATTATTATTATTATTATTATTATTATAATCAGCAAGTTATATATTTGTACTTTGCTAAGCCTTGCTGCAGAGCTATTCTATATTTGTATAATTTCTTTATCTATAAATAAATAATATATACTACCTGTGGCTTTGGTTGTGTTCTCTCTAGCTCAGCTAATTTTGGTTAGGTGCCAAAGTAAGGTCCTGTTTCCCCTAGCACGAGTCCAGAATATTTGCTTAGGCAGAGTTCTGTAATCTTGGACCTTGGCATAAATAATTCTGTTAGGAGTTGTTTTTCTATAAGACTTATTTATACTACCTACAGTGTCACATGTATGATTATCTCCCAGTTGGAGCGAAGTCATATGTGTGTGCCCGGTGCAAAGAACTCCTGGCTCTCAGAGAGAAGGTCCGTTCTCTCGAGGCTAGAGTACAAGACTTGGTAGAGATGAGGGAGATAGAACAATACATAGATGAGACCTACAGTTATGTTGTAGAGAGGTCCCACCTCCAGCCGGGTAGCCCCTGTGCCGCTTCGGAGGAGAGAGGTCTCCTAGAAGGACAGCATTGCCCTGGTGAAGTAGGAAGTACTCCTGTACCCAGGAACTGCCCATCAGAGGATGTATTATCCTCCCGCATTGAGGATATGTCTCTGATTAGAGCCCACAGGGGAAAAGATAGAACCGCTGTTGTAGTTGGAGACTCAATCATTAGGCATGTAGATAGCTGGGTGGCTGGTGGACGTGAGGATCGCATGGTGACTTGCCTGCCTGGTGTGAAGGTGGCAGACCTCACGCGGCACCTAGACAAGATTTTAGATAGTGCTGGGGAGGAGCCGGCTGTCTTGGTACATGTGGGTACCAACAACGTAGGAAAATGTGGGAGAAAGGTTCTGGAAGCCAAATTTAGGCTTTTAGGAAGGAAGCTCAAATCCAGATCTTCTAGGGTAGCATTTTCTGAAATACTACCTGTTCCACACACAGGGCCCAAGAGACAGGCAGAGATCCAGAGTCTCAATGCGTGGATGAGACGATGGTGCGGGGATGAGGGTTTTGGATTTGTCATGAACTGGGCAGCATTCTGGGGAAGGGAGAGCCTATTCCGATCTGATGGGCTTCACCTTAACCAGGGTGGGACCAGGCTGCTGGCATCAACATTTAAAAAGGAACTAGAACAGCTTTTAAACTAGAAACGGGGGGAAGGCCGACAGTCGCTCAAAAGTGCATGGTTCAGGATAAGGTATCTTTTGAGGATATCACCCAAACAGGGAAGAAAACGTACCTTATAAGTAAGGATGTCAAAGAGACCGTAGTGGATCAGATGGCCTTAAGTAAAAATAATAACAACCAGGCAGAAGATAACATATTGTCATGTTTTCAAAGCTGGAACTAGGTTTGTGAGCCCTTGGGCCACTGCCGAGGAGCGGCAGTGGCAGGTAAAACCACCCCACACCGGGAGACTAGGCAGAACAGGACTGGAACCCCGACTGAAGTTGCAGCAGAGGCAAACAGGCAGGAATAAGCAGAGCAGGCACACTTAAACTTCACTTGCGCTTGGCCGCTTTTCACCAGGAGTTGAGCACCTGGCTGCAGGTGGCCGGCAGGACTTACTGGGCAAGGCAGGACTGGATACCCACTAGGCAGAACCAGGACTGAGGGCCAGAGGGGAAAGGAACATACAGGGGCAGTAGGGCAAGGAAGGGAAAGCTAATGGGCAGGACTGAAAGCTGCAAGGAGCCACAAAACAGGGAACAAAACACTGATAAACAAGACACAGAACTGAAAGCTGCAGAACAGCCACTAAAGACACAAACAGACAAGGACTAGACACAAAACAGAAGAGTAAACCAAAGGACAAGCCAGGTCTGGGCAGGCAGCAGACAGAAGAGAAAACCAGGATACTAGCCAGGTCAGGGCAGGCAGCAGGCAATAGAGAAAACCAGGAAACAAGCCAGGTCAGGGTAGACAGCAGAATCAGGCAAGAAAGTAAAGCATGAAACCAGACTAGGCAGACGTGCACAAAGCACCAGCATACCAGGGACCTTAGACAATGCAAAGGCAAAGCAGAAAGATTTCAGAATGGCTAATAAGCCCAGCAGCAGCTGAGGCTCAGTTGCAGCAATAACCAGGCAACTACAGGTGCTGTGTAGATTCAATCCAAGCAAGCAAGTCTGGCAGCCCGGAAGATCCGGACCAGACTGGGCAGAAATCTGGAACAGGTGACAATAACCAGACAGTCCATTACAGCCACCAGGTCTGGCCACCAGGTGGCGAGAGGAAGGAGAGCACGAAATATGGGCACAGCCGTGACACATATTAATAATATAAGTAAAAATCAGAAACTCCAATTTTAACTTCAGAATTTAAATATGCAAACAATTAATAGATTAAAACATTTTTACATATGTGCTCAGTTTTTACGTGTATACACTTAAACTCAGGAACTGAGATGTTATAGCACCTTTCCATACATCATAGCACACCCTGCCTCCTCCTGATAAGTTATAACTCAGTCAAATCTTCAAAGTAAACCAAAAAAATTTTTTCTTAATGCAGATTATGTAGCACTATTACTTAGCTTGATCAGTGGGTTTAAATGCAGTCAATGGTGTGTACAAGTCGCTTCGTACAGATTCCTGATTAGTGTATAACTTTTTTTTATATATAGTGCAAAACTTCTTCATTCAAAACTTCCCAAGTTCCCTACATGGGCCATGTTTCGCCAATCAAATGGCGTCTTCAGGGGAACTCAAAATACAGCAAATTCAGAAGGAAAACTTCTCCAAATTAGTCTTAATAATGCCATGTATTAAACGTGATATAAAACTGAGCAACAAGCATGCATTGAAATGTCTATACACAAATGCAAGGAGCCTGAGACATAAGATGGGAGAGCTGGAATACATTGCACACAATGAAAAATTGGATATTATAGGCATCTCAGAGACCTGGTGGAAGGAAGATAACCAGTGGGACACAGTCATAGCGGGCTACAAATTATATTGTACTGATAGGGTAGATAGGATTGGAGGAGGGGTAGCACTGTATATTAATGAGAACCTTGACTCAGGCTGCAAATATTGCAGGATACAAAACCACTATTGGAATCTTTGTGGATCGAAATTCCACGTGAAAAGGGGAAAAATGGTGCTACGAGTGTACTACCGTCCGCCTGGCCAGGACGAGCAGACAGACGCAGCAGGGGCATATCTAGATCTGACATTTTGAGCGGGCCATCACCCAGCATTGTGTTAACTCTGCAGTTCCCACAGTTCCACAACCCACACAACACCAGCCCAACTCAGCATCACTTCACCAGTGTCCCCAAAGTTTTCTGTTTTGTTTTGGGTTTTTTTTTTTTACCTGGAGAGTCTGGATTCTCAGTCTGGACTCTGGAGTGGACAGCAGGCAGGGCAGTGTGGAGCCTGGAGGACTACTGGTGCTGCTGTTGCAGTGATAGGCAGACTAGGCAGCGGATGGTGGCTCTGGTCGGTGGTGGGCTCTTCAGTGCTCCAGTCCTCCTCCTCTGGTGAGTGGTAACTGGTTGGCGCGAAGTTCGCAAACCCGAAGTTGTGATGCACGAGGCAGGTCAAGGTGAGCAGCCAGCCAGGGCGGCAGTGAAGCACGACGAGGCGGTGAGCAACAGGGCGGCAGCGGGAAGAATTGTGGAGTCGGACGGCCGCTGACCTGGATCGGACTAGATCAGGCCAGACTTCAACGGGAAGGACTGTGTGGATGTCACGTCGTCACAGAAACAGAAGCGCGCAGCCGCGTTGCTGATCTGCAAGGGTGGGCTTCTGTTTCTGTTGTACGTGCAGGACGTCAGACTCACAGAAGCGAAGCCTGCCCTTGCAGATCCGCGCCGGAGAACAGGACTTGTTCGGCTGGCGGCTCCAGCAAAGTTACCAGTGGCGGTGGGGGAGGGTTGGTGGGGGGAGGGGGGGTCAAAGGCATTGGCGGTAGGGGGTCCAGGGCCAAATCTAGGGGGGCCAAGGCCCCCATGGCCCCACGCAGATACGCCCCTGGGACGCAGCAATGTCAAAGGAAATTAGGGAAGCAAATAAAATGGGCAATATAATAATAATGGGTGATATCAATTATCCAGATATAGACTGGGTTAATGTAACATCGGTACATGCCAGGGAGATAAAATTTCTTGATGAAATCAAGGACAGCTTCATGGAACAAACTGGTTCAGGAGCCAACAAGAGAAGGAAGAATACTAGACTTAGTCCATAGTGGAGCACGTGATCTAGTGCAGGGGGTAACGGTGCGAGGGCCACTTGATAACAGTGATCATAATATGATCAGTTTTGATATTGGCATTGAAGTAAGTGAACTTAGGAAATCAAATACACTAGCGTTTAACTTTAGAAAAGAAGATTACGATAAAATTAGAAAAACGGTGAAAAAAAGACTGAAAGGAACAGCTCACAGGGTAAAAAACTTGCATCAGGTGTGGCTGCTGTTCAAAAACACCATCCTAGAGGTACAGGAGAAATATAGAAAAAGAGGAAAAAAGACCAAACGTCAGCCAGCGTGGCTAAACAGTAAGGTAAAGGAAGCCATTAGAGCCAAAAAAACAATCCTTCAGAAAGTGGGGAAGAGAACCAACTGAAAATAACAAGATAAAACATAAGGAATGCCAAGCCAAATGTAAAGTGGAGATAAGGAGGGCAAAAAAGGACTTTGAAAAAAAGTTAGCGTTAGAAGCGAAAATACATAGTAAAACATTTTTAGATACATTAAAAGCAGGAAGCTGGCTAAAGAATCAGTTGGGCCGTTGGACGAAAATGGTATTAAAGGGGTGATCAGGGAAGACAAAGCCGTAGCGGAGAAATTAAATGAATTCTTTGCTTCAGTCTTCACCGAGGAGGATTTGGGTAGGACACCGGTGCCGGAAAGGGTAATTGAGCAGGCGAGTCAGAGAAACTAAATGAATTCTCTGTAAACTTGGAGGATGTAATGGGTCAGTTCTACAAACTGGAGAGTAGTAAATCACCAGGACCAGATGGTATTCATCCCAGAGTATTAATAGAACTGAAAAATGAACTTGTAGAGCTACTGAGTAATATGCAATCTATCCCCTAAAATCAGGTGTGGTACCAGAAGACTGGAAGGTAGCCAATGTTACGCCGATTTTTAAAAAAGGTTCCAGAGGAGATCCGGGAAATTATAGACCGGTGAGTCTGACGTAGGTACCGGGCAAAATGGTAGAGGCTATTATTAAGAATAAAATTACAGAGCACATACAAAAACATGGACTGATGAGACCAAGTCAACATGGATTTAGTCTTGCCTCACCAATCTACTGCATTTTTTTGAGGGGGTGAACAAACATGTGGACAGTGGGGAGCCGGTGGATATTGTGTATCTGGATTTTCAAAAGGCCTTTGACAAAGTGCCTCATGAAAGATTCCAGAGGAAACTGGAGAGTCATGGGATCAGAGGTAGGTTATTACTATGGATTAAGAACTGGTTGAAAGATAGGAAGCAGAGAGTAGGATTGAATGGTCAGTATTCTCAATGGAGAAGGGTAGTTAGTGGGGTGGGACCGCTGCTTTTTAACATATTTATAAATGACCTAGAGATGGGAGTAACTAGTGAGGTAATTAAATTCGCAGATGACACAAAATTATTCAGGGTCGTCAAGTCGCAGGAGGAGTGTGAAAGATTACAGGAGGACCTCGCGAGACTGGGGGATTGGGCGTCAAAGTGGCAGATGAAGTTCAATGTTGATAAGTGCAAAGTGATGCATGTGGGTAAGAGGAACCTGAATTACAGCTATGTCATGCAAGGTTCCACATTAGGAGTCACAGACCTAGAAAGGAATCTGGTAGTCATCGTGGATAAGACTTTAAAAACTTCTGCTCAGTGTGCTGCAGCGGTTAAGAAAGCGCACAGAATGTTGGGTATTATTAGGAAAGGGATGGAAAACAAACACGAAGATGTTATAATGCCGTTGTATCGTTCCATGCTGCAACCGCACCTCGAATATTGTGTTAGTAATATGCAATCTATCCCTAAAATCAGGTGTGGTACCGGAAGACTGGAGGGTAGCCAATGTTACGCATCTCAAAAAAGATATAAAGGAATTGGAGAAGGTGCAGAGAAGGGCGACGAAAATGATAAAAGGGATGAACGACTTCCCTATGAGGAAAGGATGAGAAGGTTAGGGCTCTTCAGCTTGGAGAAAAGGCGGCTGAGGGGTGATATGATAGAAGTCTACAAGATAATAAGTGGATTAGAGCGGACAGATGTGAAGCATTTGTTTACACTTTCAAACAACAATAGAACCAGGGGACACAAGATGAAGCTAGAATATGGTAGATTTAAAACAAACAGGAGAATGTTTTTCTTTACTTAGTGTGTAGTTGGACTTTGGAACTTGTTGCTAGAAAATGTAGTGACAGTAGCTGGCCTTATGGACTTTAAAGGGGTTTGGACAGATTCCTGAGGGAAAAGTCCATTGAACATTATTAAAAATTAAAATATATATTGTAAACCCCCAGGGGTCTCTCATGTGTGCTGAAACCCTCTAGTGGCACCTGTCCAAACGCGCATACTGTCTGCCAGAGCTTACCAGCACTTGGCTTTCAGAGAAGGATTCCAACAGGTTTTCTCTATGGCTGGTTGTACACCTAGCCTCAAGGACTGGGGCTCCTCCCTACTCAGGGTGACTGTTTCCCCAGTTATCACCGCTTCTGTGAATCCTTCCCTGCTATACCCTCTGGTAACTGGTCACATTTCTGGTACTCCAGCAGGGCCCCTTGATACCTTCTTTGGGGAATATAGCCCTGGTTCCTCTGCTTTCACAAATATGCAAATTCACTCTACATTGAATGCAAATCCACTTTATTAGTTCCAGTCTTTTGGGGAACACGTTCTGTCAAGCTTATCCTTCAACTTGTCTCTGCTCCACTAAGTCCACTTATTTGGGAGACCTGGGTCTCAGTATAAAACAGCCACCTCCTCTGGATAGGACTTTCTTTACTCTCCTTAACTCTACAGTCCTATCCTCCACCCCACAGCTGTTAGTCAACTTCACACAATACACAGTGTCATTAATAACATGTCCACAGTCAGGTAAGTACCTCCTTGGTTTTTGAGGGAGCCTTCTCTCTCCGCTTCCAGGAGTTCTTCTCCAGCAGGTCTCTTCCTTCATTTTCTCACTCTGACCTCAGGCTGCATTTATTCCAGGTCCCTTCTCCTCCCCCTCCCCCTCCCCCAGCTGGCTTCAGGTTCCTCAATCTCCTCTCCTCTTTCTCTTCTTAGAGGGTGCTTTTTATAAGGTGGCCAATAATCCACCCCTCCTCTTTAGGCCTTTCCCCCTGATTCCAGAGAGGTCCAGACCCAGAACTCTCTCCAACTTTCCATTTCCTATTCTGAGAGTTCCCCCTGGTGGCCTCATCAGGGAAGGGCCGGTCCTATACCCTGAGCGCCCCCTAGCTGTCCCTCCAGGTCATTACGGGGACGTACCGTGGCCAGAATGGGCATTTCCAGACTTTCCGTAGGAGAGCGGCCTCCTTAGGGTAGGGCAGTCACTGTGTTTATCATAATATATAACCTCTAAAATTTCCAGTATTGTCTTATAATGTCTGCTTCTTTAATACTATTATGTATTTCACCACCATGTAACACTTAACCCTCTGTAAACCAAATGTATATTCTCTTCTACTTCCAGTATCCATGATGAATTGTAAGCCACATTGAGCCTGCAAAGAGGTGGGATAATGTGGGATACAAATGCAATAAATATATATATATATATATATATATATATATATATATATATATATATATATACACACACACATTTTTAATGGGTTTTGCCGGGTTCTTGAAGCTTGGATTGGCCGCTGTCGGAGACAGGATGCTGGGCTTGATGGACCCTTGGTCTTTTCCCAGTATGGCGGTGCTTATGTCATGTTGAACTCTCAAGGTTCCAGGGTACTGTAGAAAGAAACGCTTTTGTTTTATGACAAGTTGAGAGCAAGCTGCAGAGAAAGCTGTCCATTTAGTGGAGAGAGCCAGTGAGTAGTCCTGGAAGATTCGTATAGATCTGCCCTCAAAACTTCCATCTTGCATCTTGCAAAATTTGAGCCTTCTGAGTATATCTGTGAAATTTCACAATGACTACTCTAGGCTTATCAGAATTGGAACGCGGTGGGCCCACCCGTGGACCCTATCCAAGTGATTCTTTCTTTGGTGTTCCGCCGTGGGGTAGTGTGCCAATAACCATGTCTCCAGTGTAGCGGGCAAGGCTGACTTCGACAACGACTCCGGGAAACCTACAAAACGGAGATTCTCTCTCCTTGCCCTGTTTTCCAGCTCCTCCAGCTTTTCTTGTTGAGCGCGTGTTAAAGCTTCAAGGTGCTCCAGGTTTTCAGTCTGCGATTGAAGGAGGTCCTCTGCATCGGAGACATGACATTCTAACTCCCCGGTTAGGCGCGTCAGCTCAGCAGTGCTATGCGCGATACCAGCTATCTGTTCAGATAATTGCTCGGATCTTGGCTCCAGTGCTTTGACTACCACCGCAGTAAGTTTAGGTATGAATTCCACGTGGGTCGCTGATGGTGGAGGGGAGGACGCCATTTTGTCCTCTCCCTTGTTTGCTCGATTTTGTCCTCTCCTTGGCGGTTTAGTTGCCATCTGTAGCGTTGGCTTGGTTAAAAATCTGTCCTTATAGTCTTACACTGATAAGGTAGAATTGCAAGCTAAAATTTGTTGCTGTTGTTGCAAAAGAATCAGTGAGGGGAAAGAGTTCCCTCACAGCGATCTGAAGTGCGACCGCTGCCGCTCACAGCATCACATGACCCCCCTCCACATTGTTTAAATATATTCTGCAAAGACGCGCCATGCTCATTAGATGGGTATTTACCAAATAACAGTTAGACAACATATTAGCGTATACGTGTGTAAGTGGACACATACTCATCTATATGTTAATATTTTGAACATTTATATCTGTTACAAAAGTAAAGCACCTCTTGCCCAACCAGGTCCATCAATCTGAATGCAAGTAAATCAGGGGAAGGGTGGGGGAACAACAGAGCTGATCAGCATTACCCCACCCCCTCCTTAGTGCTAACACCAATAAAATATGAATATAGGGAAATAGATAAAATCCGGATACCCCAGATCCATCAGATCCAGTCTATATCACCTTAAATCAGGCTTTAATAAAGAATCAGGCTTTTAACCAGTCAGCCACATCCTCAGATCTCTATAGTAAATAATTAGTTCTAAATCATAATCATTTTGTCATTTGGAGAGGCTGGTTATAGAGACTTCCTGTATTTGTGCAGAGATGTTTTCACCTAGTAAAGAGCCACCAAAACAGACATCATGTTATGAGAATCAGGTGCTCAACAATCAGACTTACTATTTATAGGTACAATTTATTTTTAACACATTAATTAGCCTAAAACCTAGGAGCATTTTGACATCTTTTTTTTCTGTGCATACATCAAAAGAAAAAGAAGGTATATGGGGGCTTGCTCCTTTGGTTTGTGGAATGCAGTAGAATATTATAAAAATGCACTTTTTTATTACTACTATTTCACAGAGAGGTATTGAATAATGAGAGAAGGGATTCCTACATGCAGAAGTGCTGCCCAGAGGCAGTCTAAATATGCCAACATTTCCAGTTCAGTACACTATTAGCTGTCAAGTTCATACAAAGTTAATTATGTTCAGTGTAAAATAAATCTGTTGGCTCAGGCTACTTGCTATGTGAATATTCCATCACTGTTTCATTATTGCTACCAAGTATTACATATTATGGACATTTGCTTTAAACTTTGATTGTTTTAATTCGTTTATCCAGACCTTACATTGCTTTTTAAACCAAAAGGCAAATCCTAAGGGTGGTTGAACAATTAGGTATAAACTGTGTTGTTTCTGACTTTACTTATTTTTGACTGCTTTGGGTCGTACTGATCTGTTCATCTGTCAGAATATACATCTGTACAGCTGTCTAGAATTTTGGAAGATGAAAAAGAGAACATAACAATTAAGTTTTGGATGTACTCTGTAGAAGTTGTTGTTTACTTTTTCAATATGTGTATGGATGCCTGTTTTGGTGTGTGTATGTGATAATGTTTGAATAACTGTCTATACAGTTTGAACATACAGCATCATTAAAGGACAGACTTTTAAATGCCAAGTTGGGTATATATGCTAATCTCAACTTTGTTACATGTTTCAGACATACTCATCTACTTGCTCCCATGATGTTACTGAATTCTATCATTCTGTCTCACTGTATTTTCAAATGTAAGCCACATTGAACCCGTTTGCTTGAGATAATGTGGGATATAAATGTAAAAAAATATATATTTTACCCTCCACCTTGTAAGGCACTGCCTATCCAATTAGATGGTGATGTCACAAGGAAAGCAAGTTTGGTGCAGTGAAGACTAACTCAAAATTACTTGTTCTTTAGCTAGGCTCTAGTATTGCCATATTTAAAATATGACCATACCATGCCTTTGTGCTTATGTTCACTAATAAATTAAACAATTAATTGGCTTTCTTGAAAGGATTATATAGCCTTTGGATGTATGACTAGGAACACAAACATATACTTATTTATTCAATATCACAATTCCTCATGTATAGCCACAAAACAACCTGTTAGGATAGATAGTGTTCACAATGAGCTCCTTTTATTATCGACATTTAGAAGAGATAAGAGTCTTCAGTTTTGGCACAGTATAAGTCAGCACAAGAACAAATATAAGAAAACCAATGGACTGCATTAAGGGCTTATAGCCGATTTAGTTATGTTTAAACAAATGAGAGATCTGCATAAAACAAAATATTTATTTTCATTTTGACTTATAAAACCATTTATCCCTGAAATATGCTCAAAACTGAATAATCTATTTGTGTATTTAAAATGTAAACTTCTACAAAACAGATGAAGTGAAAATGTGATTCCACATGTCCCAATGAAAGGAGAATTTAATTTTACTTCCATATAATTTCAGTATATTCCATCTTTATAACACCAGGTTTCTCAAGGCAGATTACAACAACAGTTAAGATGAACCCATCAGGAAACAGGATACCCTCACTGAAATTTGGCCATCTGTCTTCTATAGAACAGTGTAGAAAAATGAGCACAAAATACAGAACTTATAATTTCCACCAGCTAAAATAATTTTTAAGCTGTTGATATTCCATTTTTATTTCATGATATTTATATCTACATATGGGAAGCTTTCAAATAAATAAATAAAAAGCTGTCAAATAAGTAAAAAAAAAATCTTTTGTCCATCTTTTAAGGCACTGCCTATTCAACTGGAACAGCTTTTGACTTTGTACAGATGGACCATACATAAGCAGTCACTTATTTCTAATAATGTTTTGCTATTGTTTTGGGTGGCTTCAGCCCAAATAATAGGCTAGATAGGCTCATACCATCTCTTCAACCACCTTCCAGCACACTTCTCTCCCTCCCACCTCCCCAGCCCAACCCAGCAGAGTAACACTTCTTTACTAGATCCAGCACCCCTCCCTCTCCCTCCCTGCATCTTTCTACTTGGCCTCCATAGTGGCACCGCAGCAATTGAAGCACGGCTGTCTCAGAGCCTCGGCATTCCCTGGAGCTTACCCTGTCTCACTCTCCTCTGATGTAACTTCCTGTTTCTGCGAGGGCAAGTAGAAATGAAGTTACATTAGAGGAGAGTGGGGAATGTTCCAGGGAAGGCCGAGGCTCCAAGGCAACTCTGCCCTACTTCAATCACTGTGGTGCCGCTATGGAAGCAATGTGGAAGGACCGTTGGGAGGTAGAAGGGGAGATGCCTGTATCGGGAGCATCCATGGACAGTTGGGGAATTATTTTAGGGATTCAGTGTTCCCCCAAACCTATTGTTCTGCCCGATAGGACAGTCTGTCTAGCTGTCCCATCCCAGACAGAACATTGAGAAGGCTGTTTACCATTACATCTGACTCCTTCACTGGATGGAATAGTGTACTTGTTCCCAACCAAATCAGGGTGTAGATAGCAGATAATAAAGGAGAAGGAGGGATAGTTTAGATATAGAGATTAGAAGTTTATTGTAACTTACCAAAGCTTATTACAGGATATTTCCACATGAAATCACTTTTACTTCTGAGACACCAAAGAATATATAAGTGGTTGTAGGAATACAGTATCCCAGCTGCAAACAGGTGCTATCTGGGTCTTAGTCTTGTGTGATATATTTTACCACTCAAAGGTATACATGGGAAAGCAATTGGGTAATTTGCCAATTCTGTTGCGCTACATTGGTTTCCCCTGGAGAGAGAGTAGTGACTGCCCCTCTCTAGCTTGAAGCAGGAAGTACGCCGATTTTTATAGGTTTGCTCAGGATATGAGTAATATGACAGTAATCACATCTGATTGGATCTGTGTTAACATCATGGTTAACACTGATTGGCTATGCTAATGAATAGCTTCAAATCTTAGCTTTAACCACAAACTTTTGCAATTCCCTTGCACCTGGCCATTGTTTCCTATGAAGCCATCTGTGTCCTGTTTTTGAGGGTTTTACACCCTAGCTCCTCCCTCATTTTGCTGCATGGTGTGTCCCAATAGCTCAGGAGCTTGCTGGAACTTCAGAGTTCAGATAACGGCTAAAGGCCTGTAAGTTTTTCTCTCATTTTGGATCCTGAACCAAAGTCAGGCCTGGGCTGCCAAATACTAATATACAACACGCAGGCACCTGGCTGACCACCATTGTTGGGGGACCCTGAGACAGGAATTGGGGGGCCTAGGCCCCCTGTAGCTATGCCACTGGTTTCTCCAATGCCAATACTGTGGTGCAGTGGGCTTAACTCCAGGTCTGCAGAATGCATTTCTTCACCACAATTCAAGCCTTCATCATCCAAGATATTCATGGCTTAGCTCTAATCCCTAAGGAGGAGACTCTATCCAGTAAAATGCCATTGAGAAGAAATAATGTTTGTGGTGCAACACATGCTCTAGATAGCAAACTAGTGCTCTCCAAAAGGGCTGAACCAACCTGCACTCCCAAAAGGCATGATAAAAGAACATCCTAACACTTTTATCATGCCTTTTGGGAGTGCAGGTTGGTTCAGTGTTCTCCACACTTAAGACAAGATGAATCAGTACCAAAACCCATGACACTCAATCTATGCTGCAAGATATACACTCGAAAGAGCATCCTATATTGGCATTCCCACAATATTGCACTGGCTACCCACAAGGAGATCTGACAAACACATCTCAGCAGGACCTGAGAACTAATAGTATATTGCAAGTCTAGCAACCACCCGGGCAGCCAAATCCCCCAGATCTCAAGGAGAACAAGCAGAAAGCAGCTGCCTATGCATCAATGAAATAGAAACAGGATCTCCAGATGGAACACAAAAAAAGATCCCGAAGTCTAGATTCTAGATCGAAGGGAAGATGCAAAGGATCCAGGACTGCAATGTAATGGTAAGTTGCTGATATGCTTAAGACGCTGCAAACTCACACTCCATCGGGAAGAGCTTATCAACAGGACAAATAACATCGGTCAAGGAAAGAAAATGATGTTGACAAAAATCCCAACTCACACATTGCAATATTACCCAATTATCAGCACCTGGAAGAAAATCCAAATTGCCTCTGATTGGCATCAAACCAGTACAATGAGGATTAAAGCCTCACAACTTGGCCAAAGCGTGCCACATTGCCTGAATGGGCGTAATCAATTCTCTCATTCGCAAATGAGTCGGTAAATCAGAAACTCTAATATGCAAAATATAGAGAAGATGTATGGGGGAACAAAAAGCAGATTCCAATAGACAATGGTGTATAGGCATCACCTTGAGTAAACCAATCACACAAATTGCACAATATGCAAGCCATATTATAAAGCTTAAAATCTGGTACATACTACTACTACTACTACTACTATTTAACATTTCTAGAGTGCTACAAAGTGTACGCAGCGCTGTACAAACACATATGTACATAAGTATTGCCATACTGGGACAGACCAATGGTCCATCAAGCCCAGCATCCTGTTTTCAACAGTGGCCAATCCAGGTCACAAATACCTGGCAAGATCCCAAAAAAGTACAAAACATTTTATACTGCTTATCCCAGAAACAGTGGATTTTCCGCAAGTCCATTTAATAATGGTCTATGGACTTTTCCTCTAGGAAGCCGTCCAAACCACTACTACTACTACTTAACATTTCTAAAGCGCTACTAGGGTTACGCAGCACTGTACAATTTAACATAGAGGGACAGTCCCTGCTCAAAGAGCTTACAATCTAAAAGACAAGTGAACAGTCAGTCCGATAGGGGCAATCAAACAATCAAATTGGGGCAGTCTGGATTTACTGAACGGTAATAGTTAGGTGCCGAACGCAGCATTGAAGAGGTGGGCTTTAAGTAAACCCATACCTCCCCTCCCTCAGTTCCCTACCAAGAATTGAAATTTAACCTGCAAATTTTTCCCACCTCAGCAGAACCAGGAGACTACTCCAGCAAGAAGTTTCAAATCTAATAAGATAGAAAGGAAGCGTTTGTAAGTAATATAACCATTTGGGGAAGATGACCATAGAAAAAAGATGTATACGCCCCAACAAAGATAGTGGGAGACTGGACCACTGCCGCAATTTAGTCTTAGTGAAGGAAAATAATTGGGAGACATTAGCACGATATAATTGAGAAGGATCCTCATATAGCTGTAGCCCTAGATATGTAAAAGAATTGACAGCTGTACCAGTGGCATAGCCATACAGCCAATTCTGGGTGGGCCTGAGCCTAAAGTGGTTGGGCACAAAATTATCTCTGCCCCGCCATTCCTCCACCTCAAAATATAAATAGTTTAGCTAATGAGGATCCTCAAGCTCTGTTAGCTGAAGACTTTCTCCGAAGGCAGCCAGAACTCCCTTTTACCAAGCTTGGCAGGCAGCAGCAATGTCCCTAAGCCACTAATGCCAGCACCACATGCGTGCTTAGTAGTCAGTGGCTCAAGGATAATGTCACTGACTGGAGAGTTTGGTAGAAGGGAATTCTGGCTGCCTTTGGAGGAGGTTCTCAGCTGGGGATGCTTGGGGTTCCCCACCAGTTATAAAGCAAGGGTCAGGGCCAGTGTTAGACATGCTATGGCCCAAGTCAGAAAATAAAGGAGGGCACTTTCTCTGATCCCCTCTCCTCCCTGCCTCCCCTCCAATTTCTCCACCTGCCAATACTAATCACACTGGCAGACCTTCACCAAATACAGACCAAGGGATCACAAATTAGAAATTAAAATATTTACACAAAAATTGAATTGAGAATCCCAAGAAGTTAAACTTAACATATACTACAACAGAAATAACAACAGAAATGCATTTCCTTTCTATTGAACACAATGCAAAGACAATTGCTACGCACATTTCCGAAAGCTAATATATTCCATTTAAAACATTCAAAATAAAATGCTTTTTTCTACCTTTGTTGTCTGGATGTTTTATTTTTCCATTATGTTGGTTCCAATTTCCTGTCTGTCATCTACTAATTCTCCTTCAAGCGGCTGCTGTACATTTGTCTTCTCTCTGCAGTCTATTCCCTCACTACACCTACCTCTGATATAATGATCATTCCTTTTTAGTTCTGTCCTCTCATTTTTTTCTTTTCCGCCTCTGTCAACTCAAATTTCACCCTCTTTCTCATCCTTCTCCTCCTTTTTACTTTTCAGCTAACTATCAGATTTCTATCTTCGTCTTTCGCCCACTAGCTCTCTCATTCCCCATCTCACTCCTTCCCCAGGCTTCCATTCCCTTCCATCTTTAATCTATTCTCCATTACCATATTTCTACCCTCTGTAATCACTATCATCTCATCCATTTTCTTGCCACCCTTCTCCTCCCCTTCCTCGCCTCTCCCACATGGTTCCACCATTCCCAGCACCTTCCTCCCTCCACCTTTCTAGCCCAGCATCTGCTCTCTTTCTTCCATCCCCACCTTTGTAGCCTGCTATATCCTGTCCTCTCTTCCCTCCTGTCCTGTTCCCCATGGTCCAGCATATCTCCTCGCTTCCCTCAATCCCATTGTCTGGCATCTCTCCATCATTTTCATCTGCTCCTGGATCCATCTTCTTCTCTCCCCCTCTCCACCTGTGCATCTCTTCCTGCCTCTTATCCAATCCCATGTCCTACATCTCTCTATCTCCCTCCCTTGTACCCCAGAGCCAACTTCTCTCTTCCCCCTCCCTCCCACCCATGCAACATTCATGCCTTTCCTCCGCCATGTCCAATATTTTTGCCTCGATCTCACTGTCCACCATTTCTCTCTCTCCCCCTCCTTTGTGCCCCAAGTCCAACATTTCTCTCTTCCACCCCCCCCCCCCCATGCAGCATCTCTCCCTTCTTCACTTCCAGTGCCCCCCAGTCCAGCACTTTTCTCCCCTTCCCCTCCTCCACCCGGTCCAGCACTTTTCTCTCTTCCCCGCCTCCAGTCTCAGGTCTGGCACCTCTGTACTTTTTTTCCTCCCTGCTTCTAATGCAACTTACAGCATTGGAACTACCCAGCAGCAATTCACACAGGCTCGCACGAGTCGCACCTCGCAGTAGTTCTGGAGTTCCCGCCATGTCCCGTCCTAAGAGGAAGTTGCGTCAGTGAGGGCATGACGCGTCAGAGCAAACGCCGGAACCGGCCTGTGCTGTGAGTTTGAATCGCTGCTGGGTAGCGCCAATCCTGTAAGTTGGAAGCACCGCAGCAGAAACAGGGAGGAAAATAAGAGAAGTGCCAGATCTGTGGGAGTGGAGGGAAGGGATCATGGTTGGTCGGGGTGCACTATTCCTGGGTGGGCCTGGGTCCACCCAGGCCACCCGTGGCTACGCCCCTGAGTCTGCTGTACGCAAAGGGCAATTCAAGGCCCACCAATCCACCTCATCCATATTAAGCGGTAATACTTCAGATTTCGCCAAATTAATTCAAAAACCAGAAAAATCTCCAAACTCCGCCAGGAGTTCAGCAAAGCAGGTAAGGACACCACAGGATTACAAAGAAAAACTAAAAGATCATTTTGAAAGTGTTCAAGTCTATTTGCACATCCCCCACCCCCCTGAACACCTGCTGTTTCCATAATATCTCTAATCAAAAGATTCAAAACAAGAACAAAAAGAAGCAGAGAGAGAGGACATCCCTGTTGCGTCACCGCTCTCGAGTCCTGATAAAGAGCTTTATCAATGAAAAAAATAGTCCGGGAAACCATAAGTGCGCAGTACCTCAAACGTAAAAGACCAATGACCCCTGTCGAAGGCCTTCTCTGTGTCAAAGCTTATAAGCGGAGAAGCCTCAGATCTTAAGTGCACCATTTCAAGGGAAGCCAAGATTTGTCACATATTCTTTGCCACTGAGCAACACCGCACAAAGCCCACTTGGGAGGGGGGGGGGGCACTACCAAGTTAAGTAACATCTGGCCAAGACAGTTTGCCATAACTTTGCCAAATAATTTAACCTCAAAAGGAATAAGAGAAATAGGGCAATATGAATCAATTCTAAAGGGATCCTTGCTAGGTTTCAGTAAGACCACTATCTGAGCCATCTGTAACAAGTCAGGTAGTGTGCCCTCCCATATAAAAGAATTAAAGACATCAACCAAACAAGGAACCACCACTGGAGCCAACAATTTGTAAAACTCGGAGGGCAAACCATCCACCCCAGGGGCCTTATGCAGAGGACTAGTTCACAATACCCAATGCACTTCATCTGCTGAAATAGAAGCATCAAGCAAGACCCGTTGAGATTCCGTTAAATATGGTAAAGATTGTCCTGCAAGATAGGAAGCAGGCTCCAGACCCACATCCTCTGGGGGAGAGTAAAGATGTGTATAGTAATCTTTGAAAAGTGCATTAATGCCCTCCTCAGTTCTTACCGGATGGCCTGACACATTGAACAACTGAACCACCCTAGAGGGGCCTCCATTCCGTGATACCAAGCGAGCTAGGAGACTCCACTGTTTATTAGCATGTATAAGCAATCTATATCGATAGTAGGCAAAGGAGCGCTGAGTTCTGGACTAAATCAGATGATTTAGCATGGCCAACAAATGAGCCTTATTAGCAGCAGTGGAGTTGGTACCTAGCTGCTACCTGCCCTCTTCACCTGTGCCTCTAAATGCAAGAGCTCGGCCTCCCCAGCCCGCTACTTGTTCGCCACATAGAAAATAATTTCCCCATGCAAGACCACTTTAGCAGTCTCCCAAAATGGAACCGGGTTGGAGGAGACATGTTCTTTATCATGTTCAGCATATTCCTGCCACTTGGACTGCAAGAAAAAGTGGAATTGTGTGTCATAATATAATGCCCCAGGAAAGTACCACCGGAAATCATCTGCCCTCCTCTGGCCCCAGTCCAGCTCAACCCAAATTAGGGCATGATCAGAGACCTGAAATGGCCCGATTGTGGCCCAACGTAAGTGGGACACCAGCCTCTTAGACACCAATAGATAATCTATAAGGGACAGGGAATCATGAGTAATGGTGGGAATGGTGGGTAAAATCCTTTTCACCTGGATTAAAAAGACACCATGAGTCTAATAAATCAAACACCTCGCACAACAATGGAACACCCTTTGAGTAATCAGCAGGAGCAGCTCTGGACCTATTGGAGAAATCCAAAAAAGGCTCAAAAAACAGAATTAAAATCCCCCCCCCCCCCCAATAATTATAGAGATCTTACCAAAGATACATGTGTCCAATCACTTGTTTGAAAAAAAAGCTTTATCATAACTGTTGGGAGCATATGTATTTGCCAGTATCACTGGAACAAGATCCAACACCACATGGGCTACAATGAAACACCCTAGAGGGTCTATTATTTGTGTATTAACTTCCATGAGCAAGCCCTTGTGAAATAAAATATCCCCAGTTTTCCTAGTAGACATAGGCTCCTCTATATAGTCCCCCACCCACCAGCGACAGTTTTTTATGTTCAGTACAGTATAAGTGTGTTTCCTGTAACATTGCTATCTGGGCTATTTGCTTCTGGAGCACTTATTTATTTATTTTATTTTATTTATTTATTTGTTTCATTTGTATCCCACATTTTCCCACCTATTTGCAGGCTCAATGTGGCTTACATGGTACCGCAACTTATAAAATCTTACTGCGTTTAATAGGGAAGGAAATGCCCCATCTTCAAAAACAGTACAGAAGATTAACCAATGAAAAAAACAACAACTTGCTGTTGGAGAGAGGATGCCCCAGCTCATATCCCCCTCCATTTTCCCATAGCAGCGCTCCAGAAAGAAAACCAAGCACAAAATAATAATAATAAAAGTATCTACACTGATCACACCTATCCCTTTCCTGAACCCACCCAACTTACCAAAAACCCCCACCACTAACTCCCACCTGCTCAAATAAGTTTGCCATGCAACCCATTATGCCGTGGTTCCATCCTTCCCAAACGAGAAATTCCCCAACTGAAGAAACCTAGAGAGGTCGAACAGTAGTTAAAAAAAAACCCCACATTGCCATTACAATGCTATCTCAAAGGCCCCTCCATCATTCTCCCAACCTCCCCTTTAACAATTAGAGAAGAGTGCCTAGCCCTGCAGAAAAAATAGGGTACATCGAACTTCTGGATCAATATCAGTACCAACACAGAAACACAAAATTGAAAAAAAATCAAATGTCTAAACTGTGTAAAACTAGTGCAAGCCCCTCCGCAGTCCCCCCCCCCCCCCCCCAAGTCTGGAACCAGGGAAATCTGCCAAAATCACAGTGCAGGACCCCAACTCAGTCACAGGAGCAATGTCCAACAGCAGAAAGCAGCTTCAGATATTCTGTCAAAAAGCAGGAAAGAGATGGCTGAGAGATGCGAACCAAATCATGACGGGAAAATGGCAGAGTCAACTGCACAGCCCAGAGGAATGATCCAGAAAATTCACAGGTCGTTTGAAGGCCCTATGAGTGTCTCGCCATATCCATATTTAAAGATGCCAGAAAATCTTTAGCCACATCATCGAAAAACTTATCACCACCCTTGTAGTGCACCTGTAATTTGGCAGGATATAGTAATGAAAACTGGATCTTCTTAGCATGCAGGGCAGCACATACAGGCGTGAAGGTTTTTCAGGCCACCACAACACAGGGAGAATAATCTTAGAAACATAAAATGTTCTTGCCCTCATAGGTCAATACTTGGCCCAAGCAAATAAGGATAGATTGCTTGTGGCCATAGTTCAAAATCCTTAGTATTACTGCACAGGGACACTTAGCCTGGGGTTGTCTGAGCAGGCCCATACAATGTGCGTGCTACACCTGCAAAGATCACAGCTGATGGGATAGCTGAAGCGCTCCAAACAGCTCACCAATTCCTTCAGTGATTCTGCCAGCCCAATCAACTGTAAGTTGTTCCTGCTGGAGCAATTTTCCAGCTTGTCTGTTTTGACCTTGAATTCAGCCAGCCACTTGCATATTTTTTCTAACAGTCCTGTCTCCACTGCCACAGTGTCCTCTAGATCACTCATATGTTGCTGTAAATGATCAAGGTTCAGATTAAATCCATCCAGCTGCTCGTGAGCCACTTCAGCCCTGTCATATAGTGCCTCCAGTTTCTTATCTAGTTCGGCCTCCATGACTGCAGTCACCTCAGCCATAATCTCAGTCATCCACGTGGAGCAAACTGAAGGGTTGAGCGGGGCCGGCGTGTCCTCCATCTTACCCTCGGGCACCTTGCTCCACTCTGTCATTCACCTCTGAGGTTTTGCCGCCATTCTAAGAATTTTATGCTGCAGATCACTCCAGCAAAGAAGCTGTCCTTCTGAATTTAATTAGTATGATATTGTAGTACTTATAGCAGATTTGAAGGGAGGGAGTGTTGGAGCTCCACGATCTAACGCCTTCTCATCAGCATTTATTTATTTTATTTATTTATTTGTTACATTTGTACTCCACATTTTCCCACCTATTTGCAGGCTCAATGTGGCTTACATAATACCGCAAAGGCGTTCGCCAGTCAATTGATAACAAATACAAGATTATGTTGTGGTCGAATGAGGTAGTTGTGTGTCAGGCATCATGATGGCCGGAGGAAGTGAAGATTGTGTATTGTCCAGTACGATCATTGGTTATGCTGTGTTGCTGGGTGTGAGGATTTACGTTGGATTGGTGGGGTAAGCCTTTTTGAAGAGGTTGTTTTTTAGCGATTTCCTGAAGTTAGATGGTCATGGATTGTTTTCACAGCTTTTGGGAGTCCATTCCATAGTTGTGCGCTTATGTAGGAGCATGGCACCACAACTTTCTCAATTTTTATAGCTGCTTCTTGCTGACTATAGAGAATCTTTGATTTGGCAGCCATGGCATCCATTTGTGATTTAAGAGCAAGAGAGCTTGTAGTGGGCCTGCTAAAATGGCTTATCCTGCGTCATTTCAGGGACCTAGATCTTCTAGTACTGCCAAAGTATTGGAGCAGATTCTGGTCTGCAGGGGCCATGTGTGTTTCTGTGCCTTTAATTACTTCGGCCATCATGGCCTGGTGTGTGAGGTCTATGGCTTCTTGTCTCTCTCTTTGGGCCAGATTATCTGCTGTATTTTTCCTACTTAGAAATTGACAATACTCTAGTGAGTTTTGCTGATACTGCTTATAGGTTGCTTGCAATTGGTCTACATAGTAGCTCTCAGTCTGGCCTCTTTCTGATACCTCACTTATTTTCTGCACTACTTTGAGCCAGAGTTTGTTCAAAAGGGAAACATATTTTTCTAGTTCAGTTTCTTACACCTTTTTTGCTTTCTCTATATGTGTGGTCTTTCAGACTTTGAACCATTTTCACTGCTATTGCTGGGTTGTGTTGTGTGATGTTCAGTTACTTCAGTCTCCTTAGTTATTGGTTTGTCTGACTCAATAGGCTCAGCTATGGCTTGCAAAGGTAAAATAAAGCAGGGGGAAGAGCTCTCTGTAGTTCTGTTGTACACAATACCTAGCAACACTGTCCTTAGAGACTGCAGGGAGCCAGGAAGCCCTAATATGGAAATCATTTTTTTTTAACTGTGACTGCAAACCTTGGCTCTGTGCCATAAATGTTACCTTTTGCTGAGAAGCTAGGAAGTCTATACATGGCTATCCTATTTTTTTTCTTTTGTAAACAATGAGTGTGCTTTGGAGAGGGGGGGTGTCCCAAATAGATACCTTTGCTTGAGAATGAAAGAAGCTGAAAGCCCTGTATAGCAATACTTCTTTTATCTTCCTTTGAATAGCTTTGAAGGCAGTGTCTGTGTCTCAGTTTATCTTTATAGCAACAGTGGGAGGGTTTGCTGCACAAAGGGAAAAGGATGGTGATAGGAGTGTACTACCGTCCGCCTCACCAGGATGAGCAGGTAGACGCAGAAATGATAAAAGAAATCAGAGACGCAAACAAAATGGGCAATGTGATAATAATGGGTGACTTCAATTATCCCAATATAGACTGGGTAAATGTAACATCGGGACACGCTAGAGAGGTACAATTCCTTGATGAAATCAAGGACAGCTTTATGGAGCAGCTGGTGCAGGAGCCGACGAGAGAAGGAAAAATTCTAGACTTGATCCTTCGTGGAGCGCATGATCTGGTGAGGGACGTTTTGATATCAACCTTGAAGTAACTATACACAGGAAGTCAAATATGTTAGCGTTTAACTTTAAAAAAGGAGACTATGATAAAATGAGAAGAACTGTTAAAAAAAAACTTGGGGGGGGGGGGCAACTGAGAGGGTAAAAACTGTACAACAAGCATATTCCGTGAATTAGAAAAGAAAGACAGAAGTCCAAAAGACAGCCGGCATGGTTGAAAAGTGAGGTGAAGGAAGCTAATAGGGCTAAAAGAAATGCCTTCAGAAAATGGAAGAAGGAACCGTCTGAAAATAACAAGAAGCAGCATAAGGAGTGTCAAAGCAAATGCAAGGCGCAGATAAAGAAGGCCAAGAGGGATTATGAAAAAAAGATAGCATTTGAGGCAAAAAAACATAGCAAAAACATTTTTCGGTATATTAAAAGCAGGAAGCCGGCAAAAGAATTGGTTGGGCCGCTGGATGACCGAGGGGTAAAAGGTGCGATCAAGGAAGATAAAGACGTAGCGGAGAGATTGAATGAATTCTTTGCTTCGGTCTTCACTGAGGAAGATACTGGTGTCGGAAATGGAGTGGCCTAGTGGTTAGAGTGGTGGACTTTGGTCCTGGGGAACTGGGTTCAATTCCCACTGCAGGCACAGGCAGCTCCTTGTGATTCTGGGCAAGTCACTTAACCCTCCATTGCCCCAGGTACAAATAAGTACCTGTATATAATATGTAAGCCATATTGAGCCTGCCATGAGTGGGAAAGTGTGGGGTACAAATGTAATAAAAAATATATATATATATATTTCAAGCAGACGAGTTGGAGAAACTTACTGACTTCACGGTAAACCTGGAGGACGTAATGGGGCAGTTCAGCAAACTGAAGAGTAGCAAATCTCCTGGACCGGATGGTATTCATCCCACAGTACTGATATAACTGAAAAAATGAGCTTGCGGAGCTACTGTTAGTGATATGCAATTTATCCTTAAAATCGAGCATGGTACCGGAAGGTTAGAGGGTGGCCAATGTAACGCCGAATTTTTAAAAAGGTTCCGGGGAGATCCTGGAAATTATAGACCGGTGAGTCTGACGTCAGTGGCGGGGAAAATGGTAGAGGCTATTATCAAAAACAAAATTGCAGAGCACATCCAAGGACATGGATTACTGAGACCAAGTCAGCACGGCTTTTGTGTGGGGAAATCTTGCCTGACCAATTTACTTCAATTCTTTGAAGGAGTAAACAAATATGTGGACAAAGGGGAGCTGGTTGATATTGTGTATCTGGATTTTCAAAGGGCTTTTGACAAGGTACCTCATGAAAGGCTACAAAGGAAATTGGAGGGTCATGGGATAGGAGGAAATGTCCTATTGTGGATTAAAAACTGGCTGAAGGATAGGAAACAGAGAGTGGGGTTAAATGGTCAGTATTCACAATGGAGAAGGGTAGTTAGTGGGGTTCCTCAGGGGTCTGTGCTAGGACCGCTGCTTTTTAATATATTTATAAATGATTTAGAAATGGGAGTAACTAGCGAGGTAATTAAATTTGCTGATGACACAAAGTTATTCAAAGTCGTTAACTCGCAACAGGATTGTGAAAAATTACAGAAGGACTTTACGAGACTGGGAGACTGGGCGGCTAAATGGCAGATGACGTTTAATGTGAGCAAGTGCAAGGTGATGCATGGGGGAAAAAAGAACCCGAATTATAGCTACGTCACGCAAGGTTCCACGTTAGGAGTTACGGACCAAGAAAGGGATCTGGATGTCATCGTCTATAATACACTGAAACCTTCTGCTCAGTGTGCTGCTGTGGCGAATAGAATGTTGGGTATTATTAGGAAAGGTATGGAAAACAGGTGTGAAGATGTTATAATGCCGTTGTATCACTCCATGGTTTGACCGCACCTTGAGTATTGTGTTCAATTCTGGTCGCCGCATCTCAAGAAAGATATAGTAGAATTGGAAAAGGTGCAGCAAAGGGCGACTAAAATGATAGCGGGGATGGGATGACTTCCCTATGAAGAAAGACTAAGGAGGCTAGGACTTTTCAGCTTGGAGAATAGACGGCTGAGAGGTGACATGATAAAGGTATATAAAATAATGAGTGAAGTGGAACAGGTGGATGTGAAGCGTCTGTTCACACTTTCCAAAAATACTAGGACTAGGGGGCATGCGATGAAACTACAGTGTAGTAAATTTAAAACAAATCGGAGAAAAGTTTTCTTCACCCAACGCATAATTAAACTCTGGAATTCGTTGCCGGAGAACGTGGTGAAGGCGGTTAGCTTGGCAGAGTTTAAAAAGGGGTTAGCCGGTTTCCTAAAGGACAAGTCCATAAACCACTACTAATTGTACTTGGGGAAAAATCCACAATTCCAGGAATAACATGTATAGAATGTTTGTGCATTTGGAAAACTTGCCAGGTGCCCTTGGCCTGGATTGGCCGTTGTCGTGGACAGGATGCTGGGCTCGATGGACCCTTGGTCTTTTCCCAGTGTGGCATTACTTATGTACTTATGTTTTACTAACACTGTGCCAGCTAATTAATTATGCAGCCTGAGCAGCAGCTAGGAGTTTATTCACAGATTCTTCTATTTGCTTAGCTGCCCAGCAACAGACCCATACACTTCTGCTTTCTAATATGCTTATGGTAATGCTTATAATATTCTGCATGCAACTTGTACTTAAAGCTGAAACATCCTCTGTTATCCACACATGGGCTACTTTGAGAATGTCCAAACAAGCCTTTTTCATTGCCCCTTTAGATGGCCCTGCAGTGTTACTGTTTTACTGTTCTGATATAGCTACTACCGTGTTCAAGTTTTTACTGTCCCCTGAGATGGCTACTGCAATATATGGGTTTTTACTATTCTGTTCTCTCTCCTGATAGACTCTGTCTACTCAGGAGATTAGCGTGCAGATAACCAGAGTATAGAACATTCTCCGAGGACAAGCAGGCTGCTTGTTCTCACTGATGGGTGACGTCCTCGGCAGCCCCTCCAATCGGAATCTTCCTAGCAAAGTCCTTTGCTAGCTCTCGCGCGCATGCGCGGCCGTCTTCCCGCCCGAAACCGGCTCGAGCCGGCCAGTCTTCTTTCGTCCGCACTCGGTACGGCTGTGTTTTTTGCCGTGTTGAGCCCCGGAGAGTCGACCTCAGCGCGTCCGTTTTCTAATCGACGTGTTTTTTCTTCGGAAAAGTTTCTTTTCGTTCGGAAAGTGCTCCGGAAACCCCCTTGGGTTTCGTTTGCCCCTTCCCGTATTTCCAGTTTTTGCCCCGGTAAGTTTTCTTTCGTTGTCGGGGTAGGCCTCTTTTCGGCCTCGGTCGAGATTTTTCTCCCTTAAGTTTTGGTGCTCCAAATTCGTCATTTCGGATTTTGACTTCGCCGGCGTGATTTTTCCGCCCATGACATCGAAGCCTTCCAGCGGCTTCAAGAAGTGCACCCAGTGCGCCCGGGTAATCTCGCTCACTGATAGGCACTCTTCGTGTCTTCAGTGTCTGGGGGCCGAGCACCGTCCCCAGAACTGTAGTCTGTGTTCCCTCTTACAAAGGCGGACTCAAGTAGCGAGATTGGCCCAGTGGAACGTTTTGTTCTCGGGCTCTTCGTCGGCATCGGCACCGGGGTCATCGTGTGCATCGACGTCATCAGCGTCCAGACCTTCTTCCTTGGCTGCCAGTGCATCGAGTGCATCGAGGCATCGGCCCTCTGCATCGGCGCCGAGACATCGGATAGCTGCATCGACGTCGGTGGTACCGGGACCTCGTCTCCTGATGTCGTCGGATGGTGGTGCATCGAGTGGAGTGCAGGTGAGGGCTGTCCATTCCCCTGCTGGTGGCGGTGAGCCCTCGGGTGGGTCTCCTCCTACCCTGAGGGCTCCTGCGGTACAGCCCCCCCGAGACCGACCTCCTTCGGCCTCGGCCCCGAGGAAGCGACGGCTGGATTCTACGTCCTCCTCGTCGGTGCCGGGGAGCTCCGGTGACATGCTTCGGAAGAAGTCGAAGAAGCATCGACACCGGTCCCCTCCCCGCGTCGGCACCGAGAGCTCTGGGTCGCCGAGGGAGTCGGCACCCAGCAGGCATCGGCACCGAGAGGACCGCTCACCCTCTGTTCAAGAGGTGTCGAAGCGCTCCACTCTGGACAGCCCGGAACAGCCTCCACGCCCGGAACAGGTTCTGACGTCGACGCCTGCATCGACCTCCATGCCTTTCTCTGCAGCCGCTCTGAACGAGAGCCTCCGGGCCGTTCTCCCAGAGATTCTGGGAGAGCTGTTGCGCCCTACCCCTCCGGTACCGGCGGTGCTTGCGCCTCCGGTACCGTCGAGCGTGGCGCGGGCTGGCCCATCGCCCGGGGTGAGGTCCCCGACGTCGGTACCGCGTGCGGTGCCGACTGCGGCCACCTCCCAGGAGGGCTCCCCGACTACGTCGGCGGAGGGAGCTTCGCCAATGCGGGCGAGGGAGTCTACCTCTCGACGCCCCCATCGTGGACGTGGCTCCACGGAGTCGAGCCGGGCACGGTTGCAGACGCAGGTCCGTGAACTTGTGTCTGACACCGAGGGTGAGGCCTCGTGGGAGGAAGAAGAAGACCCCAGATATTTCTCTGACGAGGAGTCTGGGGGTCTACCTTCTGATCCCACTCCCTCTCCTGAAAGACAGCTTTCTCCTCCCGAGAGTCTGTCTTTTACTTCCTTTGTCCGGGAGATGTCTACGGCCATCCCCTTCCCGGTGGTTGTGGAGGACGAGCCCAGGGCTGAAATGTTTGAGCTCCTGGACTATCCTTCTCCACCTAAGGAAGCGTCCACTGTTCCCTTGCACCATGTCCTCAAAAAGACATTGCTGGCGAACTGGACCAAGCCTTTAACTAATCCCCACATCCCCAAGAAGATCGAGTCCCAGTACCGGATCCATGGGGACCCAGAGCTGATGCGCACTCAGTTGCCTCACGACTCTGGAGTTGTGGATCTGGCCCTAAAGAAGGCTAAGAGTTCTAGGGAGCATGCTTCGGCGCCCCCCGGGCAAAGACTCTAGAACCTTAGACTCCTTTGGGAGGAAGGCCTACCATTCCTCTATGCTCGTGGCCAAAATTCAGTCTTACCAGCTCTACACGAGCATACACATGCGGAATAATGTGCGACAGTTGGCGGGCTTGGTTGATGCTCTTCCCCTGAGCAAGCCAAGCCTTTTCAGGAGGTGGTCAGGCAGCTGAAGGCGTGCAGAAAATTCCTGGCCAGAGGAGTTTATGACACTTTTGATGTTGCGTCCAGGGCCGCTGCTCAAGGTGTGGTGATGCGCAGGCTCTCATGGCTGCGTGCCGCCGACCTGGAGAATAGAATCCAGCAGCGGATTGCGGACTCGCCTTGCCGTGCGGACAACATTTTGGAGAAAAAGTCGAGCAGGTGGTAGAGTCTCTCCACCAGCGGGACACCGCATTCGACAAGTTCTCCCGCCGGCAGCCTTCAGCTTCTACCTCTACAGGTAGACGATTTTTCGGGGTAAGGAAGGCTGTTCCCTATACTTCTGGTAAGCGTAGGTACAATCCTCCTTCCCGACAGCCTGCGGCCCAGGCTAAGCCCCAGCGCGCTCGCTCTTGTCAGCAGCGTGCGCCTCAGCAAGGCCCCGCGGCTCCCCAGCAAAAGCAAGGGGCGAGCTTTTGACTGGCTCCAGCAGAGCATAGCCGACATCCAAGTCGGGCGACCTGCCAGTCGGAGGGAGGTTGAAAGCTTTTCACCAAAGGTGGCCTCTCATAACCTCCGATCAGTGGGTTCTGCAAATAGTCCGGCAAGGATACACCCTCAATTTGGCCTCCAAACCTCCAAATTGTCCACCGGGAGCTCAGTCTTACAGCTTCCAGCACAAGCAGGTACTTGCAGAGGAACTCTCCGCCCTTCTCAGCGCCAATGCGGTCGAGCCCGTGCCATCCGGGCAAGAAGGGCTGGGATTCTATTCCAGGTACTTCCTTGTGGAAAAGAAAACAGGGGGGATGCGTCCCATCCTAGACCTAAGGGCCCTGAACAAATATCTCGTAAAAGAAAAGTTCAGGATGCTTTCCCTGGGCACCCTTCTCCCCATGATTCAGCAAAACGATTGGCTATGCTCTCTGGACTTGAAGGATGCCTACACACACATCCCGATACTGCCAGCTCACAGGCAGTATCTGCGATTTCAGTTGGGCACACGCCACTTCCAGTACTGTGTGCTACCCTTTGGGCTCGCCTCTGCGCCAAGGGTGTTCACAAAGTGCCTAGCTGTGGTAGCAGCGGCACTTCGCAGGCTGGGGGTGCATGTGTTCCCATATCTCGACGATTGGCTGGTGAAGAACACATCCGAGGCAGGAGCCCTGCAGTCCATGCAGATGACTATTCGCCTCCTGGAGCTACTGGGGTTTGTGATAAATTATCCAAAGTCCCATCTTCTCCCAGTGCAGAAGCTCGAATTCATAGGAGCTCTGCTGGATTCTCGGACGGCTCGCGCCTATCTCCCAGAGGCGAGGGCCAACAACTTGTTGTCCCTCGTCTCGCGGGTGCGAGCGTCCCAGCAGATCACAGCTCGGCAGATGTTGAGATTGCTGGGCCACATGGCCTCCACAGTCCATGTGACTCCCATGGCCCGTCTTCACATGAGATCTGCTCAATGGACCCTAGCCTCCCAGTGGTTTCAGGCTGCTGGGGGTCTAGAAGACGTGATCCACCTGTCCACGAGTTTTCTCGAATCCCTGTATTGGTGGACAATCTGGTCCAATTTGACTCTGGGACGTCCTTTCCAAATTCCTCAGCCACAAAAAGTGCTGACAACGGATGCGTCTCTCCTGGGATGGGGAGCTCATGTCGATGGGCTTCACACCCAAGGAAGCTGGTCCCTCCAGGAACGCGGTCTACAGATCAATCTCCTGGAGTTACGAGCGATCTGGAACGCTCTGAAGGCTTTCAGAGATCGGCTGTCCCACCAAATTATCCAAATTCAGACAGACAACCAGGTTGCATGTACTATGTCAACAAGCAGGGGGGCACCGGATCTCGCCCCCTGTGTCAGGAAGCCGTCAGCATGTGGCTCTGGGCTCGCCGTCAAGGCATGGTGCTCCAAGCCACATATCTGGCAGGCGTAAACAACAGTCTGGCCGACAGGTTGAGCAGGATTATGCAACCTCACGAGTGGTCGCTCAACTCCCGAGTGGTGCGCCAGATCTTCCAAGCGTGGGGCACCCCCTTGGTGGATCTCTTCGCATCTCGAGTGAACCACAAAGTCCCTCAGTTCTGTTCCAGGCTTCAGGCCAACGGCAGACTGGCATCGGATGCCTTCCTCCTGGATTGGGGGGAAGGCCTGCTGTATGCTTATCCTCCCATTCCTCTGGTGGGGAAGACTTTGTTGAAACTCAAACAAGACCGAGGCACCATGATTCTGATTGCTCCTTTTTGGCTGCGTCAGATCTGGTTCCCTCTTCTTCTGGAGTTATCCTCCGAAGAACCGTGGAGATTGGAGTATTTTCCGACCCTCATCACGCAGAACGAAGGGGCTCTTCTGCATCCCAGCCTCCGGTCCCTGGCTCTCACGGCCTGGATGTTGAGAGCGTAGACTTTACCTCTTTGGGTCTGTCAGAGGGTGTCTCCCGCGTCTTGCTTGCTTCCAGGAAAGATTCCACCAAGAGGAGTTACTTCTTTCTGTGGAGGAGGTTTGCCGTCTGGTGTGACAGCAAGGCCCTAGCTCCTCGCTCTTGTCCTACACAGACCCTGCTTGCATACCTTCTGCACTTGTCTGAGTCTGGTCTCAAGACCAACTCTGTAAGAGTTCACCTTAGCGCAATCAGTGCATACCATTACCATGTGGAAGGTAAGCCGATCTCGGGACAGCCTTTAGTTGTTCGCTTCATGAGAGGTTTGCTTTTGTCAAAGCCCCTGTCAAGCCTCCTACAGTGTCATGGGATCTCAATGTCGTTCTCACCCAGCTGATGAAACCTCCTTTTGAGCCACTGAATTCCTGCCATCTGAGGTACTTGACCTGGAAGGTCATTTTCTTGGTGGCAGTTACTTCAGCTCGTAGGGTCAGTGAGCTTCAGGCCCTGGTAGCCCAGGCTCCTTACACCAAATTTCATCATAACAGAGTAGTCCTCCGCACTCACCCTAAGTTCTTGCCAAAGGTCGTGTTGGAGTTCCATCTGAACCAGTCAATTGTCTTGCCAACATTCTTTCCCCGTCCTCATTCCTGCCCTGCTGAACGTCAGCTGCACACATTGGACTGCAAGAGAGCATTGGCCTTCTACCTGGAGCGGACACAGCCCCACAGGACAGTCCGCCCAATTGTTTGTTTCTTTTGATCCCAATAGGAGGGGAGTGGCTGTAGGGAAACGCACCATATCCAATTGGCTAGCAGATTGCATTTCCTTCACTTACGCCCAGGCGGGGCTGGCTCTTGAGGGTCATGTCATGGCTCATAATGTTAGAGCCATGGCTGCGTCGGTAGCCCACTTGAAGTCAGCCTCCATTGAAGAAATTTGCAAAGCTGCGACGTGGTCATCGGTCCACACATTCACATCTCATTACTGCCTGCAGCAGGATACCCGACGCGACAGTCGGTTCGGGCAGTCAGTTCTTCAGAACCTGTTTGGGCTTTAGGATCCAACTCCACCCCCCGAGGGCCCTGTTTGTTCTGTTCCAGGCTGCACTCTCAGTTAGTTGGTAAATTTTTTAGGTCAATCTCAGTTATGTCCTCGCCGTTGCGAGGTCCAATTGACCATGGTTGTTGTTTTGAGTGAGCCTGGGGGCTAGGGATACCCCATCAGTGAGAACAAGCAGCCTGCTTGTCCTCGGAGAAAGCGAATGCTACATACCTGTAGAAGGTATTCTCCGAGGACAGCAGGCTGATTGTTCTCACAAACCCGCCCGCCTCCCCTTTGGAGTTGTGTCTTCCCTTGAAGTATATTGTCTTGCTACATACTGGACTGGCCGGCTCGAGCCGGTTTCGGGCGGGAAGACGGCCGCGCATGCGCGATGCGCGCGAGAGCTAGCAAAGGACTTTGCTAGGAAGATTCCGATTGGAGGGGCTGCCGAGGACGTCACCCATCAGTGAGAACAATCAGCCTGCTGTCCTCGGAGAATACCTTCTACAAGTATGTAGCATTCGCTTTACTGTGAAGTCTCAGAACTCTTGAACCAAAATCTTCTTTAATGTAAATTCAAACAAAGGATAATAACTTACAGTTAGATGTGCTGGACAAAAGTCTCTGCCTTGCAGACTGGGAGTCTGTTCTCACCAGCTCACCCTCTATACCAGGGGAGCTAGGAGAAAATGCTGTGAATACTTTTAAACTAGTAAAAACTTGGTCATTTACAGTAGCTTGAAAGGAGAGTATGCAACAGGTACAGCAAAGTCAGCTTACAGTTTCTAGAAAACTATGCTGCAAGCCAGTGGTGTGCTGGAGCCGGCTCGCTTCGGCTCGCAAGAGCCACTTGTTAAATTTTGACAGCTCTTGCGAGCCGGTTGTTCTTCGGGGCGAGCCGGCTCCATTACACGAGGTAAGCATGGCAGGAGGGCGCCATCACAGGCCATGCTTACCTCCCCTCCCGCTCCCAAACATGTCCAGCGATTGTCCTTCACCCCCACCCTCGCCTCCCGCTCCCATCCATCTTTTTTTGTTACCTCCGTTGAAGCGCCGCGTTATTTAAAGCCCTGCTGCCCGTCTCTAGCCTTCCCTGTTTGCTTCTGATGAGTTTGTGCCCTTAGTCCCGCCTTCTGACATATGGGCATGGATGGGTAGAGGGGGGCAGGGGAGAGAAGACAATTGCTGGGCATGGATGGGTAGAGGGGGGCAGGGGAGAGAAAAGAATTGCTGGGCATGAATGGATAGAGCGGGGCAGGGGAGAGTAGAGAATTGCTGGGCATGGATGGGTAGGGGGCAGGGGAGAGAAGAGAATTGCTGGGTATGGATGGATAGAGGGGGGCAGGGGAGAGAGGAGAGTTTCAGGACATGGATGGAGGGGAGGGCAAGAGAAATTCTGGACATGGATGGAGGGGAGGGAAGGGAGAGAGAAGAAATCTAGACATGGAGGGAAGATAGAGGAAGGAGATTAGATGAGGGAAAAGGAAGTGAGGAGAGAAACTGCACATGGATGGAGAAAATAGGCAGAAGCTGGATCCACTGTACAGTCAAGTCTGCGGAGGACCAGAAATGAAGAAGAAAGGAGGAAAGAAAATAAATAAATGGAAAGGAGGCCCTGGAAACGGAGTCAAGGGAACAGATAGAGAGCAGCAGAATCAGATACTGGGCCAGCATGATCAGAGAAACAAAGTCACCAGACAACAAAGGTAGAAAAAAATAATTTTATTTTCATTATAGTGTTTGGAATATGTCCACTTTGAGAATCAGGTGCTGAACATTAAAAGTTTATATTTATTTACTTATTTATGGCATTTTATCCCATATTAAACATGAATTAGATTGGAACCGCATTTTTAGGTATAACTTGTCTGGAATGTTTTTACGTTTGGGGAGCGTGCCAGGTGCCCTTGACCTGGATTGGCCACTGTCGGTGACAGGATGCTGGGCTAGATGGACCTTTGGTCTTTCCCAGTATGGCACTACTTATGTACTTATGTACTTATGTACTAACCTGGGATCATTTAATTTTTTTTTCCTGGAGAGAGTAATGCATTGCCCCCCCCCCCCCCCCAGCTATAGCCAGCTCTGCAACTTTGGGGGGGGGGGCGCAGAGGTGGACAGGGGGGCGCAGAGGTGGATGGGGGGGCGCCGAGGTGGACCGAGGAAAGAGCCTGTTGTTAAAATTTACCAGCACACCACTGCTACAAGCACACTCTCAACCCCAAAATGGGATGAAGGGGCAGGTTTACAGCCCACATATACAGGGATAAGAGGCCAACCAATAGGAAAAGTCCCACAAGGCCTAGGGAACAGGGACAGGTGCCCAGGAAGAGCCTATCACAAGAGAACTACAATTACATCATGTTGTAATCTTATCCCATTTAAAGAGCACAAAACACATATAGATAAGAAGCACCCTGCCTCTATGAATATGGGGGCAGAATAGCTGGGATATAGCCAGGGCTTTTTTTGAGGGGGTACTTGGGGGTACTGAGTACCGGCACCTTTTCTATTGTCTGCTAAAACTGACCCATGGTCCCCACGTTTTAATGAAAGAGCTCAGGCTCTACATGACAATTCTGCCTGGTCAGAGATTCTATGACTGGTTGCAGGGAGTCTGGCTATTGTTGGGTGGATCCCTCAGTGATCACCCCACCCTTGAAGTGTGGCCTGGCATTTGAGTACTGGCACCATTTTTGCTAGAAAAAAAGCACTGATTATATATTAAAGATAATATTAAAGCCACACAATTACAGGACCTACAGAGTAAGAAAGAGGCATTGTGGGTCAATCTAGAAAGAGGGATTGGCAAATGTATTTACATTGGTGTAATATACAGGCCTCCTTCACAGACAGAAGAAATGGACAGAGATTTAATTGAAGACATTCAAAATATAGCAGTGGAAGGGGAACTACTTCTAATAGGTGATTTTAATATGCTAGATGTTGAGTGGGGTATCCCTATTTTGGGGTCTTTTAGAAGCAAGGAGATCCTGGATTCTCTACAGGGGGAACTTTTCCAGCAGTTGGTAATAGAATCCACGGGGGATGGGGCCATACCAGATGTAGCGCTTACTTATGGGAAGAGTGTTTCTGATCACCTGGTAGTTAATGATCACAAGAATGTGTTGTTTATATTTAAATGATTTTTATTAACGTTTCACATGTTATAGCGTTACATACTTGCATGGGTCAAACTTCACAAACAGACCATGCTACAACAATCCAATTACTGCAATAACCATCTGCTGACAACTTTTCTCCCCCCTCCCTTCCCTGTGACTCCCTCCCCTCCCCTTCCCCCCCCCCCCCCCCCCCATGCTCTGATATTGTTGTTATTATTATTGGCAGATAGGCATGCTATGTGACCCCGACAGACCTTTCCTACATCAACGTATCATCCAATTCTTCTTATATGAGCATTTTAACACTGTTAACATCAAGTTAATTGCAGAGTTACTCGTCTCTCCCCCCCTCCTTACAGTCAATTCAGACACCGGTCAATGACATCTGATATGTAGGCTCTCCCTCATGCGCTCTTACCATACTTCATCCATACACACTGACTATCCTAAGACATTCAAAACTTGACTATGCACCCATGGAGAAATTTTGTTCAATATGCCCCCCAGATTTTAATGAACCGTTGTCACCTCTTTGAGGTGTTCCGGGCATCACGCATTTCCCAAAGCATAAGTTCGTGTAGCTTGTTCCTCCAGTACTAATACAAGGGGCCCCTATCTGATACCCAATGATTGAGAATACATTTTCCCCAAAATACAAAGTTTGCTGAGAAAATTTTTTTCTTCTAGAGATCCTTTGTTCCATGCTGTCACGGAACTAAATAACACCCGTTCAAAGGACAAATCCACCTGATATCCAAGAGCCCAACTCATGAACCAGAAGAGAGCTGACCAGAACCCCTGTATCTCTCTACAGTACCACAGACCATGAAAAAGCGATGCATTTTCCACTGCACATTTTGGGCACACACTTGTTCCCACCACTCCCGCGTACCACGCTTGTTTTACTGAAAAATATGCCCTATGTATGGTTCTAAAGTGACATTCCTGTAGTTCAGCACTATGCACCACCCTTGCACATCCCTGGAGCGCTGCCAATATCTTCCCCTCAGCTATTCTCCTCCCCACCTCCTGACTCCATCTTTCAGCAACCGTCTGGACTGTTCTTTTGGGACGTTTCCCTTCCAGTACCTTATGAAACCAGGACACCGATATTTGCCCTGCTGTGTCCCCAGCAAGGAGTTCCCTAATATTCTCCCCAAACTCTGGTAATAGGCTTGTGGGAGGAAGCCCATATATGCAGTGTGAGAGTTGATGGTATGCTAGTTTCGCCATCAATCCCCCAGTGCAGTGCCTCTCAAATTCTAGATAGGGTAGGACTTTCCCATCCCTCTGTAGGAAATTCTCCAAAAGTATCACCCCCTGCTTCCCCAGGTCTAGAAATATTTTATTTTCCCTCCTGAACTCTGCGTTACCCGTTATGGGCAACAATATACTGCTCTCCGAGCTATGCCCCCAAAGCTGCGTCATATCTCGCCACAAATATTGTAGGGGTTGCAGGATAATACTATGTTTAACTTGTTTCAGGAGGTTACTAAATTTTGCATGCAAAAGGTAATTGAAATGCCAGGGACTAAAATACACGCTCTCCAAATGTGTGTCTGTATATGTAGTAGTGCCCAACACCCAGTCTCTTAAATGCCTTAAAAGGCATGCTTGATTATATGCTCGCATATCAGGGATCGCATATCGGGATCCCCAGCCCTCATTTACCTGGGTCCCACTAAGATAATCCCATTCGCCTTCTTTCTTCCTCTAAGTGCACCACCTGTTCCTCTGATCCCATTCCCACCAACCTGCTCACCAACATCTCTCCTACAGTTAACCCCTCAATCTGTCACATCCTCAACCTCTCTCTCTCCACTGCTACGTTCCCTGACACCTTCAAGCACGCTGTAATCACACCACTTCTCAAAAAAGCATCGCTTGACCCCACCTGTCCCTCCAACTACCGCCCCATCTCTCTTCTACCCTTCCTCTCCAAATTACTTGAACGTGCTGTCCACAGCCGCTGCCTTGAATTCTTCTCCTCTCAGGCCGTCCTCGACCCGCTTCAATCCGGCTTTCGCCCACTGCACTCAACAGAAACAGCACTCTCTAAAGTCTGCAATGACCTGTTCCTTGCCAAAACCAAAGGTCACTATTCCATACTCATCCTCCTCGACCTATCTGCCGCCTTTGACACCGTCAATCATAAGTTACTTCTTGACACACTGTCCTCATTTGGATTCCAGGGCTCTGCCCTTTCCTGGTTCTCCTCGTATCTTTCCCATCGCACCTTCAGAGTATTTTCTAATGGCTCTTCTTCCACCCCCGTCCCGCTCTCTGTTGGGGTCCCTCAAGGATCTGTCCTTGGACCGCTTCTTTTCTCGATATACACCTCTTCCCTGGGCTCCTTGATCTCATCACATGGATTCCAGTACCATCTCTATGCTGATGACACCCAGCTTTACCTCTCCACTCCCGACATCACAGTCGAAACCCAGGCCAAAGTTTCGGCCTGCCTCTCCGACATCGCTGCCTGGATGTCCAACCAGCATCTGAAACTGAACATGGCTAAGACTGAGCTCCTTGTCTTCCCACCCAAACCCTCTTCTCCTCTTCCCCCACTCTCCGTCTCTGTTGACAATGCCCTCATCCTCCCCGTCTCCTCAGCCCGCAATCTCGGAGTCATTTTCGACTCCTCCCTCTCCTTCTCTGCCCATATCCAGCAGACAGCTAAGACCTGTCGCTTCTTCCTCTATAATATTAGCAAAATTCGCCCATTCCTTTCTGAACAGACCACCCGAACTCTCGTCCACTCACTCGTTACCTCTCGTCTTGACTATTGCAACCTCCTCCTCGCTGGCCTCCCGCTTAGCCACCTATCCCCCCTTCAATCTGTCCAAAACTCCGCCGCACATCTTATCTACCGCGTGAACCGATACTCTCATATCACCCCTCTCCTCAAGTCGCTTCACTGGCTCCCGATCCACTACCGTATACAATTCAAGCTTCTCCTATTGACCTTCAAGTGCACTCAATCTGCAGCCCCCCATTACCTCTCTACCCTCCTCTCCCCATATGTTCCCACCCGTAACCTCCGCTCTCAGGACAAATCACTCCTATCTGTACCCTTCTCCACCACCTCTAACTCCAGACTCCGCCCCTTCTGCCTCGCCTCATCTTATGCCTGGAACAGACTTCCTGAGCCCATACGACGTGCGCCCTCCCTGCCCATCTTCAAGTCCTTACTCAAGGCCCATCTCTTCTCTCTTGCTTTTGGCGCCTAACCACCTTCCCCATTCCCGATACATACACTGACTACATAGCTTATTACCTTTAGATTGTAAGCTCTCTTGAGCAGGGACTGTCCTTCCCCTTGTCTAAACTTGTACAGCGCTGCGTAACCCTGGCAGCGCTATAGAAATGCTAAGTAGTAGTAGTAGTAATAATCCCATTTGAGTTTAGTTTTTTTCCCTGCCCAACAAAATCGGGCTAGCCTCTGAAGTGCTTTCAAGTCTTTTTTCCAAAGTCGTATGGGTAACGCTTGTAATGTATACAGCCACTTCGGGAACACCAGCATGCGATATAGATGTAGGCTTTGTTCGGCTCTTCCTTATCCCATATAACTGGCAGAGGTTCTGGATCACCTCCAATTCGAAAGCCCGGCCCTGGTCTGAGTGTAGTCGTTTTGGGGCACCATAGTGCACTATCCAGTGTTCAACTAGGGCTCTGGCAGCAGTTAATGCAGTCTGGTCTCTAGTAGGGACTGCCACAGTATACCAGGTGAACATGTCAGTTATAACCAGAACAGTTTCAATCCCGCTATCTTCTGGTTCCAGAACTGTGAAATCTAGTGCAAGGACTTCCAATGGGTATGAAGTCTTGAAACAATTTAGAGGAACTTTCTCTCTGGGTGCCACAGCTCTTGCCAAGAGACAGCGTTTACAGTCTCGTCCCCACTTTCGGACATCATCATGAATCCGCAACCAATAGTATTTTCTTTGGATGGCTCTTGTCACTGCCTCCTCAGCTCTGTGTCCCATTTCATCATGGTAGGTGGACAAGATTTCTGCTTTTAAACACTCTGGGACTACTAACTGATCAATTTGCTCTTGGTCTCTGGGGTTCTTAATCACTCTGTATAAGAGGCCATCTTTCAACTTCAGTCTCTCGCATTTTCCAAAGTTTTTTGCTGTCTTCGGACCAAGTCTCAAAATCTTCTGTCCTGGCACTCAAGAGAGCTTCGATTATGGGGTTTAAGGTGCGATCGGTTCTCTGTAGCTCTCTCACAGTGAGGTCAGACAGGTAAAACACTTCAGACTCTGGTTCTCTCACAGGAGGGTTATTGGCTCCAGCACGGATGTTTTGGCTTTGGGCCTGGAACCGCTGCTGAATCTCGTTGGCCTCCACTATCCAGGACTCAGTACCACCATCTCCCCCAGCCTCTGATTCGTGTAATCTGGACAGTATGTCAGCATTGGTATTCTGTCTTCCAGGCTTGTATTGCACCTCAAAGTTGAAGTCAGCCAACTGGGCTAGACAACGTTGGATTACTGCTGACACCTTCGCTGTATCTAAGTATCTCAGGGGATTGTGGTCTGTCTTCACAATGAACTTTTTGTATACCAGGTAGTCGCGAAACTTCTCGGTGATCGCCCATTTCAGAGCAAGGAGCTCCAATTTAAAAGGACTGTAGTTTTTGTCATTTCTCTCGCTTTTGTGTAGGCCCCGGCTGGCATAGGCAATTACTCGTTCCACACCATCTTGTTCTTGGCTAAGTACTGCTCCTAACCCACTCCGGCTGGCGCCAGTAGTCAGTATGAATGGTCTACTGAAATCGGGATATACCAGGACTGGTTGCGACATCAACTTCTCTCTTAACACATCAGGATCAGACTGCCTCCTGCTATCCCATTGGTCCAAATTTGTGCCCTTTAGCAGATCCTGGCTCCTATTGGCTGACTCTCACACTGTCTCTCCCCTAGCCCTCAGCTCACTCTGGGCTTGCAGACAGCCAATCGGGAGGCTTGTAACAGTTTTCCCTGTCCCTCCTACACAGATTCAAACTCGTGAAACTTTAAAAACACACATCTAGCAGCCATGGACATCTGAGTTCTTTGTAAAACAGTGCTGGAGCATTTTAAACACTCTAAACATTTTAACTAAAAGGTGTCAGTGCTATGCTGCCCTGAGACCTCTGTACCTCCCTGTCCTCTGCAGGATGCCCCCCCTCCCAGGAAAAAAGGTGGGGGAAGACAAGGTAAAGGCTTCTTTTTTTTTCTATATTTACATTAAGCTAATTTCAGGTTAGGCCTTGAACAGCACAATGTCATGCTGACAAAGGTGAAGAACTTTTGTGCACATAAGAGGAGCGGGACTTTGGTGTGATCGTATGTAATGATCTTAAGGTGGCCAAACAGGTTTAAAAGGCAAAGGCAAAAGCTAGAAGAATGCTTGGGTGCATAGGGAGGGAATGACCAGTAGGAAAAAGGAGGTGATAATGCCCATGTGTAAGACTCTGGTGAGACCCCATTTAGAATATTGTGTACAATTCTAGAGACCACACCTTCAAAAAGATATAAACAGGATGGAGTTGGTTCAGAGGACGGCTACTAAAATGGTCAGTGGTTTTCATCATAAAGTGTATGAGTTCAGACTTCAAGATCTCAATATGTATACTGTGGAAGAAATGGGGGATAAGAGAGATATGATAGAGGCATTTAAATACATACACGGCATAAATGCACAGGAGGTGAGTCTCTTTCAATTGAAAGGAAACTCTGAATTGAGGGGGCATAGGATGAAGGTGACGTAACCTGAGAAAATTCATCACACAAAGGGTGGTGAATTTGCTTGTCCACCTTTGGTTTACTTTTCCAGTGGAAGTGGTGAAGACAATAACAGTATCTGAATTCAAGAGAGCTTGGGTCAAGTATATAGGATCTCTAAGGGAGTGATAGGGAGAGTAGATGGCATGGATGGGCAGACTGAATAGGCCACATGGTCTTTATCTGTCTACATTTTCTGTGTTTCTATCTACAAATTGACATGTATTTTTGATTAATGTGCACTAAGTTCTAACATATTATAAAAATTTATTTCAGTGAATGTAACATAATAAATGACGGCAGATAACGACCTGTACAGTCCATCAACAAACTGTAAAAAAGGTCTGAAAATAGTTGAAAACGTCTTAAAATTACCGTATTTTTCGGACTATAAGACGCACTTTTTTCCCCAAAAATTTGGGAGGAAAATGGGGGGTGCATCTTATAGTCCGAAGGTAGCGAGTTTTGGATTGCCCTCCCCTACTTACGTGACGCGATGTTCCCTGGTGGTCTAGTGACGTCGGGGCAGGAAAGAGCCCCCTCTTTCCTGCCCAGTGGGCTGCTCTCCGTGCTCCTTACTGCTTCCTGACGGTCTCGGCGAGATTCAAAATGGCCGCCGAGATTCTCGCCGAGACCGTCAGGAAGCAGTCAGGAGCATGGAGAGCAGCGCGCTGGGCAGGAAAGAGGGGGCTCGTTCCTGCCCCGACGTCACTAGACCACCAGGGAACATCGTGTCACGTAAGTAGGGGAGGGCGATCCAAAACTCGGACAAGACGCACCGGAGCACCTAGGTTTTAGAGGAGGGAAAAAGGAAAATGTTTTTTTTCCTATTTCCCTCCTCTAAAACCTAGGTGCGTCTTATGGTCCGGTGCGTCTTATAGTCCGAAAAATACGGTACTCAAAAATGAACCAGAAATTTTTTTCTCCATGTACATCCTTAGTACACACTCCATCAGCTCAACATTTAGCCATGATAGTTAGCCTTTGATTTAAAACACCAGCCACTGTGGGTTTTTTATACCTGTATATTTAGCGCCAGTATTTCAATACCAGCCAGTGTTGAATATTCAGATATAGCAGTGAGTGTTGCCACTATCTGGTTAGTGGCAATATTCAATCTGATAACCAGTTAGCTAGCCAGTTAAAGTTAGGACAGCTTTTTTCCTGTCCTAACTTTATCTGGTTAATTTTATCTGAATATCTCCACAAACTGGATAACCTTCAGCACTGCCCATGCTCCACCCCCAGATCACCCTGGCATTATCTGGATAGTGCCGGCAGTTTGTATTGATATTCAACTGCATTATCCAGATAGTGCCACTGAATATCATGGTACAGTACTACTGTTTTCTTTGTATGACATGAGCTAATATCTTTTTTTCCCTTTTTAAGGATATTAAAAGATTAAAAAGAAGATCTGCAAAAGAACTATATACTATGTCTTTTTCTGTAGACTTTTTGAAAGCCTTACCAACTCGGAGGACTCCAGACAGAAAACTGTGTGACAGCTCTAAAGACAAGAACTCTAGCCCAGCCAAGAACTCAAGCTCAGCTGAAGCCACAGAGGAAGAAACTGCCTACCTCCTCTCCTTTTCATAATTCATTACCAGTTCCTTTGATCCCATTCCACCCAGCTCCTCAATTCTATTTTCCCTGCAGTCATCCCTTATATCTGTCACATGCTCAATCAGCTGTTCCTGCTGCTTTCAAACATGTTATGAGCACACCTCTCTTCAAAAAAGCCTTCACTGGACCATGCCATGGTCCCAACTCCCTCCTCTCTTTCACTTGGAAACTGTTTTGAACCTGCCAGTCACCTCCGCTTTCTTCACAGAGCAAGCCATTCTCAGTCTACCTCGATCTGTTTTTTTTTTTTTTTGCCCTCTGTATTCCACAAACAACCCTTGCAAAGGCTCATATAACATATTTATAGGTAAAACCAAAGGCCTATATATTATCCTTATCGTTCTTGACCTATCTGTTTCTGACACTGTTACCTGCTCTTTAATACTCCTTTCCTTGGAATTTCAAGACTCTAGGTTTTGATTGTCCACTTGTCTCTCCCATCCCACTTTTAATGTCTCCTCTGGTGGATTCTCCTCTACTATATTGTATATCTTGGTTGTTAAATCTAATCTTAAAAAATTTCAAACTATTTAGAATACAGCTAACTCATTTTTCATGCCCACAAATTTGACCATGTTTCCCCTTTGTTTCAAAAGCTGCATTGGTTACCTATTGAACAACACATTAAATATAAACTCCTCACTCTGCTTTTAGGCATGGATCCCCTGATTATTTCGCATCTTTGACAGCACTTTACTCTCTGGCTAGATGTCTTTGTTCTTTGAACGATCACCGCCTTTCTATGTGTTCTGAATCCTCTTTTTAAGAATTTTAAAGTAGCCTTAAAAACCTGGTTATTCAACGAAGCTTTTCACTTGAATACCTAGTTATCGAAGACGCTTACAGTTGGTTCATCACCTGCTCCTTCCCCTTACTACTACTTTGTCCTGCACTCCATTCTAGTTATTCCCTCCCTCCTCCCCTCCCCCAATTATTTGGTTTCCCTTAGACCCTTGTCTCTTTGTTTGAGTGCTTAGTTTCTTTTGTATCAAGTCGTTGTAGTTCCTTTCCTCTTTTAAAGTTTATATTTTTTGGATTTGTAAACTGCCCAGATCTGCCAGTCAGCTAGAGCGGTATAGAAAGTTTTAATAAACATAAACATACTGTTCCTCTAATTGGCATTCTTCAGGAGTCTGTCCTGGCTCCTCTTCTTTATCCATATTCACTCTTGGTGCTCCAGTTTCCTTCAATGGCCAGATCAGGAATTTCATCAGAAATCCATTTCCAAATTTCAGGTTGCTTGTCTGATGTTGATGCCTGAATTTTCCACCTCAAATGCTGAAGCATGGCCAAGACCTGCTTTCTCTATTCCTATGGACAACTGTTATCTTCACACATCTACTCCACTCTCTCCTCCTGTGTATACATCCATAACACTGTTAAAACATGTTTCTTTTTCTATAACATCACTAAAACCTATGTTTTCCTTTCTGAACACACCATCAAAACCCTTATCTACCCTCTTTCACAATGAATCATCTTTTTTCAATTTATCCAAAATTCAGCTGCACAACTTCTCTTTCAGCATTGCTATACACATACAACTCATTTTCTCAAGTCACTACATTGGCTCCCTACTCAGCTCCTTACTACCTCTCCTCCACTTCCTTGTCAACTTCCTTCATTGGGCAAGAAGTGGCAGTCTGTGGGAAATGCAAAGGGATATGGGGCATGCACAGAGATTTATTGCAGGAAAGAATGAGCTGTTTTTCTCCAGAGAGTGAGCGGATGGAGTTCGCTGTGTGACTTTCCTCAACCAACCAACCCAGGCCTCCTTCTCCTCTTTTCCTGATATCACCAAGGAGGAAACCGCCTACCTTCTTTCCTCCTCGAAATGCACCACCTGTTCCTCTGATCCCATCCCCACCAACTTACTAAATACCATCTCTCCTACTGTCACCCCCCCCCCCCCCATCTGTCATATCCTCAACCTTTCTCTCTCTCCACTGCAACTGTCCCTGACACCTTCAAGCATGCTGTAGTCACACCACTCCTCAAAAAACCATCACTAGACCCTATCTGTCCTTCCAACTACCGCCCCATCTCCCTCCTACCCTTCCTTTCCAAGATACTTGAACGCGCCATTCACAGCCGCTGCCTTGATTTTCTCTCCTCTCATGCCATCCTCGATCCGCTGCAATCCGGTTTTCGCCCTCTACACTCGACAGAAATGGCACTCACTAAAGTCTGTAATGACCTGTTCATTGCAAAATCCAAAGGTCACTACTCCATCCTCATCCTCCTCAACCTATCTGCCGCTTTTGACACTGTCAATCATAATCTACTCCTTGCCGCACTATCCTCATTTGGATTCCAGGGCTCTGTCCTCTCCTGCTTCTCCTCTTATCTCTCCCACCGTACCTTCAGAGTACATTCTCATGGATCTTCCCCTACCCCCATCCTGCTCTCTGTTGATGTTCCTCAGGGATCTGCCCTTGGACCCCTTCTTTTCTCAATCTACACCTCTTCCCTGGGCTCGCTGATCTCATCTCATGGTTTTCAATATCATCTTTATGCTGATGACACCCAGCTTTATCTCTCCACACCTGACATCACTGCGGAAACCCAGGCCAAAGTATCGGCCTGCTTATCCGACATTGCTGCCTGGATGTCCAACTGCCACCTGAAACTGAACATGGCCAAGACCGAACTCATTGTCTTTCCACCCAAACCCACTTCTCCTCTCCTTCCACTCTCTATTTCAGTCGATAACACCCTCATCCTCCCCGTCTCATCTGCCTGCAACCTCGGAGTCATCTTCGACTCCTCCCTCTCCTTCTCTGCGCATATCCAGCAGACAGCCAAGACCTGTCCCTTCTTTCTCTATAACATCAGCAAAATTCGCCCTTTCCTCTCTGAGCACACCACCTGTACTCTCATCCACTCTCTCATTACCTCTCGCCTTGACTACTGCAACCTACTCCTCACTGGCCTCCCATTTAACCATCTATCCCCCCTTCAATCCATTCAGAACTCTGCTGCGTGTCTTATCTTCCGCCTAGACCGATATGCTCATATCACCCCTCTCAAGTCACTTCACTGGCTTCCGATCAGGTACCACATACAATTCAAGTTTCTCTTATTAACCTACAAATGCACTCAATCTGCAGCCCCTCATTACCTCTCTACCCTCATCTCCCCTTACGCTCCTACCCGTAACCTCCGCTCACAGGACAAATCCCTCCTCTCAGTACCCTTCTCCACCACCACCAACTCCAGGCTCCGCCCTTTCTGCCTTGCCTCACCCTATGCTTGGAATAAACTCCCTGCCCATCTTCAAATCCTTGCTCAAAGCCCACCTCTTCAATGTCGCTTTCGGCACCTAACCATTATTCATCTATTCAGGAAATCTAGACTGCCCCAATTTGATTGACTGCACTTTTTTGTCCTTTAGATTGTAAGCTCCTTCGAGCAGGGACTGTCCTCTGTGTTAAATTGTACAGCGCTGCGTAACCCTTTTACTAAGGCGTGGTCACGTTTTTAGCGTGCGCTAAAATTGTGGGCAAGCTAAATGTTAGAGACGCCCATAGGAATGCATAGGCATCTCTAATGTTTAGCGCTCCCACAATTTTAGCATGCGCTAAAAACGTGAGCGCACCATAGTAAAAGGGGGCCTTAATTTGCATATACCGCTACTTATAATTTAGAGACACAAGTAATGGTAGCCAAGACAAACTGAAGAACTTGTGTGAGTCCAAAGAGGGAGATTGCTAGGGAATTGAGTCTTGTCACAATATTGTGGATAGTTGTTTCTTGAATGTGAGCTCCAGTTTTGCCAGGTTTGTAACTGTTGCTTGTTGAACTGTGGTGAGCTCTTGCTTCTATTGTATTATGTTGAAATCCAATAAAAGATATTAAACTAAAAAACAAAAAAACTGTATTTCTGAAAATAGAATAAGAAACTGCATATTCTGATGTACTATTCTGAGATTTATTTTTATTGTTTGTCAAGGTCAAGCATTTCTTAAACAGATTTACACCGCATATGAATAAGTATACTGCTATATGGTTAACCTTTAATGTGTAATTTTCCTACAGATATCCCAGTTCCTGACATAATAAAAATCCAGTTGTTTTAAGAATGGTGTGTTTACTGACTGGTATTCAAACACAAAAAAGAGGGCCAGGTCCCTGCATGGTCATCTGATTTGCATCCTCTTCTACAGACCACCCAGTAACTGGAATGGCAGCCAGCCTACCTTCATGGACTTCGTTTCTAACATATGTGTAAATAATTCCAACATTCTTATAATAGGTGACATAAACATTCACCTAGAAGATCCTAAATCTACTAATACATGTGAGTGTATGGATTTTCTTCATTCCTGTGATCTCTCATGGTCAAATCTGCAAGCTACCCATCCAGCTCATTTTCGAAAGAGAAGGGCGCCCATTTTCCGACACAAATCGGGAGATGGGCGGCCTTCTCTCAGGGCAGGCCAAATCGGCATAATCGAAAGCCAATTTTGGACGCCCTCAACTGCTTTCCATCGCGGGGACGGCCAAAGTTCAAGGGGGCGTTTCGGCAATGTACCGAAGGCGGGACAGGGGCATGGTTAAGAGATGGCCATCCTCGGTCGATAATGGAAAAAAGAAGAGCATCCCTGATGAGTATTTTGCCAACTTTACTTGGTCACTTTTTTTTCACAACCAAGCCTCGAAAAGGTGCCCAAACTGACTAGATGACCACTGGAAGGAATCGGGGATCACCTCCCCTTACTCCCCCAGTGGTCACCAACCCCCTCCCGCCCCCCAAAAAAATTAAAACATTTTATGCCAGCCTCTATGCCAGCCTCAAATGTCATACCCAGCTCCATGACAGCAGTATGCAGGTCCCTGGAGCAGTTTTTAGTGGGTGCAGTGCACTTCAGACAGGCGGACCCAGGCCCCCCCCCCCACCTGTTACACTTGTGGTGGTAAATGTGAACCCTCCAAAACCCACCCGAAACCCACTGTACCTACATGTAGGTGCCCTCCTTCATCCCTAAGGGCTATGGTAGTGGTGTACAGTTGTGGGTAGTGGGTTTTGGGGGGCTCAGCACAAATTTGTGATGTCCACTGCAGTGCCCCCTAGGGTGCCCGGTTGGTGTCCTGGCATGTCAGGGGGACCAGTGCACTACGAATGCTGGCTCCTCCCACGACCAAATGCCTTGGATTTGGTTGTTATTGAGATGGCCGTCCTCAGTTCCCATTATAGGCGAAAACCAAGGTCGGCCATCTCTAAGGTCGGCCTAAATGTTGGGATTTGGGCGGTCCCAGACCGTAGTATCAAAATGAAAGATGGCCGTCCATCTTGTTCGATAATACGGTCAGCTCTGCCCCTTCCCGGGGCTGTCCCTGGAGATGGGCGCCCCCATTCGATTATGCCCCTCCATATCAAAGGGCACACACTTGACCTCCTCTCATACAAATTGGCCACTGATTTCAACCTACAAATAACATATATTAACTGGTCTGAAACCCCTTGGTCCAACCATTGCAAATTAAATTTAACCCTATTATGGCGGAAGAAATGTCCCCCCCCCCCCCCCCCCCCGCACAGTCGATCATATGTCTTATTGCACTAGAGGCCATATTGACGCTAAGATGTTTTGGCAACTGATCTATGATAATGATTGGTCAGCTCATACAGATTCCACACACTTCCTCTCAGAATGGGATAAAAGATGCAGAAATATATTAGATGTTTTAGCTCCAGTAACAACTCGAAAATCAAAACGACATGCCCCGATGCCTTGGTTCAATGATGATTTAAGAAAACTCAAAACCCTTTCCAGGAAACTTGAGCGAACATGGAGAAAGAAAAAAAATGAATTTACTCTGAATTCATGGAAACAAATGCAAAGAAAATACAAATATGCTATAAGGTAGTCCAAAAGGCTTTATTATAAAAAATGTTGCTGTGATCCTCCGGGAAGAAGCCATTTGTGAGCATGAAGTTTAGATGATCAGTAAGGTCTGTGGTGAAGCAGTCAGGGACGGATTTGAGTAAGTGGTTGGGACAGAAATCTAATTTACAACAGGTACTTGAAAATCTATGGATTCTCTGGGTAACTGAATCTTTGGTTAAGGGTGAAAATTTCAATAGGTTCCAGTCTGCTGGGTACTATCCTCCGGTTGAGTCCAGGTCACTTATGAAATGATCAAGGTCAGAGTTGTGCTTGGGTAATGAATTGCGTAATTTTGTTATTTTTTCCTTTAAAAATGTGGCAAGACTGACAGCAGAAGGTGTATCAGTATTGAGTGGATTGGGCATCCTGTGTATATTCCATTACAGTAGTCTAGCCTGCTTATTTTCGAAGGAGATCGCCGGCCATCTTCCAACACAAATCGGGAGATGGCTGGCCATATCCTGAAGCCGGCAAAATTGGTATAATCGAAAGCCGATTTTGTCCGGCTCCAACTGCTTTCCGTCACAGAGCTGGCCAAAGTTAAAGGAGGCGTTTCCACAGTGTATGGAAGGCGGGACGGAGGTGGGACGGGGGCGTTGTTAAGACATGGCCGGCTTCAGCTGATAATGGAAAAAAGAAGGCTGGAACAAATTAACTTCAAGATCTGCACCCTAGTCCACAAAATTCTTTATGGAGAAGCCCCAGGATACATGAATAACCTAATCAATCTTCCTGCCAGGAATACATCAAGCACATGCCGTTCATTCCTAAGTCTCCATTACCCTACCTGTAAAGGCCTCAAATATAAATCCACTTACGCTTCCTCCTTTTCCTTTATCAACACCCAATTATGGAATGCGTTGCCAAAAGTTGTCAAAACTACTCAAAACCATCTCAACTTTAGGAAATTACTCAAGACCAACCTGTTCCAGAAGCCCTACCCCCATGATCCAACATAAAACCTAAAGTCCTGCAAAACAACATATAAATGGACCATTTTGGACTCTCTTACCTTTACCCACTTTCCCTTTACATCCTATTCTTTCTATCCTTGCTGACTACTACAATCTATTGTATTTGTATAACTACCAGATTGGCGATAGCCTCTTCGGTTTATTGTAAGCCACATTGAACCTGCAAACATGTGGGAAAATTGTGGGGTATAAATGTGATAAATAAATATGCTGCTATATGGTTAACCTTTAATGTGTAATTTTCCTACAGACATCCCAGTTCCTGACATAATACAAATCCAGTTGTTTTAAGAATGGTGTGTTTACTGACTGGTATTCAAACACAAAAAAAGAGGGCCAGGTGCACTGTTAAAAACCTCACTTCAGAGACAGTTCCTCCCCAAAACTTCATTCACTGAGGAGTAATCCATCAGTATACAGGCCATACCACTGGATGGGGCAGCATAAGATTTTCGAGGAGGACTCTAAATCCAAACCAAAACCTGTTTGTTTTTTAATTATGTAATATTTATTTCAGATGCATATTATTAAAAAGCTTACATGGAATAATAATATTTTTACACACTCTTAAGTACACAATGAATAGATTTACACATTAACCACATGATTAGTAAACTTTATCCAAAGAAGCTTCTTTTTTTTTTTTAAAGAGAAACCAAAACCTGTTTAAAGAATACTGTGTGTACAATATTTCAGGGATCTAGGCGTCATCGTTGATGATACGTTGAAACCCCTCTCCTCAGCAAATAGAATGTTAGGTATTATTAGGAAAGAAATGGAAAACAAAAATGAGAATGTTATAATGCCTTCGTATCGCACCATGGTGCAACTGCACCTCAAATATTGTGTGTAATTCTGGTCACCGCATCTCAAAAAAGTTATATTGGAATTAGAAAAGGTACAGAGAAGGGCGACAAAAATGATAAAGGGGGTGGGACCACTTTCCTATGAGGAAAAGCTAAAGCAGCTAGGGCTCATCAGCTTGGAAAAAAGACAGCTGAGGGGAGATATGATAGAGGTCTATAAAATAATGAGTAGGACTAGAGGGCACACAATGAAGCTACAAAGTAGTAAATTTAAAGCAAATCAGAGAAAATTCACTCAACATGTAATTAAACTCTGGAATTCATTGCCAGTAAATGTGGTAAAAGCAGTTAGCTTAGCAGGGATTTGGATAGCTTCCTAAAAGAAAAGTCCATAAGCAATTATTAAAATGGACTTGGGGGAAATCCACTGCTTATTTCTAGGATAAGCAGCATAAAATGTATTGTTTTGGGATCATGCCAGGTTCTTATAACCTGGATTGGCCACTATTGGAAACAGGATGCTGTGCTTGATGCACCTTTGGTCTGTCCCAATATGGCAATACTTATGTATTTATGTACTTATGGGCATCCTGGGGTAGTTCTGAGTTTTCTGCACTCAGTTTCCCATGCTAGAAGATAATTTTTATTTTCTAGCATGGGGGTAGGGAGTAGGCATTCCTGGCGATAATCTGGCAGCATGGGCACATTGCCATGTGCTGCCCGTTTACCACATGAGTAACGCATGAGCCCTTACTGCCTACTAAATAGGAGGCGGTAAAGGCTCAGCCAGTAATGGCAGTGTGTTAATTTGGAAATAAGTATGTGGCCATTAATGGCAGAAATAACATTTCTGCCATTTTAGATCCACGCTAAAAAGTGGCCAGGGCATGCAGGAAACCCATGCACTAAACCTACTGTCAGTCACTTTTTAGTACAGCTTAGTAAAAGGACCCCTAAGTCTTTAGAACATAAGCATAGCCATACTGGATCAGACCAATAGGTCATCTAGCCTAGTATCCTGCTTCCAACAGAGGCCTATCCAGGTCACAACTACCTGGCAGTAACCCTATTAGTAGCAATAGTCCATGCTACCAATCCTGGGGCAAGCAGTGGTTTCCCCCATGTCCATCTTAATAACAGACTAAGGAATTTTCCTCCAGGAACTTGTTCAAACATTTTATAAACTTAGATAAGCTAACCGTTGTTACCACATCCTCTGGCAGCAAGTTCGAGAGCTTAACTATTCTTTCAGTGAAAAAATATTTCCTCCTATTCATTTTAAAAGTATTTCCATGTAGTTTCATTGAGTGTCCCTTGGTCTTTGTACTTTTTGAAAGAGTGAAAAATTGATTCACTTCTACCCATTCTACACCACTGAGGATTTTATAGACCTCAATCATATCCCCCCTCAGCTGCCTCGTTTCCAAGCTGAAGAGCCCTAACTTCTTTAGCCTTTCTAATATGGGAGAAGTTCTATCCCCTTGGTTGCTCTTCTTTGAACCTTTTCTAATTCCGCTATATATTTTTTGAGATATGGCAAATAGAATTGAACGCAATACTCAAGGTGAGGTCTCACCATGAATCAATACGTAATGATATGCTTGGTCTTATTTTGCATTCCTTTCCTAATAATTCCTAGCTTCCTGTTTGCTTTTTTTGGACATTGCCACACACTGGGCAGAAGATTTCAGTGTATTGCCTACAATGACACGTAGATATTTTTCTTGAATGCTGACTGCTAAGGTGGACCATAATAGCATCAGGCAACTATGATTTGGATTATTCTTCCCAATATGCATCACTTTACATTTGTCCACATTAAATTTCATCTGCCATTTGGATGCCCAGTCTTCCAGTTTCCTGCAATTTTTCACAATCCACATGAGTTTTGACATCTGCAAATTTAATCACCTTACTCGTTCTTCCGATTTCCATATCATTTGTTTGAGATGGTGTATCCGCCATTAAGTATGCAGGACAGCTATCTAGCAAACAGAAAGGTAGAGTACCCAAAGGCTCTCCATTAAATATGTTAAATAGCATCGATCCCAGTATAGATCCCTATGGCACTCCACTATCCACCCTCCTCCATAGAGAAAAATGACCATTTATCTCTACCCTCTGTTTTCTGTCCAATAACCAATTCCTAATCTACAGAAGGGCATTGCCTCCTATCCCATAACTCTTTAATTTTCTCAGGAATCTCTCATGAGGACCTTTGTCAAAAGCTTTTTGAAAATCTAGATAAACTACATCAACTGGCTCACCATTATCCACATGTTTATTCACTCCTTCAAAGAAATTAAGCAAATTGTTGAGGCAAGACTTCCCTTGGCTGAACCCATGCTGACTCTGTCCCATTAAACCATGTTTGTCTTTGTGTTCCGTAATTTTATTTTTTATAATAGTTTCCATTATTTTGCCTGGAACTGACATCAGGCTTGCCAGTCTGTATTTTCCTGTATCATCCCTGGAACCCTTTTAAAAATTGGCGTTACATTGGCCACCCTCCAATCTTCAGGTACTGCAAACAATTTTAGCGACAGGTTACAGATCACTAACAGCAGATCAGCAATTTCATGTTTGAGTTCTTTCAGTACCCTGGGGTGTATACCAGCTGGTCCTGGTGATTTATAACTGTTAACTGGTTGCCAAATTAGCAGTGGCTTGTGTTGCCGAATTATCAGTATTTCTGGTGAAGTTTCACTGCCTACACCCATTACAATTTGGTTTTATATCATATCATTCCACAGAATCTGTTTTATTAGCTAATGTTTCTGAGATAAAACCTATCAAAAGTTTTGCTGAAATCCAAGTAGACTACATGTAGCACGTGTCCTTGAATCCTTGCATCTCCTTCTCTCACCCCTTAGCTCTCCTTTTTCCGGTCTCACTCGTTCCCCAGCCTCTTAGTCCCTTCTATCTTTCGTCTACTTCCCATTACCACATCCTTACCCTCTGCATTCACTATCCTTCTCTCACTCATCTCCTTCATACCTTCCCCCACGGCTTCTCCCATATGGTTCCACCATTACCAGTATCCCCCCTCCTTCTTCCTCATAGCCCAGCATCTCCTCCCTCACTCTCTGCTTATCTCCCCCCCCCCCCACACACACTTTTGTAGCCTATCTCCTTGTCCCTTTCTTTCCAACCCTGTCCCATCTCTCTCTCTCTTCCCTCCCTCCCACTGTCAGCATCTATTCCTCCCTCCCTTCCATCCTCAGATCTCTCTACGTTGTCCAACATCCCTCCCTCCCTCTTGTCTGCCACATGTTCAACATCTCTCCCTCTCTCTTCCCTCCCTCCCATTATCTAGCATCTATCCCTCCATCCACCAAGTCAACACCTCCCACTCTCTCCCTGGGTCCAAAATCCCTACCTCTCTCTCCCCTCTCTCTTATTGCCCAGCATCTCTCCTCTCCCCTATGCACTGGTCTAACAGCTCTCCATCTCTTCCTCCCTCCCTTCTGGATTCCAACAACTCTCCCTTTCCCTCTCTCTCTCCCACCTTCCCTCCCTCTCTCCCCATGGTTTAACACCTCTCCCTCTCTCCCAACTGCCCTGAGGTCCATCATGTCTCTCTCTCTCTTCTTCCCTCCCTGGGTCTACATCTCTCTCCCCACTTTCTACTGTTCCCTCTAAGCTTAGTGAGAGTCCTCCAGCTATAGTTCTGCCAGTAGGGGGTGCTGTTTCACTATCACATTTTCAATAATGGGGGTCAGACAAGCACTGTAGGACATCAGGGAACCTGCCTGTCCCTATTGATTGAAAATACAGTATTGACATACAACCCCCCCCCCCCCCCCCCCCACTGGCAGCAATGCAGTTGGAGGACTCGCACTCAGAGGGAACAGTGCCCTTTTCTCTTCCAGCTGTAACCTCTCTCTCTCTCTTCCCTCTGCCCTTCATTGTCTCTTACTTTTCCCCTCTCCCTCCCAGCCACTGTCCAACATCTCTCTCACTTATACCCCCAGGTCCAACATTTCTCCATTTTTCTTCCTTCCCTTCCTCCACCTCAGGTTCACCATCTCTTCTCCCTTCCCTCCTTATTTCTCTCCCACCCAGCCATTGTCCAACATCTCTATCTTTCTCTCTCTCTCTCTCGTCCGCATTCAAAGTCCAACATCTATCTCCCTTCCCTCCCACCCAGTTACTGTCCAAAATCTCTCCATCTCTTTTCCTTCTCTCCCTTTCTCACATTGTCCAGTATTCCTCCTTCTCCCCTCTACTCAGGGTCCAACATCTCTCCACCTCTTTTCCTTCCCAGTATCTCTCTCCCTGTGCCCCCTCTCCCAAGTCCAACATCTCTTCATCTCTCTTCCTTCTCTCCCTTTCTTCCCTCTGCCTCTGGATCCAACATCTCTCTTCTCTTCCCTCCCTACCTCTGTCCTAACCAGAACCTGTTCAACAAGAGGAAGGAAGACCAAATGACAGCCGGCATGGTTAAAAAGTGAGGTGAAGGAAGCTATTAGAGCTAAAAGAAAATCCTTCAGAAAATGGACGAAGGATCCAACTGAAAATAACAGGATACTACATAAAGAATGGCAAATCTAATGCAAAGCGCTGATAAGGAAGGCAAAGAGAGACTTTGAAAAGAAGATTGTGTTGGAGGCAAAAACGCCTAGTAAAAACTTTTTTAGTATATTCAAAGCAAGAAGCCAGCAAAAGAATCGGTTGGACCACTAGATGACCAAGGGGTAAAAGGGGCACCCAGGGAAGACAAGGCAATAGCAGAGAGATTAAATGAATTCTTTGCTTTGGTCTTCACTGAGGAAGATGTGGGAGAGATACCGGTCAAAAAAGGGGGGAGTAGGGTGATCAACAAGACTCTTCCAAAAACCCAGGAAACATAATGATGGTGTAAGAGTCTTTAACATTGATTAAAGACTCTTACACCATCATTACACTTCCTGGGTTTTTGGAAGAGTCTCGTTGATCATGCTACTCCCCCCACTTTTTTGACTTTTGTCCTGTTCATAGCAGATCCAGAGAAACTGAATCAAATCTCTGTAAACCTGGAAGATGTAATGGAGCAATTTGGCAAATTGAAGATTAGAAAAATTGTCAAGACCAGATGGTATACATCCCAGAGTATTGATAGAATTGAAAAATTAACTTGCAGAACTATTGTTAGTAATATGTAATTTATCTTTAAAATCAAGCATGGTAACGGAAGATTTGAGGGTGGCCAATGTAAAGCCGGAAGATTGGAGGGTGGCTAATGTAACGCTGATTTTTAAAAAGGGTTCCAGAGGTGATCTGAGAAATTACAGACCGGTGAGCCTGACGTAGGTGCCAGGCAGAATGGCAGAGACTATTATAAAGAACAAAATTACAGAGCATATTCAAAAGCATGGAATAATGAGACAAAGCCAACATGGATTTAGTGACAGGAAATCTTGCCTCACCCATCCACTACATTTCTTTGAAGAGGTGAATGAACATATGGATAAAGGTGAGCCGATCGATATTGTGTATCTGGATTTTCAAAAGGCGTTTAACAAAGTACCTCATGAAAGAATCCAGAGGAAATTGGAAAGTCATGGGATAGGAGGTAGTATTTTATTGTGGAATACAAACTGGTTAACGGATAGAAAAAAAAAGAGTAGGGTTAAATGGTCAGCATTCTCAATGGAGAAGGGTAGATAGTGGGGTTTCCCGGGGGTCTGTGCTGGGACCGCTGCTTTTTAACATATTTATAAATGATCTAGAGATGGGAATAACTAGTGAGGTAATTAAATTTGCTGACGACACAAAGTTATTCAAAGTTGTTAAATCGCTAGAGGATTGTGAAAAATTGCAACGCAACCTTCTGAGACTGGGAGACTGGGCATCCAAATGGCAGATGATGTTTAATGTGAGAAAGTGCAAAGTGATGCATGTGGGAAAGAGGAACCCAAACTATAGCTACATGATGCAAGGTTCCACATTACAAGTCACTGACCAGGAAAAGGATTTAGGAGTTATCGTTGATGATACTTTGAATCCTTCTGCTCAGTGTGCAGCGGCAGCATAGAAAGCAAATAGAATGTTAGGTATTATTAGGAAATGAATGGAAAATAAAAATGAGGATGTTATAATGTCTTTGTATCGCTCCATGATGCGACCACACCTTGAATACTGTGTGCAATTCTGGTCACTGCATCTCAAAAAAGATATAGTGGAATTAGAAAAGGTACAGAGAAGGGTGATGAAAATGATAAAGGGGATGGGACAACCTCCCTATGAGAAAAAGGCTAAAATGGCTTGGGCTCTTTAGCTTGGAGAAAAAACAGCTGAGGGGAGATATGATAGAGGTATATAAAATATTGAGTGGAGTGGAACAGGTAGACATGAATCGCTTGTTTACTCTTTTCAGAAATACTAGGGGGCATACAATGAAGCTACAAAGTACTAAATTTAAAACAAATCAGAGAAAAAATTTCCTCACTGAATGTGTAATTAAACTCTGGGATTTGTTGCCAGAGAATGTGGTAAAAGCAGTTAGCTTAGCGAGTTTTAAAAAAGGTTTGGATATCTTCCTAAAAGAAAAGTCCATAAGCCATTATTAAAATGGACTTGGGAAAATCCACTGCTTATTTCATGGATAAACAGCATATAATGTATTCTACTGTTTTGGGATCTTGCCAGGTACTTGAGACCTGGATTGGCCACTGTTGGAAATAGGATACTGGACTTGATGGATCTTCAGTCCGCCCCAGTATGGCAACACTTATGTACTTATATACATATGTAACATCTCTCATTCCCTCTGCTCGCCAGTCCAAAATCTCTCCATCTCTCTTCTCTCCATTCCACCCAGCCACTGTCCAGCATCTCTCCATCTCTCTTCCCTCCCATCCTCCAAACCAGCCAGCCCCTGTCCAACACCTCTTCCTCTCCTTTTCCTCTGCCCCAGGTCCAACATCTCTCCATCTTGCTTTCTTCCCTCCCATTGTACATTAACTCTCTCTCTCCCACCCCTCCCTTCTGCCCCCTGGTCCAACATCTCTCTATCTTGCCTGACCAATTTATTTCAATTCTTTGAAGGAGTAAACAAACATGTGGACAAAGGGGAACCGGTTGATATTGTGTATCTGGATTTTCAAAAGGCGTTTGACAAGGTACCTCATGAAAGGCTACAGAGGAAATTGGAGGGTCATGGGATAGGAGGAAATGTCCTATTGTGGATTAAAAACTGGTTGAAGGATAGGAAACAGAGAGTGGGGTTAAATGGGCAGTATTCACAATGGAGAAGGGTAGTTAGTGGGGTTCTTCAGGGGTCTGTGCTAGGACCGCTGCTTTTTAATATATTTATAAATGATTTAGAGATGGGAGTAACTAGCGAGGTAATTAAATTTGCTGATGACACAAAGTTATTCAAAGTTGTTAAATCGCGACAGGATTGTGAAAAATTACAAGAGGACCTTACGAGACTGGGAGACTGGGCGGCTAAATGGCAGATGGCGTTTAATGTGAGCAAGTGCAAGGTGATGCATGTGGGAAAAAAGAACCCGAATTATAGCTACGTCATGCAAGGTTCCACGTTAGGAGTTACGGACCAAGAAAGGGATCTGGGTGTCGTCGTCGATAATACACTGAAACCTTCTGCTCAGTGTGCTTCTGCGGCTAGGAAAGCGAATAGAATGTTGGGTATTATTAGGAAAGGTATGGAAAACAGGTGTGAGGATGTTATAATGCCGTTGTATCGCTCCATGGTGCGACCGCACCTTGAGTATTGTGTTCAATTCTGGTCGCTGCATCTCAAGAAAGATATAGTAGAATTGGAAAAGGTGCAGCGAAGGGCGACTAAAATGATAGCGGGGATGGGACGACTTCCCTATGAAGAAAGATTAAGGAGGTTAGGGCTATTCAGCTTGGAGAAGAGACGGCTGAGGGGAGACATGATAGAGGTATATAAAATAATGAGTGGAGTGGAACAGGTGGATGTGAAGCGTCTGTTCACGCTTTCCAAAAATACTAGGACTAGGGAGCATGTGATGAAACTAAAGTGTAGTAAATTTAAAACAAATCGGAGAAAATGTTTCTTCACCCAACGTATAATTAAACTCTGGAATTCGTTGCCGGAGAAAGTGTTGAAGGCGGTTAGCTTAGCAGAGTTTAAAAAGGGGTTGGATGGTTTCCTAAAGGACAAGTCCATAAACCGCTACTAAATGGACTTGGGAAAAATCCACAATTCCGGGAATAACATGTATAGAATGTTTGTACGTTGGGAAGCTTGCCAGGTGCCCTTGGCCTGGATTGGCCGCTGTTGTGGACAGGATGCTGGGCTCGATGGACACTTGGTCTTTTCCCAGTATGGCATTACTTATGTACTTATGGTTTCCTTTCCTCCCTCCCATTGTCTGGTTATCTCTTTATCCCCCCCTCCTTCAGGTCCAATATCTTTTTCCATTTATCTTCCCTCCTTCCTGCCCAACCACTTGTCCAACATCTCTTTCCATCTCTCTGTCCCTCTTTCCAGCCTTGGGTCTGGCACTACTAGCATAGTAACATAGTAGATGATGGCAGAAAAAGACCTGCATGGTCCATCCAGTCTGCCTAACAAGATAAACTCATATGTGTATACCTTACCTTGATTTGTACCTTCCTTTTCAGGGCAAGTCTGCCCAGCAGTATTTCCCGCCTCCCAACCACCAGTCCCGCCTCCCATCACCGGCTCTGGCACAGACCGTATAAGTCTGCCCTCCACTATCCTCGCCTCCCAACCACCAACCTCTCTTACCCCACCTGCTCCGCCACTCAATTTCGGCTAAGCTTCTGAGGATCCATTCCTACTGCACAGGATTCCTTTATGCACATCCCACGCATGTTTGAATTCCGTTACCGTTTTCATCTCCACCACCTCCCGCGGGAGGGCATTCCAAGTTAGTTGCTGTTGAGACTTGGAAGGAGGAGGAAGTGCTGCCAGAGGCTCTGCAGGCTTCCAGGGGGAAGGGAGTGAGGCCTAGCTCCTTCCCCAGAAATGAGGAAGGTCCCTGGGGAGCGGTCCTCAGGAAAGCCCCAGGCCAGGGGGTCTCCTGGGGCCAGGGACCAGAAGGCCAGGAGAAGTAGTTCCCTCTCTGGCAGGGCTCCAGAGAGGAGGGAAAGGAGCCCTGTGGATCGAAGAGTGCAGGCTTCCACGGGAGGAACCCAGACCGGTACCCCCCTCACAGTGGCACGCCATCTAGCAGGTGAGGGGGGGAGAGAGCTGGGGGAGGCCCCAGAGAACAGCAGATCGGAGGAGAGAGAGGAGAGAGCAGAGGTAATGGAGATCTGCCGGGAGGCCCTACCGGTGTCAGAGGAGGAGGACAGTGACTCCTCAGAGGAGGAAGATTTCACAGACTATAGTCAGGATCCAGAGGACCCGACCAGTGGCCTGATTCAAATGGTGAGAAAGATAAAAAGCACAGAAAAAGAGGTGGTAGAGTTGGAGAAACGGGTTAAAATGGCAAAAGCCCTGTGCAAACTAGCCCCAGTGGAGCACCGCAAGACTTATACAAAGGAGGTAACCCGTTTACTCAAGCTTCTTCAAAAGAAAGAACATTTGCTGGGGGCATTGAAAAAGGGCCCTGGGAACCCTCTGAGAGAAGTTTACATCAACAGAGAAAGAATGGCCTTGGGGGGAAAAGCCCTGACAACCTTCAAACAGTCACAACAGCAAACAGAGAAGGAGAGTAGGAGCTCAGACCTTGGACCCCAGAACACCCAGGGGCCAGAGGAGCTTCCTGGGCCCAGTACCCAAAAGACATTACAGTATATTAGAGACTTGCACGGGAACGGGGTTTGCGGGAATCCCGCGGAACCCGCGGGATTCCCGCGGGGACGGAAGCAGTTCTGCGGGGATACCATGGGGATGGAAGCTGTTCCTGTGGGGTTCCCGTGGGGACGGAAGCAGTTCTGCGGGGATACCGTGGAAGTGTATGCTGCACTTGCGCCAGCCTCTCACCTACCGAGTACCAAGTTCTTTGAGTGCTGTCTCCTCCT